>NC_092118.1:2635181-2986266 GCF_045679555.1 Salvelinus alpinus | reverse complement strand
CAAGTGTCCCTTGTTTTTCTTCCATTCTCCTCCAATCTCCTCCAATCTGTCTGTCTGTCTGTCTGTCTGTCTGTCTGTCTGTCTGTCTGTCTGTCTGTCTGTCTGTCTGTCTGTCTGTCTGTCTAGGAGGGAGAGGTGGACTGCTGGCCCCTGGTGTGTCCAGTGTTGGCGTGCAAGTACTCTGCCTTGGCGGAGGGCGAATGTTGCCCGCACTGCGTCACTGACCCCTGTCTGGCAGACAATATTGCCTACGACATCATGCAGACCTGCCAGGACCCCACTGGGATCACCCGCCTCAGCAGTGCCACGTGGCCCATGCCAGGGTCACCCTGCACCACCTGCAAATGCAAGGTGACAACAACAACAACAACAACTCACCTCTTACCTGACACAGACACACATACACACACAGGAGCACGCAAAAACACATACATACGTACATACACTCACACACACACAGTGAATGGCAAGCTTTTCCTGCACCTCCTGCAAGTGCAGTATTTACAGGAACACTAACGCACACAGCTGTGTCACCGGCAAGAACAAAGCACGCAACCCTAACCTAGGCCCGGGATTCAATGCACGGCGCATTATAGGGCAGCATACTATACAGCTGATAATGCGCCATTCATGGTAACTGCTGCACATGTCGGTTCTATAGTGTAAGTGCCCTTTTAACGTTTGTTGAATCCCGGCCCTGACCTCACCTTGCATCACTCTCACATGGTAGCATACGCAAGCATGCAGAAAAAGAATGGAACTAACTACCTGTTTCTCTTTTTTTTTCTTCATATTCCCCTTTTTTATCGCCGTCGTGGTCAGAATGGAAGTGTGTGCTGCTCGGTGGAGCTGGATTGTCTTCAGAACAACTAAACCCTCCTCTTTCGGTAGCCGTGCTCTTCTCCTCCTCACCAATAGCCCCTTTCTCCAGATCCTAGACTGGCCACACTGTTTGAAGACCCTACCTTTGGACCCTTTTACCACACATGCTCACAAACACGCACATACGCACGCACACACTCTGCCTGGGTTAGGGCAGTGGCTGGTTCTTCAAGCAACACTGTATCGGTGACAAATTGAGAGATGGTGTGTCTGTCTGCTACACAACTACAGGAGGAGACCAACCCACATATAACCGTTTCCTCACTCACCCCCTACTTGCACCCTTATCAGTGTGTTCTGTATGTTTGTGTGCGTGCGTGTGCGTATATCAGGGGCCCCAAACTTTTTGGGCCCACAACCCCATTTTGATTAAAAATAAATTGCAACCCCACAATGTAAGAAAGTTATGTTATCAAGGGACAGTGTTTTTTAATTGTCACTATGACAGTCTATTAGAAATCAGTCTGACAGTCCTTTTGAAAGTATTTCAATGTGAAGGAAGTATGGTTTGAAGTGACTGAAATGCATCTGGTATGTGTTGGGAAGTTCAGAAGATCATCAGGCAATCATTTTTGTATGATCTTCTGTGTAGAAAACATTGTTAATGTTCTTTTTCCCCCAGTCTGATTTTTTCTGCCTGGTCCTGTCCAATCTGTCCTAATGAGTTCTGTGTGACATGGGCATTGTGGAGGGAAACAGAAGACACATGAGTGGTCCTGAGAATTCGTATGTTTGATGGGTTCATAGCATTTGTAGGAAGAAAACATAAACTTCTCTGTTTATTACAGCTGCATCTAGCGGCTACCAGCGCAATTTTTCCCCCCCAGAGATTCTCTCAAATAAAATGTTATTGGTCGCATACACATATTTGGCAGATGTTATCGCAGGTACAGTGAAACGCTTATGTTTCTATCTCCAACAGTGCAGTAATAACTCACAATACATGATAACACAGACAAAACCCCCAATATTAAAATTAAGAAATTAAGAAATATCAGAACGTGCAATGTCAGAGTCTGGAAAATAAATGTTTTTTATGTTATTTCATTTTTATTTAACTAGGCAAGTCAGTTACCATGCTACCATGGTGTATTATCATGTGTTGCTGCCATGCTATGTTGTTGTCTTAGGTCTCTCTTTATGTAGTGTTGTGGTGTCTCTCTTGTCGTGATGTGTGTTTTGTCCTATATTTTAATTTTATTTAAATTTTTAGTCCCAGCCCCCGTCCATGCATGCTTTTGCCTTTTGGTAGGCCATCATTGTAAATAAGAACTTGTTCTTAACACAACATGACAATAACATGGTAGCAGCACAAAACCTGGTACAAACATTATTGGGCACAGACAACAGTACAAAGAGCAAGAAGGTAGAGACCACAACACATCATGCGAAGCAGCCACAACTGTCAGTAAGAGTGTCCATGATTGAGTCTTTGAATGAAGACATGGAATGAAGACTACTTTGGTGACAGGCAGTGGCTGAGACAGAAGATGTTCTGACTTTATACACTGCACTCTTTGAGAGACATAGTTAGCAAAACCAGGTCAAAGTCCCTCAGAGACACAAATACTCCTTAGCCGACCCACAAGAATGGAATGTTCTACCGCAGTTGGCAGTGGCTTCTGATTAAATTCAATTTTCACAGATCCTTTTGTTGCAATTTCGATGAGGCTCTCTTGTTGAGATATCTCGTTCCAGTCGCTAGCTGCAGCGAACTGAAAAGAGGAGCGACCCGGGGATGTGTCTGCTTTGAGGACCTTTAACAGAATGTGACTGGCAGAACGGGTGTTGTATGTGGAGGATGAGTAGGAGGGGAGTGAGGCCTAAGAGGGTTTTATAAATATGCATCAACCAGTGGGTCTTGCGACAGGTATACAGAGATGACCAGTTTACAGGGGAGTATAGAGTGTAGTGATGTGTACTATAAGGAGCATTGGTGGCAAATCTGATGGCCGAATTGTAAAGAACATCTAGCCGCTCGAGAGCACCCTTACCTGCCGATCTATAAATTACGTTTTCCGTAATCTTGCATGGGTTGGATAGTCATCTGAATCAGGGTTAGTTTGGCAGCTGTGGTGAAAGAGGAGCATTTACAATAGAGCAAACTACGTCTAGATTTAACCTTAGCCTGCAGCTTTGATATGTGTTGAGAGAAGGACAGTGTACCGTCTAGCCAGACTCTCAAGTACTTGTATGAGGTGACTACCTCAAGCTCTAAACCCTCAGAGGTAGTAATCACACTGGTGGGGAGAGAGGCATTCTTCTTACCAAACCACATGACCTTTGTTTTGGAGGTGTTCAGAACAAGGTTAAGGGCAGAGAAAGCTTGTTAGACACTAAGAAAGCTTTGTTGTAGAGCGTTTAACACAACATCCATGGAGGGGTCAGCTGAGTACAAGACTGTATTATCTGCATATAAATGGATGAGGGAGCTTCCTACTGCCTGAGCTATGTTGTTGATGTAAATTGAGAAGAGCTTGGGGCCTAGGATCGAGCCTTGGGGTACTACTTTGGTGACAGGCAGTGGCTGAGACAGCAGATGTTCTGACTTTATACACTGCACTCTTTGAGAGAGACAGTTAGCAAAACCAGGTCAAAGTCCCTCAGAGACACAAATACTCCTTAGCCGGCCCACAAGAATGGAATGGTCTACCGCAGTTGGCAGTGGCTTCTGATTAAATTCAATTTTCACAGATCCGTTTGAGAGAAGAGCTCCAACTTCTTAATCATAGTCTCAATTTTGTCCTGTACGTTGAATATAGTTGCGGAGAGTCCCTGTAATCCTAGATTCAGATCATTCAGGTGAGAAAAAACATCACCCAGATAGGCCAGTCGTGTGAGAAACTCGTCATCATGCAAGCGGTCAGACAAGTAAATATTATTGTCAGTAAAGAACTTTAAGCTCGTCTCTCAATTTTTTTTAAACGTTTCAATACTTTGCCCCTTGATAACCAGCGCACTTCTGTATGTTGTAAAAGCGTTACATGGTCACTGCCCATGTCATTGCATAGTGCCGAAAATACACGAGAGTTCAGGGGCCTTGCTTTAACAAAGTCAACCATTTTCACTGTAGTGTCCGAAATGTCTTTCAAGCTGTCAGGCATTCCCTTGGCAGCAAGAGCCTCTTGGTGGATGCTGCAGTGTACTCAAGTGGCGTCGGGAGCAACTGCTTGCATGCGCGTTACCACTCCATTATGTCTCCCTGTCATGGCTTTTGCGCCATCAGTACAGATACCAACATGAGCAGCAGCTACGTTTGGCTACATACGGACCATTAGTTGAATTCCCGCGAGTGAGTAATGGTTAATGTGATTGCATGTTAATTATTTGACTAGGCTACCTGTATTTGACATTGTGTTGTTATTTTGCTGAGCACTAGATGGTTTAATGGTTTTGGCAGTGAAATGAGGCGAGAGAAAAAAAACGAACTCAAATGTATAGCCCCGTTGGAAAATATAAATGGACTGTTTGAAAATGTGAAGAAAAAAAGTCAAAAACCCCCAAAAATATAAAAATATATATAAAATGTGAATCACATTTTTATTTGCCGTACCCCCGATGGTATTGGGCATACCCCAGTTTGGGAATATCTGGTCTACCATATCAAAAGCTTTGGTAAAGTCAATAAAAATAGCAGGACAACATTGCTTAGAATCAAGGGCAATGGTGACATCATTGAGGACCTTTTAAGGTTGCAGTGTGTTGTGTATAGACAGTATGGACAGTATATTAATAGAAAATATGTGTACAGAAGTAGTTATATAGGATGAGCCTTGTCTATAATGCAGTATATAAATGTACAGTACCAGTCAAAAGTTCGGACTCATTCAAAGTTTTTTCTTTATTTTCACTATTTTCTATTTTTCTTTCTTTCATCAAGGCAAAGGGTGTCTACTTTGAAGAATCTCAAATCTCTGATATGTTTCACACTTTATTGGTTCCATGTGTTATTTCATAGTTTTGATGTCTTCACTATTATTCTACAATGTGGAAAAACATAAAAATAAAAATAAACCCTTTGAGTAGGTGTGTCCAAACCTTTCACTGCTACTGGTATGACGTGGACAAAATGGTTTTGTAAACATTGTTCAATTGACCAGTGTTCAATGACTATGTACATAGGGCAGCAATATCTAAGTTGCAGGGTAGAGTACCGGGTGGTAGCCGGCTCGTAACAGTGACTAAGGTTCAGGGCAGGGTACTGGGCGGCTTGTGGTGACTATTTAACAGTCTGATGGCCTGGAGATAGAAGCTGTTTTTCAGTCTCTCAGTCCCAGCTTTGATGCACCTGTACTGTCTCCACCTTCTAGATGGTAGCGGGGTGAACAGGCCGTGGCTCGGGTGGCTGAAGTCCTTGATGATTGTATTGGCCTTCCTGTGCCACCGGGTCCTGTAGATGTCCTGGAGGGCAGGCAGTGTACCTCCAGTGATGCGTTGGGCTGAACGCACTCTCTCTGGAGAGACCTGCGATTGTGGACGGTGCAACTGCCATACCAGGTGGTAATACAGCCCGACAGGATGTTCTTAATTGTGCATCTGTAGAAGTTTGTGAGGATCTTAGGGGCCAAGCCTAATTTCTTCAGTCTCCTGAGTAGCCTTGCGAGGGTTAACGCACTTAAATGTCTTACTCATGTCGGCCACAAAGAACAAGAACTCACAGTCCTCGTGTTTTCCTCGAAGCGTGCAAAGAAGGTGTTTAGCTTGTCCGTGGGCGAGGCGTCTGTGTTCGCGAGGTGTGTTGGCTTTCCCTTTGTAACCCGTGATTGTCTGGAATCCCTCTCACATATGTCTCATGTCTGAGCCGTTGAATTGCAACTCCACTTCGTACCTGTACTGACGTTTTGCCTATTTGATAACCTTACAGAGGGCATAGCTGGTCTATTTGTACATGTCCATGTTCCCAGTCACCTTAAATGCGATGGTTCGCACTATCAGTTTTGCATGAATGCTGCCATCTATCCACGTTTTTTGGTTTGGATAAGTTCTAATAGTGGGAACAACATCCTCTATGCACTTCCTGGAGAACTCAGTCACTAAGTTAGTGTATACAATTTTACTATTCTCGGAGGCAACCAGGAACATTTCCCAGTCTGATTGATCAAAACAATACTGAAGCATAGATTCTGATTGGTCAGACCAATGTTGAACAGTCGTTACAGTTTAAGTTTCTGCCTATAGGAGGGGAGGAGCAAAATTGAGGCGTGATCTCATTTGCCAAAGGGAGGGTGGGGGAGGGCCTTGTAGCCATCTCGGATCAGGGAGTAGCAATTTTCAAGCGTGCTCGATGAGCAAGTAGCACAGAAGATGTGTTGCAAGAACTTCGGTAGGGCTTTCTTCAGATTTTCTTTATTAAAGTCCCCAGCTACAATAAATGCGGCCTCAGGATATGCGGTTTCCATTTGGCAAAAAATTCCAATGTAGTTCATTGAGAGCTGTGTTGGCTTAGGGGGAATATAGATGGTCATGACAATGATCGAAGAAAATTCTCTTGGGAGGTAATGCAGTCGGTATTTGATGGTGAGGTATTCCGATCAGGCGAGAGAGAGAGAGAGAGAGGTGCTAGTCAGCAGCTCTCTCTTCTCATCCCCCCTCCCTCTCTCTTTCTATTTATTCACTAGGGCTGTGAATTGCCAGGAACCTCACAATACGATATTATCACGATGCTTAAGTGCCAATTCGATATGTATTGTGATTCCATATGTATCACGATGTATTACGATTCTGTATGTATGGCAATTTGATACTGTGATTTTATTGCAAACATAGGCTTATTGCTAACGTTGGCTTTTGCAGAGGGACAAGAAAGAGCCACGAGAAAACAAATTTTGATCAGTCATGGAAACAAAAGTGCTGAAAACATTTTGGATCACCGTTTAAAAAGAAATGAGAAATACCAGAGTTTTGTGGCAGGTACAGCCGACTATTGCTAGCTAACATTACCTACCTAGCAAGAGAATCAATACATAGAAACTATATAATTTCGTCAAAAGTAATACTGCAATACTGTACTGCAGGGCTCTCCAACCCTGTTCCTGGAGAGCTGCCATCCTATAGGTTTTCACTCCAAACCTAATCTCGCACACCTAATTCTAACAATTTGCTGTTCCCCTCGTCTTTCTATTTCTTACCTACCCTCCAACACGGTCACTCTGTCCTCTCTTCTTCACAACCACATTGTTCATACCTCTGCCCATTCTCGGTCCCTTTCTCTCCCATTTTCCATCTTCATAATAGAAAGCTTTTTGAGCTCTTTGAAAAGAGCCATAAAAGTTGCTATCCAATATCATTATTGTCATCATCATGTGTTATTGTGAAATACTGATCCTGATTGAGCACACAATGTGTTTGTCCCACCTGATCTGAGGTCAGCCCTGCTGTATAGTGGCGCAATGAATGTGTTGTCTTATCCTAGAGATTCAATCTATAGCATTTCATTTAGGCACTGATCTCCCTGATGTCTTTTAGGTTCTACAAGGAGTACACGTGAAGCTATATTTGTCATGGATGTGGACTTCTGCTTGTATTTGCGCTATAACGAGATGCACATTTATGGGTGACATTTTAGCAGAGTAAAAAAAACAGTGCTATTGTCAAAATGGCGCCCACCTCACAGATACTGTGTGCGCCATTGCATCTGCGTGATGAACGAACAATCACCACAAACGTCACAGAACAAGGGTTTTGAAATACATTTGATGACAATGTCAGTCACACTTTGACACTAACTTGATCGTTGTTTGACGTTTGCAAAATGGTACCCTTTGTATCAACCACGATTTCTATGTTTTTTTAAATGTTGTTGTTGGTCTTAATTTGCACTGGGTGTCTTGTTTGTGATAGAAAGCTTTGTGAATATTATAAACCACCTCACAATCCCAATCAGACCAGTCCTAGCCTCTGGTACAAATGAAAATGTAATCTGCGAAAGGAATACACAAAGAAATGTGGAAAATTGGAAAGTGAACATTTGTAAAATAAATAAATAATAACAAATTGCCACTCAAAACCAAGGGGCAATACTTACGAACATAAGCAACCATTTAAATTTGTAAAGTTTCTCCGGCTAAAAATGTCAATC
This sequence comes from Salvelinus alpinus, assembly GCF_045679555.1. Lineage (NCBI taxonomy): Eukaryota > Metazoa > Chordata > Actinopteri > Salmoniformes > Salmonidae > Salvelinus > Salvelinus alpinus. The sequence goes on along the minus strand of NC_092118.1, from coordinate 2,978,306 downwards.
GTTTTACTTTCATGTGACAGATCGCTAAATTGTAGCTGGTCCCATCATAAAATGGCACACGTTAGCCTTATGCTAACATCACCAGGTGGCAGTGATTATATCTTGGAACAAGTTCTGCATCAGCCAATTAAAATCATTGACATAGTTGGACGTGTTCCAACACTTCATAGAAGCGTCCTTAACGTACCTCAGTTCAACAGCATCATAAAGCAACTATCATGTGTATTTGAGTGACTGGTCAAATTGCTCTCTGTGTAAAGTGCCTAGTCTACGTAATTGTTGCAGATTGTGGCAAGGGTTCAAATCTCACATGATTTTTCCCCCCCAACACATGAATGTTGAAAAGAGCTGTAGCCAACAGCTTGAAAATTAAGATTCAAACTACTTTATTAAAGAGCTACCTCTTTCAGCCTTGCACACAAACACGCTAGCCGTGTCCGAATACCCATACTTGCGTACTAAATAAACTCAGCAAAAAAAGAAATGTCCCTTTTTCAGGACCCTGTCTTCCAAAGATAATTAGTAAAAATCCAAATAACATCACAGATCATGAACCATAAACAATTAATGAACATGCACCTGTGGAACGGTCATTAAGACACTAACAGCTTACAGACGGTAGGCAATTAAGGTCACAGTTATGAAAACGTAGGATACTAAAGAGGCCTTTCTACTGACTCTGAAAAACACCAAAATAATGATGCCCAGGGTCCCTGCTCATCTGTGTGAACGTGCCTTAGGCATGCTGCAAGAAGGCACGAGGACTGCAGATGTGGCCAGGGCAATAAATTGCAATGTCCATACTGTGAGACGCCTAAGACAGCGCTACAGGGAGACAGGACGGACAGCTGATCATCCTCGCAGTGGCAGACCATGTGTAACAACACCTGCACAGGATCGGTACATCTGAACATCATACCTGCAGGACAGGTACAGGATGGCAATAACAACTCCCCGAGTTACACCAGGAACGCACAATTCCTCCATCAGTGCTCAGACTGTCTGCAATAGGCTGAGAGAGGCTGGACTGAGGGCTTGTAGGCCTCACCAGACATCACTGGCAATGTCGCCTATGGCACAAACCCACCATCGCTGGACCAGACAGGACTGGCAAAAAGTGCTCTTCACTGACGAGTCGCGGTTTTGTCTCACCAGGGGTGATGGTCGGATTCGTGTATCGTCGAAGGAATGAGCGTTACACCGAAGCCTGTACTCTGGAGCGGGAGGTGGAGGGTCCGGCGATTTGGAGGTGGAGGGTCCGTCATGGTCTGGGGCGGTGTGTCACAGCATCATCGGACTGAGCTTGTTGTCATTGCAGGCAATCTCAATGCTGTGCGTTACAGGGAAGACATCCTCTTCCCTCATGTGTTACCCATCCTGCAGGCTCATCCTGACATGACCCTCCAGCATGACAATGCCACCAGCCATACTGCTCATTCTGTGTGTGATTTCCTGCAAGACAGGAATGTCAGTGTTCTGCCATGGCCAGCAAAGAGCCCGGATCTCAATTCCATTGAGCACGTCTGGGACCTGTTGGATCAGAGGGTGAGGGTGAGGGCCATTCCCCCCAGAAATGTCCGGGAACTTGCAGGTGCCTTGGTGGAAGAGTGGGGTAACATCTCACAGCAAGAACTGGCAAATCTGGTGCAGTACATGAGGAGGAGACGCACTGCAGTACTTAATGCAGCTGGTGGCCACACCAGATACTGACTGTTACTTTTGATGTTGACCCCCCCTTTGTTCAGGGACACATTATTCAATTTCTGTTAGTTACATGTCTGTGGAACTTGTTCAGTTTATGTCTCAGTTGTTGAATCTTGTTATGTTCATACAAATATTTACACATGTTAAGTTTGCTGAAAATAAATGCAGTTGACAGTGAGAGGACGTTTCATTTTTTGCTGAGTTTAGTAGGCCGTTTGAGTTTTTGGAAAAATTACTTTTAATAGTAAGCGTCATTTAAAAAATCAAGTTTACTTTAAATGCACAGATGTCTTACTCATTCCAGCTTCGACAAGAGCTGATCAATTCAATATGGGGATGTTCAATGTTGGATCTCTCTATGGGGCTAATAACGGACTGTCACTAAATTACACAATGTACAAATGACAATATTTTAGTTTTCCCATTAAATCAATGATGTATATGAATTTTTACAATTTATAGTTGACTTGAGGATTTAAGTATTTGAAACTAATGCCACATCAATCAATCAATCAAATGTATTTATAAAGCCCTTCTTACATCAGCTGATGTCACAAAGTGCTGTACAGAAACCCAGCCTAAAACCCCAAACAGCAAGCAATGCAGGTGTAGAAGCACGGTGTCTAGGAAAAACTCCCTGGAAAGGCTGGAACTTAGGAAGAAACCTAGAGAGGAACCGAGACCAAGTCTGCGTCTCTCACATGGATAGGCAGACCATTCCATAAAAATGGAGCACCATAGGAGAAAGCACTGCCTCCAGCTGTTTGCTTAGAAATTCTAGTGACAGTAAGGAGGCCTGCGTCTTGTGACCGTAGCGTATGTGTAGTAGGTATGTATGGCAAGACCAAATGCACAGATGTCTTACTCATTCCAGCTTCGACAAGAGCTGATCAATTCAATATGGGGATGTGCTACCGAAATTAACAAATAGCGGGAAACAACACAGTTAAGCATGACACATTCTCAGTATGTGAAAATAGAATGTTTAATATGAGAGATTTCAAAAATTGAGTATGTTCTAAATTCCAGGATGATATACTCATCATCGACTGTAGTAGAATTCGATGCACACTTCTCCATAATGCATTGGAAGAGGTGGGCTTCGAGTGATAGTCCCTAGTTCCCTTCAAGAACCAATAATAGACGACTTAATTGGGAAGATGCCCAAAGCTTCTGAGGTGGTGTTCAAATGTAGGCTAAGTAGTTTCTGTTCTCCTTTAAATTATCACGAGTATTGCATCGTAGGATACAGATTTGAAAAAAAATAATAATAATTAAAGTTGTTGCCCAAAGTGGTTCTGTTTTCTCACTGAAAAGTGTTTCTTGACCTCTTGGCCTTTGTCAGAGCTTCTAAACGAAATACGAAATCATCTTTTGATTTCTGTATGTGTCGGCATCGGGGACTCGAGATGTAGCTGGGTTATTGATTTCATGTTAATCAGGCCTTTTGATTTGTTTTTGTTGTGTAGGCTAGGCTACCTATTTAAATTAATGGATCAATCCTTAGCAGTCATTCTGATCTCATTCCCAATGATCAGTGCTTTAGCTTATTATGTTGCTGTCCAGCGGTTCTGAATTTGTGAAGCACCTGGCTTAGTCTGTGCATTAGCCTTTCACTTTGAACATATGAAAAGTTTGTGTGTACTAAGCTATTTGCTTTAATTTATATATGTTACAGTACTTTGGTTTCAATAATAAATATGTTGAAATGGAACCAAATGATCTGCTTCTGTCTTCAGTAATTTTTAAATAGATAGATTTTATTTGACAGAGTCATTTAAATGTTAGTAGTAGCTAGTATCCTAGTCAAGGATGCATCAATGCAATATTGGCAACATGACATTTTGTTACGGAGTAAAAGTAAACCTTGAATTGAAGGTTTAAAATATCCCTCTAGTGGCAGGGTTGACCTATTTTAAGAAATGCCATTGAGTTGGTGGATATAAAGTCTAAGATCTATGATAGGCAGATTAAAAATTTGTTCCAGGGTATAATCACTGCCAACTGGTAAGGTTAACATAGGGTTAACATGTGCCATGTCATCTATTGGGACAAGCTACATTTTAGCGTTATGTCATGTGCAAGTAAATCTACGATTTTAATTCGCTGATAGGCATTTTAAGCCAGAGAAACTGTTTAAATTTAAACGGTTGCTTATGTTCTAGTATGGCCCCCAAGATTGTAAGATTGTCCTTTTGATTGGTTAGTTATTGAATGACTACTGTAAAACTATTTCTAAGTCAGTGTGTAAATGTTGTTATGTACTGAAATTATGATGAGATTCGTTTTTTTAATCATCATTAATACATCATTAGCCATGTTTTCATGACTACTATTACTTATTTTGTTTGGGTGTGTTCCATTTTGCTGTAAATATTGTGTAAGGTGAGGATTCTGTAAAAAGAGTAAGACTATGTGAATAATAATTCCCCATTCCACACCTTCTTAAGTCCTGAGCATTTTTTGTCAACGGTGTGAGAAAGCTATACATTTCCATTGTTTCTTCATGTATTATTGCACTAACCGTTTGAACAGTTGTCACATGTCCCATCACCTCAACAGGAGAGACACTTGCTCCGGGGAGAAGCAGCTCTTAATCATTAAAAGTGGAAAACATAAAACTGAACATAGATCAGCGTCAAGGTGCAACTTCATCCAACTGCAGGAGGCTCTGCAGTGATCAAAAAGTCACAACGCTAAACCACCATGCAAACGGAACATTCATGTCCACACAATGTTTCCATGGACTGAATTACTCCAAGTGAACCTATTTAAACCCATGAGATCGAATAAAGAAAAAGAGAGTGTAAACTTGTAAACAATGTTGTTCTTGATTAAATTCCTACTAGAAAAATGATATAAAAAGCAAACCCCTTGTGTTCTTCTTTTAATGTCTCACTTTTTAAAAAATATACCATTTTGAATTCTCTCATGTGCCTGGAAGTAGCTAGCAAGCTTGCCAACTTTGTTGAATAAGCATCAGCCAGAGTGTGACCGTGGCAATGATGGTTCAATGTTGGATCTCTCTATGGGTCTAATAACGGACTGTCAATAAATTACACAATGTACAAATGACAATATTTTAGTTTTCCCATTAAATCAATGATGTATATGAATTTTTACAATTTATAGTTGACTTGAGGTTTTAAGTATTTGAAACTAATGCCACATCAATCAATCAATCAAATGTATTTATAAAGCCCTTCTTACATCAGCTGATGTCACAAAGTGCTGTACAGAAACCCAGCCTAAAACCCCAAACAGCAAGCAATGCAGGTGTAGAAGCACGGTGTCTAGGAAAAACTCCCTGGAAAGGCTGGAACTTAGGAAGAAACCTAGAGAGGAACCGAGACCAAGTCTGCGTCTCTCACATGGATAGGCAGACCATTCCATAAAAATGGAGCACCATAGGAGAAAGCACTGCCTCCAGCTGTTTGCTTAGAAATTCTAGTGACAGTAAGGAGGCCTGCGTCTTGTGACCGTAGAGTATGTGTAGTAGGTATGTATGTGTAACGGTTTTCCTCCTCCTCTTCATCCGAAGAGGAGGAGCAGGGATTGAACCAAAATGCAGCGGGTTGTGATGACATATTGATTTATTAAATAAACAAAACAGACAAAGACGAAAACGAACTATACTTGATATAACTAACAAAATAACAAAACGATGTAGACAGACCTGAACAAACGAACTTACAAATACACGAAGCACGCTGACACAGGAACAGACTACATAAACGCACGAACAAACCGAAACATTCCCGTATGGTGTAACATCGACACAGACACAGGAGACAACCACCCACAACGAACACTGTGAAACAACCTACCTAAATATGACTCTCAATTAGAGGAACGCCAAACACCTGCCTCTAATTGAGAGCCATACCAGGCAACCCTTAAACCAACATAGAAACAGACAACATAGAATGCCCACCCAAACTCACGTCCTGACCAACTAACACATACAACAAACTAACAGAAATAGGTCAGGAACGTGACAGTATGGCAGGACCAAATCGGAAAGATAGGTAGGAGCAAGCCTATGTAGTGCTTTGTAGGTTAGCAGTAAAACCTTGAAATCAGCCCTAGCCTTAACAAGAAGCCAGTGTAGAGAGGCTAGCACTGGAGTAATATGTTTACATTTTTTGGTTCTAGTCAAGATTTCAGCAGCCGTGTTTAGCACTAACTGAAGTTTCTTTAGTGCTTTATCTGGGTAGCCGAAAAGTAGAGCATTGCAGTAGTTTAACCTAAAAGTGACAAAAGCATGGATTCATTTTTCTGCATAATTTTTGGACAGAAAGTTTCTGATTTTTGCAATGTTACGTAGGTGGAAAAAAGCTGTATTTGAAACAGTCTTGATATGTTTGTCAAAAGAGAGATCAGGGTCCAGAGTAACGCCGAGGTCCTTCACAGTTTTATTTGAGACAACTGTACAACCATCAAGATTAATTATTAGATTCAAGAGAAGATCTCTTTGTTTCTTGGGACCTAGAACTAGCATCTCTGTTTTGTCCAAGTTTAAAAGTAGAACATTTGCCACCATCCACTTCTATATGTCTGAAACACAGGCTTCCAGGGAGGGCAATTTTGGGCTTCACCATGTTTCATCGAAATGTACAGCTGTGTGTCATCAACATAGCAGTGAAAGTTAACATTATGTTTCCGAATGACATCACCAAGAGGTAAAATATATAGCGAAAACAATAGTGGTCCTAAAACGGAGCCTTGAGGAACACCGACATTTACAGTTGATTTGTCAGAGGACAAACCATCTACAGAGACAAACTGATATCTTTCCGACAGATAAGATCTAAACCAGGCCAGAACTTGTCCGTGTAGACCAATTTGGGATTCCAATCTCTCCAAAAGAATGTGGTGATCGATTGTATCGAAAGCAGCATTAAGGTCTAGGAGCACGAGGACAGATGCAGAGCCTCGTTCTGACGCCATTAAAAGGTAATTTACCACCTTCACAAGTGCAATCTCAGTGCTATGATGAGGTCTCATACCAGACTGAAGCGTTTCGTATGCATTGTTTGTCTTCAGGAAGGCAGTGAGTTGCTGCGCAACAGTTTTTTCAATTTCTTTTGAGGGGAATGGGAGATTCGATATAGGCCGATAGTTTTTATATTTTCTGGGTCAAGGTTTGGCTTTTTCAAGAGAGGCTTTATTACTGCCACTTTTAGTGAGTTTGGTACACATCCGGTGGATAGAGAGACATTTATTATGTTCAACATAGGAGTGCCAAGCACAGGAAGCAGGTCTATCAGTAGTTTAGTTGGAATAGGGTCCAGTATACAGCTTGAAGGTTTAGAGGCCATGACTATTTTCATCAGTGTGTCAAGAGATATAGTACTAAAAAACTTGAGTGTCTCCCTTGATCCTAGGTCCTGGCAGTGTTGTGCAGACTCAGAACAACTGAACTTGGGAAGGGTACGCAGATTTAAAGAGGAGTCCGTAATTTGCTTTCTAATGATCATGATCTTTTCGTCAAAGTTGTTCAAGAATTTGTCACTGCTGAAGTGAAAGCCATCCTCTCTTGGGGAATGCTGCTTTTTAGTTAACTTTGCGACAGTATCAAAAAGAAATGTTGGATTGCTCTTATTTTCCTCAACTAAGTTGGAAAAATAGGATGATCAAGCAGTGAGGGCTATTCGATACTGTACGGTACTGTCTTTCCAAGCTAGTCGGAAGACTTCCAGTTTGGTGTAGCGCCATTTCCGTTCCAATTTTCTGGAAGCTTGCGTCAGAGCTCGGGTATTTTCTGTATACCAGGGAGCTAGATTCTTTTGACAAATGTTTTTTGTTTTTAGGTGTGCGACTGCACCTAGGGTATTACGCAAGGTTAAATTGTGTTCCTCAGTCAGGTTGTCACGTCCTGACCATAGTGCTTATGTGTTTTGCTTGTTTTAGTGTTGGTCAGGACGTGAGCTGGGTGGGCATTCTATGTTGTGTGTCTAGTTTGTCTGTTTCTGTGTTCGGCCTAATATGGTTCTCAATCAGAGGCAGCTGTCAATCGTTGTCCCTGATTGAGAATCATATATAGGTGGCTTGTTTTGTGTTGGGATTTTGTGGGTGGTTGTTTCCTGTGTCAGTGTTTGTGCCACACGGGACTGTGACGGTTAGTTCGTTTTGTTATTTTGTATTGTGTCTTGTCTTTGTTTATATTAAATCATGGAAACTTACCACGCTGTACATTGGTCCTCCGATCCTTCTCGCCTCTCCTCGTCTGAGGAGGAGGAAGAGCTAGACTGCCGTTACACAGGTGGTTGATGTTTGTACTCTGACGTCCTTGGGTAGGTGGAGGGAGTCTGGAAGGGCATCTAGGAATCTTTGGGTTGTCCGAGAATTTATAGCACTTCTTTTGATGATCCTTGGTTGGGGTCTGAGCAGATTATTTGTTGCGATTGCAAACGTAATAAAATGGTGGTCCGATAGTCCAGGATTATGAGGAAAAAGATTAAGATCCACAACATTTATTCCATGGGACAAAACTACGTCAGGAGTATGACTGTGGCAGTGAATAGGTCCTGAGACATGTTGGACAAAACCACTGAGTCGATCGATGATGGCTCCGAAAACCTTTTGGAGTGGGTCTGTGGACTTTTCCAGGTGAATATTAAAGTCACCAAAAATGTGAATATTATCTGCCATGACTACAAGGTCTGATAGGAATTCAGGGAACTTAGTGAGGAACGCTGTATATGGTCCGGAAGGCCTGAAAACAATAGCTATAAAAAGTGGTTGAGTAGGCTGCATAGATTTCATGACTAGAAGCTCAAAAGACGAAAACGCAGTCGCTTTTTTTTGTAAATTGAAATTTGTTATCGTGAATATTAGCAACACCTCCGCCTTTGCGGGATGCGAGGGGGATATGGTCACTAGTGTAACCAGGAGGTGAGGCCTCATTTAACACAGTAAATTCATCAGGCTTAAGCCATGTTTCAGTCAGTCCAATCACATCAAGATTATGATCAGTGATTAGTTCTTTGACTATAACTGCCTTGGAAGTGAGGGATATACTATTAAGTAGCCCTATTTTGAGATGTGAGATATCACAATCTCTTTCAATAATGACAGGAATGGAGGAGGTCTTTATTCCAGTGAGATTGCTAAGGCAAACACCCCCATGTTTAGTTTTGCCCAACCTAGATCGAGGCACAGACAAGGTCTCAACGGGGATAGCTGAGCTGACTACACTGACTGTGCTAGTGGCAGACTCCACTAAACTGGCAGGCTGGCTAACAGCCTGCTGCCTGGCCTGCACACTATCTCATTGTGGAGCTAGCGGAGTTAGAGCGCTGTCTATGTTCGCAGTTAAGATGAGAGCATCCCCTCCAGCTAGGATGGAGTCCGCCACTCCTCAGCAGGCCAGGCTTGGTCCTGTTTGTGAGTGAGTCCCAGAAAGACGGCCAATTATCTACAAATTCTATCTTTTGGGAGGGGCAGAAAACAGTTTTCAACCAGCGATTGAGTTGTGAGACTCTGAGGTAGAGCTCATCACTCCCCCTAACTGGGAGGGGACCAGAGACAATTACTTGATGCCGACACATCTTTCGAGCTGATTTACACGCTGAAGCTATGTTGAGCTTGGTGACCTCTGACTGTTTCATCCTAACATCATTGGAGCCAACGTGGATAACAATATCCCTATACTTGCCAGTGTTAGCCTTAGCCAGCACAGCACCATCTTCAGATTAGCCTCAACATCGTTAGCCCTGCACCATGGTAAACAGTGTATGATCGCTGGATGATTCGTTTTAAGTCTAATACTGCGGGTAATGGAGTCGCCAATGACTAGGGTTTTCAATTTGTCAGAGCTAATGGTGGGAGGCTTCGGCATCTCAGTCCCCGTAAAGGGAGGAGGAGAAACCAGAGAAGGCTCGGCCTCTGACTCCGACCCGTTGCTTAATGGGGAGAACCGGTTGAGCATTCCTACAGCATTTCCATCCAGAAGCCATGTGAAAATTGTCTGGCTGTGGGGACTGTGCGAGGGGATTTATACTACTATCTGTATTTACTGGTGTCACAGGTGCGGTTTCATCCTTTCCAACACTTAAATGACCCTTTCCTAACGATTGCGTCTGAAGCTGGGCTTGCAGCACAGCTATCCTCGCCATAAGGCGATTGTTCTCCTGTATATTATGAGTACAGCGACTGCAATTAGAAGGTATAATGTTAATGTTAGTGATGGGTCGTTCGCGAACGAGTTGGCTCTAAGAGCCGGCTCTTATAGGTGAACGTTGGGAGCTGGCTCGCATATCAGAAGAGCCAAATCTATTTTTAAAAACAGTTAAAAAAAGAAGATATGAATAATCAAAATATTTAAATGAATAGAATTAACACTAATTCAAAGAACGAAATAAATAATATTAAATAATAATAATAATATAGGCCTAAATACTCAAGCGCACATATTCGTTCTGACTGTCTGCTCAGACTAACAGCCTCACCTGTTGTTCCTGTCAATCAGACATGCAGTGTCAACCAATGAACCAAAGGTGCGTGAGGGAGGGCCGAGCCAACTCACTCACAGTCACACACTTAGCAGCCGAGGAGAGAGAGGAAGGACAGCTGGGAAAACAGCAGCTGGAAAATGAGTCGGAAGCACAGTAGCATTTGGATGCATTTTAATAATGTAGACAATGTTAGAGCACAGTGTTAGAGAACAAAATCTCATATAAAGAGGGTTCTACGCACAACCTACACCGGCATATGCGAACTGTGCACCCAACTGTGAAGCTAGCTGTAGCGGAGCTTCGAGAAACTAGCGGGCCTGCTAGTGAATGTGGTGGAGCCAGCACCTCCACACGTGGAGATGTATCCACTCAGTCAAGTAGACCTACTCTGCGACCCACAGCAATGCAGTCTTCTATGGACCAGTTTATGCCAAAGTCTATGTCTGTAGCAAAACAAGGCCAAATTGATATTGCATTGGTTAAAATGATTGCCACCGATTTCCAGCCGTATTCGATCGTGGAGGACAGAGGTTTAAGAACTTATAGCAATAATCTAAATCCAATGTACACAATTCTAAGCAGGAAAACCCTTTCAAAATCACTTATTCCACAACTGTACGAGAGCAGACAGGATTCAGTGCGGGAGAGAGTCCAAAAAGCTACTGCAGTTTGCCTTACCACTGACTGCTGGACATCAAGGGTAACTTCTTCTTAATTTTCGGTTAAATGTCACTTCATTTAAGATTTTTTTGATGTCTAGCTGTCTTCTGGACTGCTTTGAGTTCAGCGACAGACACACCTCAGAGAACTTGGTAGAGGAACTGTTGAGAGTGGCCAGAGAATGGCAAGTAGATGGAAAAGTGGTCTGTTGTGTTAGCGACAATGCAGCTAACTTAACCAAAGCCACGGACATCTTAAAATGGACCCATCATCCATGTCTTGCCCACAGAATCAACCTGATTGTAAGAGACGCTCTGAAGGTCATGAAGCCCACTGTGGACAAAGTGAAGTCAGCTGTGGAATACTTCCACAGGAGTGCTATAGGTGCTCTACACAACGCCAGATGGGGATGCCTGAGGCCTAAACAAGACTGCACTACAAGGTGGAACTCAACATTTTATATGTTGAAGCGGTTTCTTGAGTTAAAGGATGCCATCATATCTACCCTGGCCATTGTCAATGCACCTGTTGATGCTCTGACCCAAGAGAAATGGGAGGTGGTGGAGGAGGTGTGCAGAGTCCTGGAACCCTTTGAGCAGGTCACTATGGAGATCAGTGGAGAGAGGTACAGTAAGCAGTTATTACTACATCATTATTTAATCCAGTATTGTATATGTATATGAGCGGTAGATGAGAATGTAGTATCAGTAGACAAAACATAAACCTAAACTAATAAGTTACTGTTCTCTCTTTTCAGCTTTGTGACAGCCTCAAAAATGATACTCCTGTGTAAGGGTCTGCAGCGAATCACAGCCAGCCGCCAGAGAGAAGCAAATGTAACAACAGGACATGTGACAGAGTTGGACACCCTATGTTCATCAATGGACAGAAAGTTCCACAGAATGGAATATAATCACATGCTATCAGAAACCGCTGGTTTAAGAAGTTAGCCTTCAGTGATGTCAGAGCGATTGATGAGGCTCCTCAAAGAATAACCTCAGCAGCAGGGAGGGACAGCCCCAGCAGTCAGCTGGCTCAGGCACCAGGGAAACATGAAGAAGAGGGATCAGATGGAGCAGAAGCACCAGCAGTAGTGCCACAAACGTCTGCTGTTTGGATGCTGTTTGACAATAGAGCAACTGGGGATGCAGCACAAAGGAATCCCTCAGCAGATGCCATAATGGAGGTCTGATCCTATTTGGAGGAGCCCCTCCTTCAACGATCTGCAGATCCTCTGAGCTGCCGTCTACCCACGGCTTACTAAAGTCATGACAGGGAGACTCTGGATAGTGGCCACATCCTTTCCCTCTGAGAGGGACTTCACGAAAACGGGACAAATAATTACTGAGAGAAGAAACCGCATCAGCCCCTCAAAAGTGAGGCAGCTTGCATTTCTGAATGGAAATCTCTCATTTACATTTTACATTTAAGTCATTTAGCAGACGCTCTTATCCAGAGCGACTTACAAGTTGGTGCATTCACCTTATGATGTCCAGTGGAACAACCACTTTACAATAGTGCATCTAACTCTAAGGGGGGGGGGGGTTAGAAGGATTACTTTATCCTATCCTAGGTATTCCTTAAAGAGGTGGGGTTTCAGGTGTCTCCGGAAGGTGGTGATTGATTCCGCTGACCTGGCGTCGTGGGGGAGTTTGTTCCACCATTGGGGTGCCAGAGCAGCGAACAGTTTTGACTGGGCTGAGCGGGAGCTGTACTTCCTCAGAGGTAGGGAGGCGAGCAGGCCCATCTCATAAAAGCAAAATATGGCCAGCATTGCTGTGTGCTGCTGGTTATAACATGGCAATAAAGAAGAGAGAAAAGAGAGGCCAGTTTAATGTTTTAAGTGGAATGCTGCAGTTTTGCACATTGTTATTTATTTTTCTTTGATATGGTGTAATATTCTATTATTATGTTGTTCAGATTGTATTCGTTTTGAATTGTTAGATTTATATGCACTTTGTTTATATACATTAAAAAAGTTATAATTCAAATGCACATGTGTAATAGCATCCTTCTTTTTTACATTTATTTCAATTTGTGGGATGCTGCAGTTTGCAAATTGTTATATATTTATCTTTGATATGATGCAATATTCTATTATGCTGTTCAGATTTTATTCGTTTTGAATAGTTAGATGTATATGCACCTTGTTTATATACATTAAAAAGTTATACTTTAAATGCAAATGTTTAATAGCATTTATTTTCATAACAAACCAATTCATTTTTAAATACATTGTGGTTAAGTATGATTTCATTTCATAATTTAATTAGAATTGTTTTAACACCAATCATAGTCAAACTATCGCAAGCTGTTTGACTTCAAAAAATACAAAACATATATTTTTTAAAGAGCCGTTTGGGAGCCAAAAGAGCCAGCTCTTTTTGGTGAGCTGAGCCGAACGAGCCGGCTCACTGAAAAGAATAGAGATAGCCTCACTGGCACTGTCCATGCTTTCACATACGCTATAACAGCACAGATACAAAGATTAGTCCTCTTTCTATCTCTATGAGTAACCACAAGAGAGCTGACAATGCGCCTTTGAAATACATTTTCCCAGACTTTCACTGAGATTGCATTCACGTAAGTAAATGCTGTGCATGTCGGCCTAAGCATTAATTACCCGCTCCATACGGGCCCGATTCAGACCCAAGTTATGCACGCATAAATTGAACTTAATTCCCTTTTTATGCACTTTTATTTCTATGTGTGTTCTGACCTTGAACTTAGGCATGAGGTAACGGATGTTTCAGCCAGCTGTTAGTTTAGGGTGGAGATCAGAGAAATGGAGGTGTGGCAGATGTGTCTAAAGATATTCCGTATTCTGACCTTGACTTAATTCCCCTCATAATTCCACCACCTTTATGCACAATGAATTACAAATTGATAAGAGCTATTGAAAAAGAGCTAGGTAAATGAGTCATCCATTTGGATTGTAAATACAATTGTTTTAGATCTATTTTTCCTTATGATGCTGGAGACAAATGTGAAACCAGTCACATGGCAGCAAACTGAAGCCTATCAACATATACATTTTTCCACAGTGAAGTTTATGAAATACTGGCCTTATAACTTGCAGGCATGACATTTGGAGACCCAAGCTATGTGCTTCTGCAGCTTGAAGTCGGAAGTTTACATACACCTTATCCAAATACATTTAAACTCCGTTTTTCACAATTCTAGTAAAAATTCCCTGTCTTAGGTCAGTTAGGATCACCACTTTATTTGAAGAATGTGAATGTCAGAATAATAGTGGAGAGAATTATTTATTTCAGCTTTTATTTCTTTCATCACATTCCCAGTGGGTCAGAAGTTTACATACACTCAATTAGTATTTGGTAGCATTGCCTTTAAATTGTTTAACTTGGGTCAAACGTTTTGGGTAGCCTTCCACAAGCCTTCCATTGTGGCCCATTCCTCCTGACAGAGCTGGTGTAACTGAGTCAGTTTTGTAGGCCTCCTTGCTCGCACATGCATTTTCAGTTCTGCCCACAATATTGCTATAGGATTGAGGTCAGGGCTTCGTGATGGCCACTCCAATACCTTGACTTTGTTGTCCTTAAGCCATTTTGACACAACTTTGGAAGTATGCTTGTGGTCATTGTCCATTTGGAAGACTCATTTGCGACTAAGCTTTATCGTCCTGCCTGATGTCTTGAGATGTTGCTTCAATATATCCAATATATATTACCTACCTCATGAAGCTATCTATTTTGTGAAGTGCACCAGTCCCTCCTGCAGCAAAGCACCCCCACAACATGATGCTGCCACCCTCGTGCTTCACGGTTAGGATGGTGTTCTTCAGCTTGCAAGTGTAGCAGTGTGATGTTGTTGTTTATGCACCAAGTTGCACACAATGACCAGTTCAAATAGGCCAGGTCAAGAGGGGATGTTAATAATTTGATAATAAAAAGAATAATTGTGTGATTTTTTAAGATTTTATTACAGCTGCATAGCTAATGTAATTTTTTTGTGTACAAACACTTTTTCATATCTATATTGTAAATACACTTGATTGTAAAAGTTTTGTATATTTTGGTTTGGTCAATTGTGTGTTATCTTTATTTCTGTACCCGCCTATGGTTCTCTCTTGCCTGACCGTCAACTAGAGAGGTATGTTGTCCTTGGCTCTGCAATTTTTCAATATAAAACCGTGGTGTTGTTACACAATGTGCTGTTATGCAACCATAAGTTTTACCGAGCTCGCTAACTAGAGTACCTATTGTAACTTGTGGGTACTTGGGACCGTGTTTGAGCGAGTTTCCATGTGCTCGCACAGGTGCCTGAGAGCTGTGACTGCGCCAAAGGCTAACGTATTGTGCGTTGTATATTTGTGCGCAGGTATGTCTTTTATTTTGTCCAAATTATGTTGTATATCATTTTACTTGTATTGTGTGCTGTTGTGCACTGAACGTGTGCACGCAGCACCTATTATTTATTTTTGGTTCTCTCTTGCCTGACCTTCAGCTAGCGAGGTGCCTGAGAGCTGTCACTGCGCCAAGGGCTAACATATTGTGCGGGGCACACGAAGAGATAAAAATCCAAAAAGCAGACCTCCAGTTGTGGCAGTGTCCTCATTAAATTACACAACGCAGAATGAACCATGCTACACAAGCCTCCTCCTTATTCCTCCAACCATAACGATGGTCATTATGGACAAACAGTTATATTTTTGTTTCATCAGACCAGAGGACATTTCTCCAAAAAGTACGATCTTTGGCCCCATGTGCAGTAGCAAACCGTAGTCTGGCTTTTTTATGGCGGTTTTGGAGCAGTGTATTCTTCCTTGCTGAGCGGCCTTTCAGGTTATGTTGATATAGGACTCGTTTTACTGTGGATATGGATACCTTTGTACCTGTTTCCTCCAGCATCTTCACAAGGTCCTTTGCTGTTGTTCTGTGATTGATTCGCACTTTTCGCACCAAAGTACGTTCATCTCTAGGAGACAGAACGCGTCTCCTTCCTGAGCAGTATGACAGCTACTTGGTCCCATGGTGTTTATACTTGCGTACTATTGTTTGTACAGATGAACGTGGTACCTTCAGGCGTTTGGAAATTGGTCCCAAGGATGAACCAGACTTGTGGAGGTCTACAACTTTTTTTCTGAGGTCTTGGCTGATTTCTTTTGATTTTCCCATGATGTAAAGCAAAGAGGCACTGAGTTTGAAGGTAGGCCTTGAAATACATCCACAGGTACACCTTCAATTGACTCAAATTATGTCAATTAGCCTGTCAGAAGCTTCTAAAGTCATTACATAATTTTCTGGAATTTTCCAAGCTGTTTAAAGGCACAGTCAACTTAGTGTATGTAGACTTCTGACCCACTGGAATTGTGATACAGTGAAATATAAGTGAAATCATCTGTCTGTAAACAATTACTTGCGCATGCACAAAGTAGATGTCCTAACCGACTTGCCAAATCTATAGTTTGTTAACAAGGAATTTGTGGAGTGGTTGAAAAATGTGTTTTAATTACTCCAACCTAAGTGTATGTAAACTTCAAACTTCTACTGTATATACAGGGGTGTACTGGTACAGAGTCAATGTGCGGGGGCACCGGTTAGTTGAGGTAATATGTACATTTAGGTAGAGTTATTAAAGTGACTATGCATAGATGATAACAACAGAGAGTAGCAGCGGTGTAAAATAGAGGGAGGGGGGGCAATGCGAATAGTCTGGGCAGCCATTTGATTAGGTGTTCAGGAGTCTTATGACTTGGGGGTAGAAGCTGTTTAGAAGCCTCTTGGACCTAGACTTGGAGCTCCGGTACCGCTCCGGTAGCAGAGAGAACAGTCTATGACTAGGGTGGCTGGAGTCTTCGACAATTTTTAGGGCATTCCTCTGACACGCCTAGTATAGAGGTCCTGGATGGCAGGAAGCTTGGCCCCAGTGATGTACTGGGCCGTTCGCACTACCCTCTGTAGTGCCTTACGGTTGGAGGCCGAGCAGTTGCCATACCAGGCAGTGATGCAACCAGTCAGGATGCTCTCGATGGTGCAGCTGTAGAACCTTTTGAGGATCTGAGGACCCATGCCAAATCCTTTCAGTCTGCTGAGGGGGAATAGATTTTGTCATGCCCTCTTCACGACTGTCTTGGTGTGCTTGAACCATGTTAGTTTGTTGGTGATGTGGACACCAAGGAACATGAAGCTCTCAACCTGCTCCACTGCAGCCCCGTCTTGCCTTTACTTAGATTTGTGTGTATTAGGTAGTTGTTGTGGAATTGTTAGATTACTTGTTGATATTGCTGCACTGCCGGAACTAGAAACACAAACATTTCGCTACACTCGCTACAACATCTGCTAACCATGTGTATGTGACCAATAACATTTGATTTGATTAGAGTATTACATTTGCTGTTGTTTTTTCCCCACTCACTGCCCTTATTGATCAATCCCCTTCCTCTCTCTATTGATATATCTTGAGTAGCCAGGCAGCAGAGTAGAAATGCCAGGGGCGATGCAAGCAGCATCTTATCCAAAAATAGAATGCGAATAAATAAATGCATAAACCATGTGCATATTGTTCATGGTTGTCCCTCATGTTAATTCAAGGCAGATTAAGCTGCTTAAATGCCTTATTGACATCCTGTCCAATCGATGTGAGTGTAATTAAACGGTGAGTCTGAGCCAGTGACAGAGAGGGCATCACTGGCCCTATCGAGCCGCTGCTGGGGAAACAGAATGGCTAAGCATTTATTTAAAGCCCCTCTCTCCTACTTCAAGCTGATGAGGAGAGGCTTTTCTGGCACAGGGGTTTGACCCCTTCTGACAATCGATGTTGCCAGTGAGGATGGGCCAGAGAAGAGAGTGCCCGGTGTGTGAAGAAAAGCATGTTTGTTTCACAATCACGGTGTCCAGTCTCAGAATTGGTTTTACGGCAGTCATTCCCTTAGGGGACGATTCCGACCAGAGCAAGCATAATTGGAACGCAAATACCTTTTTCATGCACTTTCCCGCTCTGTGAATTCTGACCTGAAATAGAATGACCATGAAGAATGATCATGAAGTATC
This sequence comes from Salvelinus alpinus, assembly GCF_045679555.1. Classification (NCBI taxonomy): domain Eukaryota; kingdom Metazoa; phylum Chordata; class Actinopteri; order Salmoniformes; family Salmonidae; genus Salvelinus; species Salvelinus alpinus. The sequence goes on along the minus strand of NC_092118.1, from coordinate 2,960,470 downwards.
CTATTCCCCCGCTATTCGTTCATGGTGGAGGTCAAATAAATGAAGGTGTGGTGGAGGTGTGTCTAGAGATACGCCGTGTTCTGACCTTGACTTAATTCCATTGCCTTCACGCATAAGGAAACCATGAAGAAGGCCTAGCAAGCCTAGCAAACCTACCGGTTCCAAGTGGGAAAAGCATGTACTTCCAATAGAAATACCACCATTCTCCATGCACTATAATTTACAACTTGATAAGAGCTAGTAGGGAATTGTAAATATAAATACACTTGCTTTAGATCTATTTGACCTTATAATCGTTGGAGACTAATTTAAAACCAGGCATTTGGCAGAAAAGGGAAGCATATATCATGTACAGTGCCTTTGGAAAGTATTCAGACCGCTTGACTTTTTCTGCATTTTGTTATTCTAAAATGGATAATTAAAATGTTTTCCTCAGCAATCTACCCACAATACCCCATATTATAAATAAAAAACAGAAATTCCTTATTTACATAATTATTCAGAGCCTTCGCTATGAGACTCAAAAAATTGAGCTCAGGTGCATCATGTTTCCATTGATCATCCTTGAAATGTTTCGACAACTTGATTTGGAGTCCACCGGTGGTAAATTCAATTGATTGGACATAATTTGGAAAGGCACACACCTGTCTATATAAGTTCCCACAGTTGACAGTGCATGTCAGAGCAAAAACCAAGCCATGAGGTCGAAGGAATTGTCCGTAGTGCCCCCGAGACAGGATTGTGTTGAGGAACAGATCTGGGGAAGTGTTCCAAAAAATGTCTGCAGCATTGAAGGTCCCAAAAGAACACAGTGACCTCCATCATTCTTAAATGGAAGAAGTTTGGAACCACCAAGACTATTCCTAGAGCTGGCCACCTGGCCAAACTGAGCAATCGGGGGAGAAGGGCCTTTTTCAGGGACGTGACCAAGAACCCAATGGTCACTCTGACAGAGCTCTAGAGCTCGTCTGTAGAGATAGGAGAAGCTTCCAGAAGAACAACCATCTCTGCAGTACTCCACCATTCAGGCCTTTATGGTAGGGTGGCCAGATGGAATCCACTCCTCAGTAAAAGGCACATGACAACCCGTTTGGAAATGACAAAAGGCACCTTAAGACTCTCAGACCATGAGAAACAATGCCAAGTGTCATGCCTGAATGCCAAGCGTCATGTCTGGAGGATTCCTGGCACCATCAGTATGGTGAAGCATGGTGGTGGCAGCATGTTTTTCAGCGGCAGGGACTGGGAGACTTGTCAGAATCAAGGGAAAGATGAACGGAGCAAAGTACAGAGAGATCCTTGATGAAAATCAGCTCCAGATTGCTCAGGACCTCAGATTTGGGCCAAGGTTCACCTTCCAACAGGACAATGACACTAAGCACAAGACAACACAGGAGTGGCTTCGGGACAAGGCTCTGTATATCCTTGAGTGGCCCAGCCAGAGCCCAGACTTGAACCCAATCGATCATCTCTGGAGAGACCTGAAAATAGCTGTGCAGCGATGCTCCCCATTCAACCTGACAGAGCTTGAGAGAATCTGTCGAGAATAATGGGAGAAACTCCCCAAATACAGGTTTGCCAAGCTTGTAGCATCATACCTAAGAAGACTCAAGGCTGTAATCGCTGCCAAAGGTGCTTTAACAAAGTAATGAGTAAAGCGTCTGAATACTTATGTAAATATGATATTTCAGTTTTTTGAATACATTTTAGAAAAAGGCTGTAACGTAACAATGTGGAAAACGTCAAGTGGTCTGAATACTTTCCGAATGCACTGTAAATAGATTCACCCATTTTTAAGTTTTTATCATGCAGATGTGTCAGGACATTGTAACTTATGAAGCTCATTCTAAAATACGGACATTATTTTCTGTCCCAGGGGATTACACTGTGGAAAAGTCTTCAATTTAGACCACAATTAATTGAAATGAGGTGTTAGTATAGGGTTCGAACAAACACTTGTAAACTCCTGTCCTGTGTATAAAAAAACTGTGGTGGTCATGACAAAATATGCCCTCATGTACTGAACAAGCTTATGAATGTTGGAGGTTAATCTCCTTGATGTCCCTCACTTGGGAATGACTTATTTTGTGTTTTAAAGACTCAAGCACATATTTGTATTTATTATGCATCCCCAATGATGAGAAGGCAGTTATACACTTTTTTTTAAAGTACAATACATTCATTACAGGCCCATTCGCCGCTACTCTTCCTGGGGTCCGGAAAAATTAAGGCAGTTATGCAATTTTAAAAACATTACAATACATTCATTACAGAATTCAAAACACACTATGCTTGTGTTGCTTCACAGTCCCTGCTGTTCCATGATGCCACGACTTCTGCCGAAGTCAGCCCCTCTCCTTGTTCGGGCGGCGTTCGACGATCAACGCCTTTCTAGCCATCGCCGCTCCATTTTTCATATATCCATTTGTCTTGTTTTCATACACACCTGGTTTTCATTTCCCCAATCAATCTACTTGTATTTAACCCTCTGTTCCCCATCATGTTTTGTGTGTAATTGTTTTCTTGTTAGGTGGTTACGCGCTCTTGTTACGCGCTCTACTTTCATGTTCCGTTTCTTGAGCGCGTTTGTTTCATGTAGTGCTCTCGTTTTTTGGAACTATAATAAAGTGCGCCTGTTCATCATAATATCTGCTCTCCTGCACTTGACTTCGCCTCTAATAAACCATCCTGACACACAAGGTGTATTTTTATCTGTTTTTTTTAATCACATCAGTTACCTGATGTGGAATAGAGTTCCATGTAGTCATGGCTCTATGTAGTACTGTGCGCCTCCCATAGTCTGTTCTGGACTTGGGGACTGTGAAGAGCCCTCTGGTGGCATGTCTTGTGGGGTATGCATGGGTGTCTGAGCTGTGTGCTAGTCGTTTAAACAGACAGCTTGGTGCATTCAACATGTCAAAACCTCTCACAAATGCAACTAGTGATGAATTCAATCTCTTTGAGCCAGGAGAGATTGACATGCATGTTATTACTGCTTGCTCTCTGTGTACATCCAAGGGCCAGCTGTGCTGTCCTGTTCTGAGACAAATGAAATTTTCCTAAGTCCGTCTTTGTGGCACCTGACCACTTGACTGACCAGTAAGCCAGTGTGTCTCTGTATGCGGATGACTCAACACCACACACGTTAGCAACTACAGCAACTGAAATTACTGCAACACTTAACGAAGAGCTGCAGGTAGTTTCAGAATAGGTGGCAAGGAATAAGTTAATCTTCAATATTTCAAAAACTAAAAGCATTTTTGAGGTGACTAAACTGCATGGAGTAACCCTGGATTGGAAACTTTCTCGGTTCAAAACATATTGGCTTAAATTCAAGATATGGCAAATGATAGTAATATTGTCCGCTATTATCCTCAGTAATTTTCCATTCAAGTTGTCAGACCCAGGTGGCTTGTCATTGTTGATAGACAACAATTTTTTCACCTCTTTCACACTCACTTTACGGAATTTAAAACTGCAATTGTCGTCTTTCATAATTTGGTCAGATATACTTGGATGTGTAGTGTCTGGGCTTGTTGCTAATCTAAATCTAAATCATTAAAGTAGTTGGGAATATCAGTCGGTTTTGTAATGACTACGCCATCTGATTCAATGAAATATGCCTTTTTTCCAAAAATGTAATTGAAGGTGCTCCAAAGCTTTTTACGCTCATTCTTTATGTAATTTATATTTGTTTCACAGTGTAGTATCCTCTTTTTATTCAGTTTAGTCACATGATTTCTCAATTTGCAGTACTGTACGTTTGCCAATCGGTTGTGCAGCCAGAATTATTTGCCTTCCTTTTGCCTCAACCACAACATTTTTCAATGCAAATCAAATCAAATTTCAAATCAAATGTTATTTGTCACATGCACCGAATACAACAGGTGTAAACCTTACAGTTAAATGCTTACTTACAAGCCCTTAACCAACAATGCAGTTTTAAGAAAATACCTAAAAAAGTAAGAAATAAAAGTAACAAATAATTCAAGAGCAGCAGTAAAATAACAATATACAGGGAGTCAATGAGTCAGTGAGTCAATGTGTCAATGAGTCAATGTGCGGGGGACCGGTTAGTCGAGGTAATTGATGTACATTTAAGTAGAGTTATTAAAGTGACTATGCATAGATAACAGAGTAGCAGCAGCGTAGAAGAGGGGGGAGGGGCAATACAAATAGTCTGGGTAGCCATTTGATTAGATGCTCAGGAGTCTTATGGCTTGGGGGTAGAAGCATTTTAGAAGCCTCTTGGACCTAGACTTGTCGATCCGGTACCACTTGCCGTGCGGTAGCAGAGAGCACAGTCTATGACTAGGGTGGGGGCCTTTCTCTGACACCGCCTGGTATAGAGGTCCTGGATGGCAGGAAGCTTGGCCCCCGTGATGGACTGGGCCGTACGCACTACCCTCTGTAGTGCCTTGCGGTTGGAAGCCGAGCAGTTGCCATACCAGGCAACCCGTCAGGATGCTCTCGATGGTGCAGTTGTAGAACCTATTGAGGATCTGAGGACCCATGACAAATCTTTTCAGTCTCCTGAGGTGGAATGGGTTTTGTCGTGCTCTCTTCATGACTGTCTTGGTGTGCTTGGACTATGTTAGTTTGTTGGTGATGTGGACACCGAGGAACTTGAAGCTCTCAACCTGCAGCACCACAGCTACTACAGCCCCACCGATGAGAATGGGGGCATGCTCGGTCCTCCTTTTCTTGTAGTCCACAATAATCTCCTTTGTCTTGATCACGTTCAGGGAGAGGGCAGAGATACAGGCGACAGCTGATGCATTGGTCCAGAGCCAGGTGGCATTGGCGGAGAGTCAGGCGGAGAATGACGCGTTGAAGAGGGCAAGGAATGAGATGGAGTCACAATCCATGCCAGGCACACCTGTGAGCTCTGGAACTTCACCTCTGACAGGCAGAGTTAACATACCTGGCGGGTTCATCAGGTCGTCAGTTCACCCTGACATTTCCATTCCTCTTCTGACAACAGAACTTGACCAACTGCTCACCAGGCACAGCAAGGGCCGCCCAGACCGTTCTGCTGTTGTGCTATAGCCTAATAAACAAATGCAGGTGGCTTATATCTTCAAAATGCATTAAATGCTTTATTATCCAAATGTAAAAGAATATACTGTACAGTACTGTATTTCTTCATCAGTATCTTTATGCTTTCGTTAATAAAATAATGATATAAATACTCTTTCAAAATGCCAATGTTTATTTAGTTATGGATCCATTACAAATTATTTTGGGCATAAATTTCACTGAGTTACAGAAATACTGGAACAAAGTTATCTAATGAAGCTAAACAAATAGTTGCTTACTGGAAAATACTCTTTCAAACACACGCGGTCACGTTGTACAGCGCCATTATGGCTATTAGTAGGTAGCTGGACAATAGACTTGCCTAGGAGGGTAGGGGGAGAATTCTAGCGTCAAATGTATTTCTTAGTTAAGTTGGCCGTGTTTGATTGCATTTTCAGTTTAGTCCACCGACAAAACAAATAATACAACAAAAAGTATTATTATTATTGTTATTATGTATCATATCCGACTGTGATATTTTTCGCATAGGGCGGCGCACAATTGGCCCAGCGTTTCTCTCCCTCTAAAAACAGAAATAAATGTTTTGGCCTTTACAAATATTATTTTGGCCTTTATTCAGATTACAATCGCTCACTTTAGTTTTTTTGAAAACGAAATAACCTCTGAAATATCGTTATATATTATCAAGTTGATGGCACAGTCCAGCCCAGCCTCACATTCAATTCGCGCATATATGTACAAAATGTATTTCAGCAGATTTCGTGCGTTTTTGTGCATTTTTGGGGTGGTTCAATTCGTTTGAAAATACACGAATTTCTGTGCTACTTAATTTGTGCGAAAAGACACGAATTTAACCAGTAGGCGACACACAAGCCGTTGCAACAACCATAGACGCGATCGCCTGTATTTATTTATTTTACGTTATGAATATATAGATATTTTGTCTTTTTTTAACCATATAACCATAAAAGGTTATATATATATATATAGTCTTTTTTTAATCCCTATTAAAACATTGTGGTTTTATGCCTATATGTACTGTTTTCGATTTTTCTGAACAGACTTTTCAGTATAGAATGAATGTAAGCAATGCATGATTGTTAATGGTGTTTTATTCGGTTGTAGTTCCATGTATTTCTTAAAAAATAAACGTGTAAACCATTTTTATTGACCAGAATGTAACTGAAAATACAATGGCAGCCTTGCCATTGTCCATCAATAACAAAACATTTTTTTTTCGTATAACATTTGGGGAAACGTATGCAGTCATTGTAGTCTTACATTTTGTTGGCCAACCAAAATTACCAAAACGTTAACCCGTAATAAGGCTAGGGTGGCTGAGTGTAAATACATGGCTCTGAGTGTAAGCACCTTTTCACTAGAAACGTTCTTGTGTTCAAATTACCGTCAGTGCGAAATAGCTAGAAAGCTTTCGTATTTCCACTTGGCTGCACCTACGGTTACGATAACGATAAATCAAGTGCAATACCTGCGTCGACCTGTGTCGAGCAGCAAAACACCGGAAAGCTTCTAGCCTACCGGAAAGTTACAAGAAGAACAAGAATAGTTACCTCATCCGGTCATGTGACACTCTGGATGCCCCCTAAAAGCAATTTCAACCATTTTGAAAAATGACGCCTGGTAACCCCAAAAAAATACCAGGTGCACGAAAAGTTTGGACTTTTTTGAAAACCTCCATAAATCACTCAGGCCATTGACTCGAGAAGAAAAAACATAAAATATTTTCCAGAAGAAAAAACATAGAATATTTTTTGAAAACCTCCATAAATCACTCAGGCCAGCACACATTGATTTGGGGCGGTAGTATAGCATATATATGGAAGTCTGGATCCCCCCTAAAAGCATTTAAGGCTCTGTGTGTCTTTAAGCACCATACTTTTTCACTCCATCCTTGCTGTGTGTGTGTGTGTGTGTGTGTGTGTGTGTGTGTGTGTGTGTGTGTGTGTGTGTGTGTGTGTGTGTGTGTGTGTGTGTGTGTGTGTGTGTGTGTGTGTGTGTGTGTGTGTGTGTGTGTGTGTGTGTGTGTGTGTGTGTGTGTGTGTGTGTGTGAGAGAGCTTTTCTTTGACATCTGTTTAGAGAAATTACTGATTTACAGTTCATGAGGGTTGACCGATTCACACATTTAAAGTTTTGGAAAGATCTGACTCTTTTAAACCTTCGAAACAGCACCTATGATCCCATTTTAAGGCACTTCCGGTTGGCACAGGAAGCTATAAGTAATATCCTGATCGGGGTATGCTTTTACAGAATCCTGAGTTTTAAGTCTATACGTTAAGAACTGACTGATTTACACAGGGTTGAATGCACTATATATCACAAACTGCTGGTTGGGTATGGCAAAACACTTTTAGGGGGATTTTATCACTTCCGTTTGCTCCAGGAAGCTTAGAATCAACACAGGTAGACCTCATAGTGGCTTGATGGATTGTCATTGAAGACAGGTTCATAAGACATTCATAACCCACATAGGCTTCAGGTTGAATTTAGGGGTGCAGGCAATGTGTTCCTATGGGGTGAGATGTCATTGTAAACTGTTTGATGTAAACACTTTCTTTTAACTGTTAAGGGTTAATGCCACACGGTCAAGGTTAGGCTTGCACAGAGACCTTAGGAACGTTCCTGAGGTCAAATTGTGCTTCTAAACCTTAACAGTTCTCTCTCTGTCTCCCAAAAGCAAAAGACTTGAAATGTAGGTCAAGGGTCATCTTCTTGTCACTGTCGCTGCGCTCAGACCGAGCAAGCTACGGTCAAGCGGGGCATCTCGTTGAACTCGGCACGGCCTGGAGACTATGGTGATGTCATTTTTAGTGGTGATTTCAGAATGCTATTTGGTGGTTTTTCACTGTTGAAACATATTGCAAATGCACAAAAGTCAACTAGCAAGTCAGTGTCCATCAGCCAATTAGATATTTTCAGACACCAAACTGATACCATCTGACTCCAAACTCACTTTTTCCAACTCGTTTAGAAGCCAAATATCACATATTTCAGAGCAGGCCCAAAATTCACAGCGCCTTCCATTTAAACCATAATAAAACAAATAATACGTAGTTATGTTCTAGCTGCGGGTCCAGTTCTCACATTATGTTTAGCCCTATGTGAGGCGACCTCGAATCCCAAGTTTCGGCTCGATAGGTCATTCGGTGCCCGAGCAAAACCTTAATTGGTGCTGAAATTCCACTTTTTTCCATGCCTTGCTACGGGGTCCTTGAATGAGCTATCGGACAGAAATGTCGGGGTCCGTCTCTATGGGCCGAGCCGGTTTCAATGCGCCTAGTCTTGCAACTCTGGGACTTTTCTAAATGTCACCATTTTCGTAATGCTCAAAATGATTTTTTTTATTATTATTTTTTTTTTATTTAACCTTTATTTAACCAGGTAGGCAAATTGAGAACACGTTCTCATTTACAATTGCGACCTGGCCAAGATAAAGCAAAGCAGTTCGACACATACAACAACACAGTAACACATGGAGTAAAACAAACATACAGTCAATAATACAGTGAAAAATAAGTCTATATACAATGTGAGCAAGTGAGGTGAGATAAGGGAGGTGAAGGCAAACAAAATATATATATAAATAAATAAAAATATAAAAAGGCCATGGTGGCGAAGTAAATACAATATAGCAAGTAAAAAATAAAAAATAAACACTGGAATGGTTGGTTTGCAGTGGAAGAAAGTGTAAAGTAGAGATAGAAATAATGGGGTGCAAAGGAGCAAAATAAATAAATAAATACAGTAGGTAAAGAGGTAGTTGTTTGGGCTAAATTATAGATGGGCTATGTACAGGTGCAGTAATCTATGAGCTGCTCTGACAGCTGGTGCTTAAAGCTAGTGAGGGAGATAAGTGTTTCCAGTTTCAGAGATTTTTGTAGTTCGTTCCAGTCATTGGCAGCAGAGAACTGGAAGGAGAGGCGGCCAAAGGAAGAATTGGTTTTGGGGGTGACCAGAGAGATATACCTGCTGGAGCGCGTGCTACAGGTAGGTGCTGCTATGGTGACCAGCGAGCTGAGATAAGGGGGGACTTTACCTAGCAGGGTCTTGTAGATGACCTGGAGCCAGTGGGTTTGGCGACGAGTACGAAGCGAGGGCCAGCCAACGAGAGTGTACAGGTCGCAGTGGTGCGTAGTATATGGGGCTTTGGTGACAAAACGGATGGCACTGTGATAGACTGCATCCAATTTATTGAGTAGGGTTTTGGAGGCTATTTTGTAAATGACATCACCGAAGTTGAGGATTGGTAGGATGGTCAGTTTTACAAGGGTATGTTTGGCAGCATGAGTGAAGGATGCTTTGTTGCGGAATAGGAAGCCAATTCTAGATTTAACTTTGGATTGGAGATGTTTGATGTGAGTCTGGAAGGAGAGTTTACAGTCTAACCAGACACCTAGGTATTTGTAGTTGTCCACATATTCTAAGTCAGAGCTGTCCAGAGTAGTGATGATGGACAGGCGGGCAGGTGCAGGCAGCGATCGGTTGAAGAGCATGCATTTAGTTTTACTTTGTATTTAAGAGCAATTGGAGGCCACGTGAGGAGAGTTGTATGGCATTGAAGCTCGCCTGGAGGGTTGTTAACACAGTGTCAAAAGAAGGGCCAGAAGTATACAGAATAGTGTCGTCTGCGTAGAGGTGGATCAGAGAATCACCAGCAGCAAGAGCGACATCATTGATGTATACAGAGAAGAGAGTCGGTCCAAGAATTGAACCCTGTGGCACCCCCATAGAGACTGCCAGAGGCCCGGACAACAGACCCTCCGATTTGACACACTGAACTCGATCAGAGAAGTAGTTGGTGAACCAGGCGAGGCAATCATTAGAGAAACCAAGGCTGTCGAGTCTGCCGATGAGGATGTGGTGATTGACAGAGTCAAAAGCCTTGGCCAGGTCAATGAATACGGCTGCACAGTATTGTTTCCTATCGATGGCGGTTAAGATATCGTTTATGACCTTGAGCGTGGCTGAGGTGCACCCATGACCAGCTCTGAAACCAGATTGCATAGCGGAGAAGGTATGGTGGGATTCGAAATGGTCGGTAATCTGTTTGTTGACTTGGCTTTCGAAGACCTTAGAAAGGCAGGGTAGGATAGATATAGGTCTGTAGCTGTTAGGGTCAAGAGTGTCCCCCCCTTTGAAGAGGGGGATAACCGCAGCTGCTTTCCAATCTTTGGGAATCTCAGACGACACGAAAGAGAGGTTGAAAAGGCTAGTAATAGGGGTGGCAACAATTTCAGCAGATAGTTTTAGAAAGAAAGGGTCCAGATTATCTAGCCCGGCTGATTTGTAAGGGTCCAGATTTTGCAGCTCTTTCAGAACATCAGCTGACTGTATTTGGGAGAAAGAGAAATGGGGAAGGCTTGGGCGAGTAGCAGAGGGGAGGGCAGTGCTGTTGACCGAGGTAGGGGTAGCCAGGTGGAAAGCATGGCCAGCCGTAGAAAAATGCTTATTGAAATTCTCAATTATAGTGGATTTGTCGGTGGTGACAGTGTTTCCTATCTTCAGTGCAGTTGGAAGCTGGGAGGAGGTGTTCTTATTCTCCATGGACTTTACAGTGTCCCAGAACATTTTTGAATTTGTGTTGCAGGAAGCAAATTTCTGCTTGAAAAAGCTAGCCTTGGCTTTTCTAACTGCCTGTGTATATTGGTTTCTAGCTTCCCTGAAAAGTTGCATATCACGGGGGCTGTTCGATGCTAATGCAGAACGCCATAGGATGTTTTTCTGTTGGTTAAGGGCAGTCAGGTCAGGAGAGAACCAAGGGCTATATCTGTTCCTGGTTCTAAATTTCTTGAATGGGGCATGCTTATTCAAGATGGTGAGGGAGGCATTTAAAAAAAATATCCAGGCATCCTCTACTGACGGGATGAGATCAATATCCTTCCAGGATACCTCGGCCAGGTCGATTAGAAAGGCCTGCTCGCTGAAGTGTTTCAGGGAGCGTTTGACAGTGATGAGTGGAGGTCGTTTGACCGCTGACCCATTACGGATGCAGGCAATGAGGCAGTGATCGCTGAGATCTTGGTTGAAAACAGCAGAGGTGTATTCGGAGGGCAAGTTGGTTAGGATGATATCTATGAGGGTACCCGTGTTTACGGAATTGGGGTGGTACCTGGTAGATTCATTGATAATTTGTGTGAGATTGAGGGCATCAAGCTTAGATTGTAGGATGGCTGGGGTGTTAAGCATGTTCAAATTTAGGTCGCCTAGCAGCACGAGCTCTGAAGATAGATGGGGGGCAATCAGTTCACATATGGTGTCCAGAGCACAGCTGGGGGCAGAGGGTGGTCTATAGCAGGCGGCAACAGTGAGAGACTTGTTTTTAGAGAGGTGGATTTTTAAAAGTAGAAGTTCAAATTGTTTGGGAACAGACCTGGATAGTAAAACAGAACTCTGCAGGCAATCTTTGCAGTAGATTGCAACACCGCCCCCTTTGGCCGTTCTATCTTGTCTGAAAATCTTGTAGTTGGGGATGAACATGTCAGAATTTCTAAGTCAGGATTCAGACACGGCTAAAACATCTGGGTTGGCAGAGTGTGCTAAAGCAGTGAACAAAACAAACTTAGGGAGGAGGCTTCTAATGTTAACATGCATGAAACCAAGGCTATTACGGTTACAGAAGTCATCAAAAGAGAGCGCCTGGGGAATAGGAGTGGAGCTAGGTACTGCAGGGCCTGGATTCACCTCTACATCACCAGAGGAACAGAGGAGGAGTAGGATAAGGGTACGGCTAAAAGCTATGAGAATTGGTCGTCTAGAACGTCTAGAACAGAGAGTAAAATGACGTTTCTGGGGGCGATAAAATAGCTTCAAGGAATAATGTACAGACAAAGGTATGGTAGGATGTGAATACAGTGGAGGTAAACCTAGGTATTGAGTGATGATGAGAGAGATATTGTCTCTAGAAACATCATTGAAACCAGGTGATGTCATCGCATATGTGGGTGGTGGAACTGAAAGGTTGGATATGGTATAGTGAGCAGGGCTAGAGGCCCTACAGTGAAATAAGCCAATAAACACTAACCAGAACAGCAATGGACAAGGCATATTTACATTAAGGAGAGGCATGCTTAATCGAGTGATCAATAAGGGTCCAGTGAGTAGAGGTTGGTTGGGGTCACGGCGATCCAGACAGCTGGCCGGGTAGATGGCTATCGGTAGCAAGATAGCATAGGATGGAGGTCTATTTTTAGACACCTCGTGCGATTCCGTCGGTAGATTAGTGGGGTTCCGTGTGTAGAGGGGATCAATCCAATTGGCAAAATAGATATAGTGACCCAAGAAAACAAACAAAAAAAATAATAATAATAATTTTTAAAAAAATTGTCCGATATACTTATTCAGATAGCAGCCGATAAGACAGCTAACGATTAGCGGGCCCCAGATGAGCGTTCAGGTAACGTCGCGACGGAGGTGCCAGTTGGATAACTCCCTCGGGCAGATAACGTCGGCAGTCAGTCGTGAAGGCCCGGTGGGGCTCCGTATCTGCAGCAAAAAATAATAATAATAATAATAAAAATAAAAAAAATAAACGGGTCCGGATAGGTGACTGTAGCCCAGGAATGGCTGATGGAACTTCTCAGCTGGCTAGCTCCGGAATAATTTAAGTTTGCTCCGGGATCGACGTAAGCCAATAGTCACACGGTTTGCAGCTAGCTAGCTGCGAAATCAAGGTGCAAATGTCCAGAGCCTGCGGCTGAAATCCAGGGAAACTGAGAGAAAAAGAAAAAAGAAAAAAAAGGCCCGGTATGCTCCGGTCCGAGTCGCGTTGCACAAAAGTGCCGGTAGATTATCGAGCTAAAGGAATAGCTGATGACCACAAAACGTGGGCAGCTGAAACACCAACGCTAGCCAGCAAACCGGCTAACTTCTGGGCAGCTTCAGATTAGCTTTCGGCTAGCTTCTGGTTAGCTTTCTGGCTAGCTTCTGATTAGCCCCTGGCTAGCTTCCACTGTGGATTTTCAGATTTGAGGTAAATAATACTTTTTTTTTTGTAATTGGTGAGGCGGGTTGCAGGAAAGCTTTTGCAGGAAAGCTTTTGTAGTTGAGTTCTTGGATAATAAAATATATAAAAGATATGCGAAGAAGGTGTAAATATATATATATACAGGACAAGACAGTACGAGAACAAAAATGACATCTGAACTGCTAAGCCATCTTGGAACATTGAAGTTGAAGTCAATGCAAATGCACGAGGCTTTTTATCGGTCCCGATAACCTTCTAGAGCCACATAACTCACCGTGCTTAATCGACCTGAGCTCTAGAAAAGGTTTGTAAAGTTTCAGAACTCTAGGTCTGACGGTTCTTTAAAAGTTCGAACAAAAGTAACTATTGCAGGCACTGTCTGCCTCTAAGCCCCTCAGTGTGTCACTCCATCCTTTCTGTGTGGGTGTGTACATTTTTCCTTGAAATCTGATGGGATGAATGACTGATTTACAGTTCATGAGGGTTGCCTACTCACATATATTACGTTTTGGAAAGATTTGACTTTTTTAACCCTTCGAAACAGCCCTTTTGACACCAATTATGGCACATCCGGTTGGCACAGGAAGCTGAAAGTAAACACATATCCTCATTGGAGTGGGCTTTTACAGAATCCTGAGTTTTAAGTCTATACGTTAAGAACTCACTGATTTACATAGGGTTGAATGCACTATTTCTCTCAAACTGCAGGTTGGGTATGGCAAACACTTTTAGGGTGATTTAACCACTTCCGGTTGCTCCAGGAAGCTTAGAATCGACACAGGTAGACCTCATAGTGGCCTGATGGATTGTCACCGAAGACAGGTTCATAAGGCATTATTAACCCACATAGGCTTCAGGTTGAATTTAGGGGAGCAGGCAATGTCATTGTAAACTGTTTGATGTAAACACCTTCTTTTAACTGTTAAGGGTTAATGCCACACGGTCAATGTTAGAATAGCACAGATCGGGAGGACCTTAGGAACGTTCCTGAGGTCAAATTGTGCTTCTAACCTTAACGGTTCTCTCTCTGTCTCCCAAAAGCAAAAAAATATGAAATTGCGGTCAAAGGGTCATTTGGGTCCTTCTTCTTGTCCCTGTCGCTGCACTCAGACCGAGCGAGCTACGGTCAAGCGGGGCATCTCGTTGAACTTGGCACGGCAATGCCATTGCAGGCATTGCAGGCATTGGCATTGCCACTCCATCCTTTTATCCCCTTTTCTTTGTGGTATCCAATCGCTAGTAATTACTATCTTGTCTCATCGCTACAACTCCCGTATGGGCTCAGGAGAGACGAAGGTCGAAAGCCACGCGTCCTCCGAAGCACAACCCAACCAAGCCGCACTGCTTCTTAACACAGCGCGCCTCCAACCCGGAAGCCAGCCGCACCAATGTGTCGGAGGAAACACCATGCACCTGGCCCCCTTGGCTAGCGCGCACTGCCCCCGGCCCGCCACAGGAGTCGCTGGAGCGCGATGAGACAAGGATATCCCTACCGGCCAAACCCTCCCTAACCCGGACGACGCTAGGCCAATTGTGCGTCGCCCCACGGACCTCCCAGTCGCGGCCGGCTGCGGCAGAGCCTGGGCGCAAACCCAGAGACTCTGGTGGCGCAGCTAGCACTGCGATGCAGTGCCTTAGACCACTGCGCCACCCGGGAGGCAGATCTGACCTTTTTAACCCTTCGAAACTGACCCTATGGCACCATTTGAAGGTACTTCCGGTTGACATAGGAAGCTGAAAGTGAACACATATCCTCCTTGTGGTAGGCTCTTATATAATATTGAGTTTTAAGTCTTTATGTTAAGAACTGACTTATTTACAGAGGGTTAAATGAGTGTGTTATTTCATAAAATCACATAAAATCACAGAATTCTGGCAGAGCTTCGAGACTTACTTAAAAAATGTTCGTCTGAACACACTGCAACTGGATCTGTAACTTTTTTTTTTTAACTCCTTTTTGTGAACATTACCAATTTGTCAATGTACGATTTCTCTTAAATTACGATAGATAAATGGCTGGTTCTTTTTTTCCTGACACCGTATGCTTATGTACTTTGACGTGAAGCGGTCAAATTAGCACCCTACTTTGCGTTTTTTACCTTTAATCCCAGAAAAATGGCCATAACTCAAAAAGCGTTGAGGCCTCGACGCCATCTTGTTCAGGGCCAACTGTCCATTACGTCTTCGAAATATTTTCCGTTTAGGAGAAAAGGCCACATGCATTTGCAATGTGCTTGTGCATTTGCAATATTATTTATTTTCCCTCTGGTGGGAATTTCCGAGACTGCGGAAAAATGACCAAAATTTGTTATTTTTATAAAACGGAAACCGAACGTTCGAGAGATTTCGTTTGATGACTTCCTGAAAGATCTCTCCTCCGCGCACGGCCCGACGACGTCCGCGAATTTTAGAAACGTTGCAGGACGTCTAGTAAGGTACATTTGCAATGTGGCGTTTCTCACTAACCATATGGCGAGTGCTAAAATGTTCCCTTAAGGTATGGAAAGGCCTTGGAAAGGCCATAAGTGTAAGCCAACATAATTCATTATTTTACATTAACATGTAATACATGCATTATGAAGAAAATGGTGTAATTTAGGCTCCACGAAATATGAAATGGGTTATGAAGAAAATCATGTATGGTTGCCTACATGACAAAAAGGCGTTCTGATTACAAGTGCACCAGTATCCAAAGTATTAAGCGAAATCAAGCACAGAAAACAGCATTGGCATTAATAAAACAATATTTCCCACGAATTAAGTCGCACGTAAATGTGCGTCTTTTCTCAAAAATTCTGTTCAGCAAGTCTAAAACAGTACATATAGGCATACAACGACACATTTTAAAACATGGTTAAACAAAGACAACATTTCTGTATATTCATGACGTTGAATTAGCCATTAAGAAGAACAAAAATGAAATACAAATTATCGCGTCTATATGGTTGTTGCAAAGGCTTGTGTAGCCTACTGGTTAAATTTGTGTCTTTTCGCACGAATTAAGAAGCACATAAATTTGTGTCTTTTCTCACGAATTAAGCCAGACGAAAATGCACAAAAACGCACGAAATCTGCTGAAATACATTTTGTACATATATGCGCGAATTGAATGTGAGACTGTGTTGCACAGTCATATAGCCAGTCATCGGCACCCACATAAAGCTGAGTGACTCACTCATTCATGGCTTTGGATCAAAATAAATAAGTACCAACATTCTTTCTGATAGGCTTTAATAAAGAAATGCTTTGGTTATCCTGACCTGGACACCATGTACAGTATTATAATAGCCCATTGTCGCATACGGTAGGCCTACAGTATAAAGAAAAATATGACGTGACTCTCCGCCAATAATCACATGTAGAGGATTGGAGGATTCTAAATTAAAACCAAAAGTCGGCTCATGGGTCTCCCAGTGGCGGCCGGCACAGGTATCAAACCTACATCTGTAGGTTCGATGCGTAGCGTTGATACAAATAATAGCAAATAACCTTTGATGGCCACTGGCATGCTGGAGAAGTGTGAGTCTTCAGAGATGAATTTCTGGGCGAGCGTTTTTGCTGATGTCAACATTGTCAACAGAGTGCCCCATGGTGGCGGTGGGGTTATGGTACGGGCAGGTATAAGCTACAGACAACAAACACAATTGCATTTTATCGATGGCAATTTGAATGCACAGAGATATCGTGATGAGATCCTGAGTTCCATTGTCGTGCCATTCATCCGCCGCCATCACCTCGTGTGTCAGCATGATAATGCACCGCCCCATGTCGCAAGGATCAGTACACAATTCCCGAAAGCTGAAAATGTCCCAGTTCTTCCATGGCCTGCATACCCACTAGACATGTCACCCATTGCGCACATTTGGGATGCTCTGGATCAACGTTTGGGATGCTATGCACCCCCATTCAGTTGGTGGCGACAATACATAATTTGCATGTAATTCGCCATTAAACCCAAAGAAGACACAATGAGCCATCGTTGATAGGGCATTATAGGAGGACTGAATGTCTTAGGGCAGGGGTGTCAAAGTCAAATGGACGGAGGGCCAAATAAAAAATTTAGCTACAAGCCGAGGGCCGGACTGTTCGAATGTTCATTGAAAATTTTTTAAATGACGCATATAGTCTAGTGAACCTAATTGAACCTACTGAAAACCTAACAAATATATTCCAATATGATCAGATAAATAAAGCAATATTTTCTTATGGCTCTGTCATTAATCTTTAATTTTCAACAGACACAAAAGACAAATTTCCTTTATATAAAAATCCCCATAACATGAACATTAAATGAAAGAAACCGGTATTCAAGGCACCATCAGTAGCCTATATTTTCTATTTTAGCAAAAGTGGGCTAAATTTACTTCAAAGAAAAAAACAATAATAGCAATTTTCTATCATCCACTCAACTGAAATATTTTTAAAATATAATTGGATTGAAATACAATAAAATAAAGTGCAAAAATCTATTAATCAAAAACAACACTTTGTTTAAGGAGAAGTAACATGCAGTGAAAACAAATATTAAACTTTAACTTTTAAACTTGAACTGAGTAAAAACTCTAAATATGTGATTGCACAGTAATGTTCACTTGTTTTTTTTTTTCACTTGAGGTTGAGGGTGATACTTGGTGGTGTCCCATCTTTTCCACAAGTTCATCAATGTTCGGGGTAAGGCTCTGAGCTGAGGAAATCCTCAGAATTGAGTGGAGGTGTTCAGCAGTAAGTCGACTTCTGTGTGATGTTTTGTTCAGGTTCATCAAAGAAAACAGTTGTTCACACAGGTATGTGCTGCCAAACATAGACAACGTTTGAGCAGCCTGGATGCGCAGCACCTTTCCCTGGCTTAGCCATCGCACCTCTGTGTGATAAGGCAAATCACCATGCTCCGTTTCTAACTCCGTCAGAAATGCCTTGAACTGGCGGTGATTCAAACCTTTGGCTCTGATAAAGTTAACTGTGCGCGTGATGATGCTCATTACATGCTCCATTTTCAAGGCTTTACCGCACAACGCTTCCTGGTGTATGATACAATGATAAGCTGTCAGCTCACCTGTCGCGTTTTCCTCTTGCATCTTTTCCCGTATCTTCGCCACCAGTCCGCTCCTGTGTCCACACATCGCAGGTGCTCCGTCGGTTGTCAAACCCACGAGTTTTTCCCAAGGCAGCTCCATCTCATTTACACAGCAGCCTACTGCTCGGTGCGTCACCGTTGCATTGTGGGAAATGTAGTATTGGTGCGTGTAAAAGATCTGCGGGCTGCCGGCTTGCTGCGGTCTGCGGGCCGGTTCTAATAATAAATCAAGATCATCCCAGGGGCCGTAAAAAACCTTCTCGCGGGCCGGATGTGGCCCGCGGGCCTTGACTCTGACATATATGTCTTAGGGCGAGGGGCGCTCTTGAAAATGGGGATGGATATCCTACTTGAATAAGCGAAATGATTTATGCAGGTGAATCATGAAAAAGTATCTATCCAAAATATTTCAAAGCACTCTTAGTAGACCGTTTATATACCCTTTATTGATTGGCTAATGCACGGCCAGGATAAAAAAGATGCACCTATACAAGCCTGCTAGACCAGCCTTGATTGAGGGGAGGGTAGGCTATGCTTGTTTTTTTAATCAAATTTAACAAAATAGGGGGAAAGCAATCGTTCTTTTATGTTTTAAAATACGAGATCCACTGGCACGAAAGGAACATCTCTCGTTTCATGGGCACTTTGCGTAGTCACGGCTGGATAGGCTGCGCTTTCGCTCTCAAAATCCATGCGATTACCAACTCCGTTACCGCTAAGACCTCCTTTTGGTGGGTCTTCAAATTTCCCGTTGAGCTCTGCGTGAAATGTTCCCTTTTGTGCTTGTTTTTAAGGACACACCTTAAATATTGCCATTCCTCCCACCTCAACGCAACGAGCTGGAGTGGTAAATTGCCGAACCTTGCACGGGGTAGAAAATGCCAGTATGGAAATGTTTACATGAAGCAATTTCTAATTAACGTTTGTTTGGCAAAACAGAGCGCTTAATCTCAAATCTAAAATGCTGGAGTATATAGCCCAATTTTTTTTTTTAAATGCCTCACTGTCCAAACACATATGGAGGGGTGGGGAGTCTATTTACCAAACTCTTGGTCAACAATGCGCCTCCATTTAAAAGTAATTTCTCGGATTCAATCGGATCTCCCCTTTTCAGCTATGCACCTTCAAAGGCAATGTTCTCGCATTGGGTCAGTCCTTGTATCTATAGCTCCAACGTTGACGTTGATAATGGTTACATTTCTCCAGCCATCCCTCGGCTGTTTGCCAAAACAGATGCATCGTTGCCTATGTGCGAGGCACATTCACAATATGCATTCACACTATCAAAATATATTGTGTTCAGAATGAGAAGTTCAGCATGAAGAAGTATTATACAATCTTTATTAAGAGCTATCAGTTTATTGTGAAAAACTGCAGTTTCATCAGAATGTTTTTTCTGTTTTGTCCTCTTATGTGAGTGATCCATCAAGCACTTTCTAATTATATAGAAATAATTACTCTCAAATTGAAAAATCATTACACTACAGTACCAGTCAAAAGTTTGGACACACCTACTCATTCAAGGGTTTTTCTACTTTTCACTATTTTCTACATTGTAGAATAATAGTGAAGACATCAAGACATCAAAACTATAATGTAGTAACCAAAAATAGTAGCAAAGTAGCCACCCTTTGCCTTGATGACATCTTTGCACACTCTTGGCATTCTCTCAACCAGCTTCACCTGGAATGCGTTTGGCTGCTTTTCCTTCACTCTCTCTGCTTTAGGTACAATGCCAGGAGCCGCTTGTGGATTTGAAAGCTCTAACGCAGTTCCACCTCCGACACCATCAAAACATCAGCTATGCGGATGTCGGCTAATGCGGATGGGCTTGAATTGGGCCCTAAGGGTATACAGTGTTTGTTTACATATACTTTGTTTACAAACATGGGAGTAAAACAGGTTTATATGTTGGGTTCTGATGGGGTAAGACAGGTGAACTAAGCTCATGAGGTATTTATAACTTATATTCTTCAAGAATTAATGGGTACATATCATTCATTTTGTCCAAAAAGGGATGTACTGTAGCAACTGATGATTGGCCCTTTAATGCAAATGAACAGAATGATGAACTTAAATATAAACCACCTCAAATTCCAATTGGGCTTGATAAGAAATATGATATTCAATATAAAATGCATTTAAATGTATTCCTATCAGGAAGTCAAATGTAGGGAGAGAATTCACAATGTGCTAAATTCATCAATATTGCTATTAGGCCGGCTATATACATTTTGTGTACGAAGTTGGATGTTCTTCAAGGTCTGTTGACCTTCTAAACTCATAAGATTAAGAATGAAAGATTTCCTTGTCAAAAGTGTAGGCCTACTGGCAGCGACGTGCACAGCATGGCCCACACGTCTTCACTCACTGACGTCCCAGAGAACTTAACTGATGGTAAAACAAACAGGCAGACAGTCAGGGCAAGAGAGCAGGGTAGGCTGCTGCGGTCAGAATGTTGAAGCTAGAATGACACTGAAAGCATAGAGGATACAAGCCCTGTTCAGAAACATCGAAGAGTCAAATCCTTCTCGACCGCACCCTTGATGAGATCTGACATTATGAGTTTGGTGAAAGCAAATGGGGGGATATTGGTCTTTCATCCATCCAGGCTTGTGAGACTGGTGATTGCCACAAGGACGTAAGGATGCATTCTGAAGTAGTTATAGTACAATATGCAATATTTACAGGTGATCCTTTTCAAATAATAATAGGCCTCTTGCCATTGATTCTTGAAGAATAGAACTTATAAACGCTTCATGAGTTTAGTACAGCCACAACGTACCCCATTGTCACACCCGGATACATTTCAAAGCTGCCACCTCGATGGTGCCACCTGTCAATGATTCCAGAAGGTGGGGTAATTATGATTACACTTGTAAAATATCCTGAATTACTCTTGCAGCCCATACACTTGGTTTGCCATGAAGACGGTACTAAACTTAATGGAGTATTTTTCTAGCGTAGATACCTAATAGACATACATTTACATTTACATTTTAGTCATTTAGCAGACGCTCTTATCCAGAGCGACTTACAGTAGAGTACATACATTTTATTACATTTTTACATACTGAGACAAGGATATCCCTACCGGCCAAACCCTCCCTACCGGCCAAACCCTCCCTAACCCGGACGACGCTATGCCAATTGTGCGTCGCCCCACGGATCTCCCGGTTGCGGCCGGCTGCGACAGAGCCTGGGCGCGAACCCAGAGACTCTGGTGGCGCAGCTAGCACTGCGATGCAGTGCCCTAGACCACTGCGCCACCCGGGAGACCAGTATGGGACAGTTGTGGAATGCGATAGATCCCAAATTAATACAACCACCATCATTAAAAAACAATTTTTTTACACAACGTGGCCGACACTACAGATCAGAACTTTCGCTTAAAATGTTGATAAACTACTAGGCCACCTCTTCAATACAAGCGCAGCAATGCGCACACGGCAGTAGGCTATAAGCGTGAATGTTCCATTAGCAGGAAAACACCACTATCAAAAGTGACAGTAAATGTGATCATGCATGAATGCTTTTATTATAAAAGGTGCAGTTTTATGGTGAAAATGATGTTCCCCAAAGTTGAAACTCACCAGCTGCTTATGTAGACCAGTTAGGCTCTACACCCCTTGTAAAGCAGATTAATGTGCTTCATTTAAAGAAGATATTTAGCCACTTTAGTGATACAAACATTATCAAAACATATAGGCTTATGGGCTAGGCTACATGAGGTGTGAGAATACGATTTTAAAAAGTTTTTAAAAAAAGGCATTGTTTCTTGCCTTACACTGGGCATCATTCACAAGTGATAATAAATAATTCACAAGTGATAGGGTAAAATTGTCGCCCATCAGACTATTCTTGATTTAATCTCACCTTTACATTAACTGACTAATATAGTGGGGAGAACAAGTATTTGATACACCGCCGACTCTGCAGGCCCTCCCACCCACAAAGCATGCAGAGGTCTGCAACCTTCCATCATAGGCACACCTCAACTGTGAGAGACGGAATCCAAAACAAAAATCCAGAAAATCACACCGTATGATCCCCAAGCAATTAATCTGCACTCCATTGCATGACATAAGTATTTGATACATCAGAAAAGCAGAACTTAATATTTGGTACAGAAACCTTTGTTTGCAATTACAGAGATCATACGTTTCCTGTAGTTCTTGACCAGGTTTGCACACACTGCAGCAGGGATTTTGGCCCACTCCTCCATACAGACCTTCTCTAGATCCTTCAGGTTTCGGGGCTGTCACTGGGCAATACGGACTTTCAGCTCCCTCCAAAGATTATCTATTGGGTTCAGGTCTGGAGACTGGCTAGGCCACTCCAGGACCTTGAGATGCTTCTTACGGAGCCACTCCTTAGTTGCCCTGGCTGTATGTTTCGGGTCGTTGTCATGCTGGAAGACCCAGCCACGACCCATCTTCAATGCTCTTACTGAGGGAAGGAGGTTGTTGGCCAAGATCTCGCGATACATGGCCCCATCCATCCTCCCCTCAATACGGTGCAGTCGTCCTGTCCCCTTTGCAGAAAAGCATCCCCAAAGAATGATGATGTTTCCACCTCCATGCTTCACGGTTGGGATGGTGTTCTTGGGGTTGTACTCATCCTTCTTCTTCCTCCAAACACAGCGAGTGGAGTTTAGACCAAAAAACTCTATTTTTGTCTCATCAGACCACATGACCTTCTCCCATTCCTCCTCTGGATCATCCAGATGGTCATTGGCAAACTTCAGACAGGCCTGGACATGCGCTGGCTTGAGCAGGGGGACCTTGCGTGCGCTGCAGGATTTTAATCCATGACGGCGTAGTGTGTTACTAATGGTTTTCTTTGAGACTGTGGTCCCAGCTCTCTTCAGGTCATTGACCAGGTCCTGCCGTGTAGTTCTGGGCTGATCACTCACCTTCCTCATGATCATTGATGCCCCACGAGGTGAGATCTTGTATGGAGCCCCAGACCGAGGGTGATTGACCGTCATCTTCAACTTCTTCCATTTTCTAATAATTGCGCCAACAGTTGTTGCCTTCTCACCAAGCTGCTTGCCTATTGTCCTGTAGCCCATCCCAGCCTTGTGCAGGTCTACAATTTTATCCCTGATGTCCTTACACAGCTCTCTGGTC
The DNA here is from genome assembly GCF_045679555.1 of Salvelinus alpinus. NCBI lineage: Eukaryota > Metazoa > Chordata > Actinopteri > Salmoniformes > Salmonidae > Salvelinus > Salvelinus alpinus. Next base: position 2,937,242 of record NC_092118.1, on the reverse strand, counting down.
TTGGCCATTGTGGAGAGGTTGGAGTCTGTTTGATTTAGTGTGTGGACAGGTGTCTTTTATACAGGTAACGAGTTCAAACAGGTGCAGTTAATACAGGTAATGAGTGGAGAACAGGAGGTCTTCTTAAAGAAAAACGAACAGGTCTGTGAGAGCCGGAATTCTTACTGGTTGGTAGGTGATCAAATACTTATGTGATGCAATAAAATGCAAATGAACTACTTAAACATCATACAATGTGACTCTCTGGATCCCCGCCCCAGATTCCGTCTCCCACAGCTGAAGTGCACCTATGACAAAAATCACAGACCTCCACATCCTCTGCAAGCAGGAAAACCCGCAAAATCGGCAGTGCACCAAACACTTGCTCTCCCCACTGTATATGTGTGAGACTTGTTTTGATTCAGAATGGACCATCATCATGCACTTGTTTCAAAACAGGGGCATGGGAAAAAAATACATGTAATCTATGCACATTTCCTGTGGTTCATTTTCATGCCAGCAAGGTAAGCTATACTCCTGTTGTAAAGAGAAGCAATGTGCTTAATATAATGAAAGTTGAGAAATAAATGTTAGGCTTAGCCTATAGAAAGCTGATGGGATCTCCCTCTTTTTAATAGAGGCCATCACTATGATCTCTCACACAATTGCATAGCCTATAGAAATTGCATAGCGTACAGAAATGTTGCGCACCATGAGCTCATGGGCTCTCATTAAGTGTTTGATTTGATTTTCGATTACATTTGCATTGGTGTCAGAGTGCCAGGCAGAGTACGAGGCAGTTAGCAAGTTTGGTAGGCTACTAATGACCATCAGCAGCATCAGAGCTTGGAGAAGGCTAATTGCTGTACTGCCTTCATGACTCGTGACCGCCGGTGTGGCAGTAATACGGTCACCGCCAGTGCTCTAAGTGACCTGTGGTATAGGTAGAAAAAAGGTTAATACCTGTGCACGTGTTCATAAATGACTAATCCACAGACTAAAGGGTCAATCTGGGATTGTAATCTGGGATTGTTTACAAAATCGAACACTAGAATGGGAGATGTAATCTACACCTCTACATGAGGCTGATAGAAGTCCTTATTATTTTGTTTCATGATTTCAATTCGAGGGTAATTATTTCTATATAGCCTACACTTTCTCGTTCTGAACTTCTAACATGAGTGGGTCAGGTGTGCCTTCGTGACAACGATCAAGAGCAGCTGCTCACCGATTTGACAGCTCCAACACAGTCACACCTCAGACACAGCCAAAACATCAGCTATGCGGGTGTCAGCCATCGCCGGTTAACGTTTGACCTGGTTAAGAGCTCTATTCAATCCGCTTTAGTGGAGACTGCATCCACAGTAAATGCTGCATATTTCAACCTGAAGTTACATTCTCATTTTCTATTACGAAACCTGTAACGCTTCAGCTTTACAGATTGAATAGAGCCCCTAATCGGGGCCCAACTGTCTTACCCCAACAGAACCCCAAAAATAGAAGCTTGTTTTACGCCATTGCTTGAAACTCCATCTGTATATTTGAGAGGTTATATTTCTCCAGCCCGATCTCTCAGCCAAAGAAGGTGGCGGGGTGCTGCTTTGTTGTTGTTGAATCCCAGATTGCCCCCATTAAGAAGACATGAGGATTTCAGTGATCCATATTCTCTGCAATTTGGAGAATATAGTATTGAAATCAGTAACGTCACCACAGATGTTTTCCTTTCTTTTGAATACAAAACAACTCCTTAAGCTTGGCTGATTCCTTGACAGTGGCATTGAGGATAAAAAATTGCTCAAACATCTGCAGCATTTCTGCTTCCCCGCTTTTCAAAACAAGTCACTTTTTTTGCTGCTGACTGAAGCGTTAGATTCTGCAATAGAAATTGAAAGGTAATTTCCGATTGAACCGATATGCAGGGTTTACCGTGAATGCAGTCTCCACTAAAGCGGAAACATTGCCCTTCAATTATAAAGCACGCTGTAAAGCTTAACTTCAGTGATGCGGATTGAAGAGAGCCCCTAATTTCCTCACCTTTGATCATGTATTTATTTTTCTTTAGATATACATGCCATCATGCCTTGGCACAGTCACGCTCAAATGAGATATTTTGAATTTTTAAGTGTAAAAGTTGGAGAGAGCTGTGGAGAGGAAGAAGGACAGAGAAAGAGATACAAACGTGTCCACTGTTTATAGCGCCACCATGTGGCCAGCAGTACATTCAGCAGGTGAACACAGGTAGCTAGAATTCCATTACTGAAATCTGCATGCCAGCTTCATTGATAGTTTCACTTGAAATACAAATTTAAATTCATGGCTGTTCTTGTCTGTGGATTTTAATCAACAGATGTTGGCAGTTATAAAAGTGAATGAGCAATTAAACATGATTTTTGGATACTGGTGAATGTAATTTCTCCCCCAAAAAAGCCACACAACACTTCAAGTTGAAAACAATAACATTTATAGATTTATAGGTTATACATTTCATGATATAATAGCGATATATTATTATTATTGGCAAAGATACTGTACTCCAATTGCATTTCTATACATAAATACAAAATGTGAGGTAGGGCCTCAATGATTGATGATTTTCAAAATAAATAATTAATTTCGCATATATTTGCATATGCTAAATATCTTTTTCTATCTGTCACAGAATTCAGAACATATCTTTCTATTATATATCTATTCTCTATTTTCAAACCAAAGGATGGCATGGGCTGTTGGAGGCACATATCTATATCCATAGGCAGCAGTACCTCACAGTGAACACACAGAAATGAATGCCATTACCCAAGTAATTAGACATTTAACCTATGCATTCATAGGTCCACAATAAAGTGCCAAAAAAGACACGACATACATAACAATAGGGATATACCGGTACCATATGAGACAGACAATACGTCTTGAGTTACATACAATATTTTACTATTAGAGGACACCTATAAGGTCAATGGTTACCTGAAGATGTTTTGTAACATATTGGCAAACATTAAGGATCACTAGGTGGGATATGAATGGCAGTATCTCAATCTCCTAAACGCAAATAGCAAGTTTTTTGTATTTTTTTGTGTGTATTTTTTCAGAACCCTATGTTCTGATAAAAAAGTTGTTCTCCTTCTTTGGTTACCTACTGCCCAAAGTTGACCCACAGGTATAGCAATGGAAAGTTTATTATTTTGTATTGTTCTTTGTGAAGGAAACTACCGGGGTAAACTATAACCCTGGTTTGTCAGTGCTTTGAGGAACATAAAAGCACGCTAAAGGAGACATGCAAGTGGGAGAGGGGGAGAAGGGGGGAGAGGAGGAAGCAGAAGGGAGAGAGCATACATGGACACGGAAGCACGGGAACACAAACAGCACAAGCTAGCTTTCTAACGTTTCATTTCCTGTTCAATCCTGTTGAAAACAGAAAGCTAATCCCCATTTCCTCGACGAAAGCATCAAATTGGCTACACAAGGACAGAGCTATTCCAAGCAGCACCAACATTTACATTTGACATTTTAGCCATTTAGCAGACGCTTTTATCCAGAGCGACTTACAGGAGCAATTCGGGTTAAGTGCCTTGCTTAAGGACACATCGACAGATGTTTTACCTAGACCGGGGATTCAAAGCAGCGACCTTTCGGTTACTAGCCCAACACTCTTAACCGCTAGGCTATCTGCCGCCCCTACATGAATTGTTAGTTGTTGGCCCAGCGCAAACGTTACAATCTATCACAGCGCAAATTTTTTCTCTTTCTCTCTTTCTTTCTCTCGCACTCTGTCATTGGAAGATAATGGATCATGTGTATACAGGAGTGTACATAGTCGTGATGCACACAAGGATGCACACTGAGATATAAATAATAATAAAAAAACTGACTTGCTTGTTTAGTCATTCTTGCCTTCAAGTGAGTGACTGTCAAACAAACACATTATTGGTACTGTTTTTTTCTCTCACCCGCAACAGAACCGTCCCTAGTCTTTAGGGGGGCCCTAAGCTGAATTTTTGTTGGGGGACCCCCACCTGACGGGCAAAACATTTTAGGGGGCCCCATGTTGATGATGGGAATAACTTTCATTTGTTTTATAGTTAATTTCCTGCAATTCTACAGATTTTGCAATGGGGCGTAGCGAAAATGTTGCAGTTTTAAAGTAAGTTTGCTGCAATTCTACAGATTTTGACCCAATTTAAAAATAAAGAAAAACCCTTGAATAAGTAAGTGTGTCCAAACTTTTGACTGGTACTATATATATATATATGTGTGTTATATATGATAGTTTTTACTGTCAAACTATATATATATATATATATATATATATATATATATATATATACACTGCTCAAAAAAATAAAGGGAACACTTAAACAACACAATGTAACTCCAAGTCAATCACACTTCTGTGTGATTGTGTGTCTTCTGTGTGCACATTTGTGGCCTGCTGGAGGTCATTTTGCAGGGCTCTGGCAGTGCACCTCCTTGCACAAAGGCGGAGGTAGCGGTCCTGCTGCTGGGTTGTTGCCCTCCTACGGCCTCCTCCACGTCTCCTGATGTACTGGCCTGTCTCCTGGTAGCGCCTCCATGCTCTGGACACTACGCTGACAGACACAGCAAACCTTTTTGCCACAGCTCGCATTGATGTGCCATCCTGGATGAACTGCACTACCTGAGCCACTTGTGTGGGTTGTAGACTCCGTCTCATGCTACCACTAGAGTGAGAGCACCGCCAGCATTCAAAAGTGACCAAAACATCAGCCAGGAAGCAGGAACTGAGAAGTGGTCTGTGGTCACCACCTGCAGAATCACTCCTTTTTTGGGGGTGTCTTGCTAATTGCCTATAATTTCCACCTTTTGTCTATTCCATTTGCACAACAGCATGTGAAATTTATTGTCAATCAGTGTTGCTTCCTAAGTGGACAGTTTGATTTCACAGAAGTGTGATTGACTTGGAGTTACATTGTGTTGTTTAAGTGTTCCCTTTATTTTTTTGAGCAGTGTATATATATAGTTTGACAGTAACAAATATCATCTATGAAAATGAACCATAATGTCAGTACATACTGCATAATTCCTAGGCAGTTCAATTTACTTGTAATGCCTATTTTATAAAAGCTAAAAAATAATATATATCATAATGTGCCATAGGTCAGAGTCTGATGAATACCAATGTTTCTCAGTCTGTCAATTACATTTTTTGTGCCTTTTTGTTTGTGGAGGAGTTTCCATTATCACTATACACAAAGATAGAAGAATAAAACAATCACACACACACGCATGCACACACACACACACCTCCATAGGGAGTAGTCCAGATGTAGTGGAGATGTCGAGAGCTTCAAGTTCCTCTGTGTACACATCACTTTTGGAATTAACATGGTCCATACACACCCACACAGTTGTGAAGAGGGCACGACAACGCCTCTTCCCCATCAGGGGGCTGAAAAGATTTGGCACGGGCCCTCAGATCCTCAAAAAGTTCAACAGCTGCACCTCGACTGGCTGCATCACCGCTTGGTACGGCAACTGCAAGGCGCTACAGAGGGCGGTGAATAGTGCCCAGTACATCACTGGGGACGAGCTCTCTGCCATCCAGGACCATTACACCAGGCGTTGTCAGTGGAAGGATACAAAAATTGTCAAAGACTCTACACAAGCCATAGACTGTTCTCTCTGCTTCCACACGGAAAGCGGTAACTGGAATCAACAAGACCCTGAACAGCTTCTACCCCCAAGCCATAAGACTGATGAACAAGACTGCTAAATATCTAAATGAACTGGCTACCCGGACTATCTGCATTGATCCTTTGTTGCACTAACTCTCTTGCACTGACTCTTGCACTGACTATGCACACACACTCACACATACTTACACTGGCACCCCAACACACACAGACACACACACACTACATATGCACACACACACATGCATACTGACGCCACAGTCACTTTACCCCTACCTATATATACAAAGCTACCTCAATTACCTCGTACCCATCGTCTCGGTACTGGAACTCCCTTTACATAGCCATAATACTATTACTCGTTACTGTTATACGTTAATCCCTGTGTATTTATTCCTTGTCGCTATTTCTAGTACATTGTTTTTATCTTTATCTTTAATTCTGCATTGTTGGAAAAGGACCCGTAAGTAAGCATTTCACTGTTTGTCTATGAAGCATGTGACACATACAATTTGATTATATATTTTTTGTCATGTGCAGTCGAATATTGCCATTGCAACATTGTGACACATTTTTCTTTTGGAATAGAGATCCCCTCAGAAAGAAAGGGTTCTGGAGTAATGGCTGTGCATGGGCAGGAGGCAGAGGACAGACCATTCTCAGGTCAGGGGTTAGGGAGAGAAAGGGAAGGGTATAATATGGGTGCCTGCCAGAGAAAGCAATGTTGGGAGAGGAGGGCAGCCCCACTTTGCTATAGAGTGGAGAAGAAATAAGAAGGGAGCAGGAGAGGTGGACAGTAGAACTGGGGGGGGGGTAAAGTGGAGGATGTGTTGGCTTGCTTTTCTCGCACCCACATTGAATGGAAAGAGGAAGGAAAGGAGAGATGAAGTGAAGTGGAGAACAGGAAAAAAAGAAGGAATAGGTGGAGGAGAGGGCAGTGGTAGGCTGCTGCTTTCTCTCTCCCCCGGTGCCCCTGCTGAAGTGGTGGTGGTGGTAGTAGTGGAGGCTGCTACTGGTAGGTGCCCAGCTGGAAATCTTTGGGGGGCAGTTTGAGGCCCAGGGAGTTGGATCCATGGGGGTCCATCATGTTCTTGTAGCGCTCCCCTCTGTGCTTTGCCAGGAAGGGACCCCAGTCGGGCTGAGGGGAGCACACCAGCCTCAGACGCTGTGGAGGGGTCACACACTTGTTTTAAAATATAACATAATAGTATCAATCAAGTTGCAGAAGGTCAAGGGTAGAGTTGGGTAGACTAAATTACAGTAGGACCCACCTGAGAGATATGAAAATGTTGGGAATGGCAGTTGTTCGTAACACTGAAATGTCTATCTTTGAAATTCACTTAACTTCTCTAGGGTAGGGGGCAGCATTCGGAATTTTGGATGAAATGCATGCCCAAATTAAACTGCCTGCTTCTCGGGCCCAGAAGATACGATATGCATAAAACTGGTAGATTTGGATAGAAAACACTCTAAAGTTTCCAAAACTGTTAAAATAGTGTTTGTGAGTATAACAGAACTGATTTGGCAGGCGAAAACCTGAGAAAAATCCATTCAGGAAGTTCTTTTATTTTTATGGTTTTCTAGTTTTCTATTCAATGCCTTTAAGGTATCCATTGATTTAGGACTCAAATTGCAGTTTCTATGCCTTCCACTAGATGTCAACAGTCTTTAGAAATTGTTTCAGGCTTGTATTCTGAAAGATGAGGAAGTAAGAGCAGTCTGAATGAGTGGACCCTAAAGTGTCACAGAGCTTTTTCATGCGCGAGACCGAGAGAGTGCGTTTCTTGTTTACCTTTTAAATTGACGACGTTATTGTCCGGTTGAAATATTATAGATTATTTAGGCTAAAAACAACCTGAGGATTGAATATTGTCACGTTCCTGACCTGTTTTCTGTTGTTTTTGTATGTGTTTAGTTGGTCAGGGCGTGAGTTGGGGTGGGCATTCTATGTTATGTGTTTCTATGTTGGTTAATGGGTTGCCTGATATGGTTCTCAATTAGAGGCAGGTGTTTTACGTTTCCTCTGATTGAGAACCATATTAAGGTAGGTTGTTTCACATTGTTTGTTGTGGGTGGTTGTCTTCCGTGTCTGTGTATGTTTGCACCACACGGGACTGTTTTGTTTGTTCGTTCGTTTTGTGTAGTCTATTTTCCTGTTCGTGCGTTCTTCGTGTGATGTAAGTTCGTTTGTTCAGGTCTGTTGACTTCGTTTATTATTTTGTAAATTCTCAAGTGTTTTTTCGTGTTCGTCTTTATCTTTAATAAACATCGTTATGTCCTATAACAACGCTGCGCTTTGGTCCAATCCCTACTCCTCCTCTTCAAGCGAAGAGGAGGAGAGCACCCGTTACAAATATAAACATCGTTTGACATTTCTATGAACTTTACGGATACAATTTGGATTTTTTTGTCTTCCTGTTTTGACTGCGTTTGAACCTGTGGATTACTGAAGAAAACGCGTGAACAAAACTGAGGTTTTTGGATATGAAGAGACTTTATCGAACAAAAGGAACATTTATTGAGTAAATGAATGTCTGCTGAGTGCAACCATATGAAGATCATCAAAGGTAAGGGATTCATTTTATCTCTATTTCTGACTTGTGTAACTGTTCTACTTGGCTGGTTACTGTTTGTAATGATTTGTCTAGTGGGCTATGTTCTCAAATAATCGTACGGTATGCTTTCGCCGAAAAGCATTTTAAAAATCTGAGACTGTGGTTGGATTCACAAGAAGTTATACCTATGTAAAATATGTAAAGTTTTCTGAATTTTTATAATGAGTATTTCTGTATTTGAATTTGGCGCCCAGCAGTTTCACTGGCTGTTGAAGAGGTGGGACGCTAACAACTCACGTACCCAAGAGAGGTTAAAAAACGCATCAAACCTTTATAGAAGATTTGATTGAACATACAGTATATGTGCTTTATAATCATTTGCCAGATACTGTAAATCTCTTAAGGCTCTGATTAAGGAGATTTTGCTCAAACTTACTGTATGTGAGTACAGTTGCGTACACATGCACTCACACACTGCTGAAACACTTTGATTGTGTGATGGAGGGAACTTCAACAAGCACAGCATGGGACTGCTAAGTGTCTGTGTTTCCTGTGCCGACCCGCCACCAGTTATCAGAGGACCAGGGCTGATATTTCACTTTACTGCACGTAAGAAAATGTATCTCTGACATCAAACACTTCTGTGTGCCTGCCAAATGCCACCCTATTCCCTATTTAGTGCACTACTTTTGACAAGGGCCCATAGGGAGACAGGAAGGCCATAGTGAGTTCATAGTCACGATTGCAGAGGGATTGTGTGGACTGTTTGTTTATCTAACCTGTATGAGATGTGCAAAGAAATATTATTATACTACAGTAGAACCCCAAAGATACGAACCTCAGAGTTGTCAACCGAACAGGCAATATCAAACTGGGACGTGTATTAAATACCAAAAAAACGAACTTCTGTATGCTACAGACAAAATGTAAATGTTGCTTACATCTGATTAAAACACAGAAGTATTTACAGTCCAAAAAACATGTCTTACCCCAGGACATTTAAATGGGTGACTATCCAGGAAAATATAGAAAAAGGAGCAGATCCGCATATATCTGAAGTGTATTTATGGGACATACAAACAGGCGTACAGTACATGTGTGCACGTGTGTGGTATTGTGTCCCATACATACCTCCTTGAAGCTGCCTGGGGCCAAGTGCATTTTGATGACAAACATGATTGGGATCCAGATGACAGAACACACCACCATCAGCCAGCCCATCACCATGGACCAGGGGGGGTAGGTGTAGTCCTCATAGGTCATCACCTTCCACTGGTACAGACTCAGCCCAAGGATACCCTGCAGGGATAGAGATGAGCAAAAGGAGAAGAGAGGAGGGTTAGGAAAGAGAATAGAATCGAGGAGGGGAGATTGAGAAGTGAATGAGGCGGGAGGGGGACAGAAGAGAAGTGAATTAGTAAACTGAGGAAGTGGAGGAGGTGGAAGAAAGAGGATGATTTAAAAACAGGAAAAAGAGGACTAACAGATAAGGAAAGGAAGGATCAGGAGGGTAAGATGAGGAGGGTAAGGGGCGAAGGAGGGAAAAGGGAGAAGAGGAGAAAGAAGAGGAGGACAAGATTAGGCATGCACTCTGCATCCCAGAGGTTCCCGGGGTAATTTGTAACCGCCTATAGAAGAGCGGACTGGCTGGGGAGAGCAGTAGGCTCGAGCTATAGGAGTGTTGTTTGTCAGTTACGCTCAGCTGTTAAGGCAAGAGACCTTCTAGCAAACTAGTAATGCCACTGTAACACCTTCCAATGTGGTGAAACATACACTGAGCCCCACAAAACATTAAGGACACCTGCTCTTTCCGTGACATAGACTGACCAGGTGAAAGCGATGATCCCTTATTGATGTCACTTGTTAAATCCACTTCAATCAGTGTAGATGAAAGGGAAGGGGACAGGTTAAAGAAGGAATTTTAAGGCTTGAGACAATTGAGACATCGATTGTGTATCTGTGCGATTCAGAGGGAGAATGAGCAAGACAAAATATTTAACTGCCTTTGAACAGGGTATGGTAGTAGGTGCCAGACGCACTGGTTTGTGTCAAGAACGGCAACGCTGCTGGGTTTTTCACGCTCAACAGTTTCCTGTGTGTATCAAGAATGGTCCAGCACCCAAAGGACATCCAGCAAACTTGACACAACTGTGGGAAGCCTTGGAGTCAACCTGGGCCATCATCCCTCCTCTGGTTACATTGACTTCAATACAAAACCTAGGACTCTCCTCAGCCCCAATCATAGATCTCCATGGTAATTATGGCGACTTCCAGAGGACGAAGCTTTTGCAGTATGAACTAACTTGTTGTCCATCCAATCAAAGGATGAGAGAATTAACTTAGTACTACGCATGTGTGATTTAGAAGCTTGTTGAGTTGGTGACATCGGTGGATAGATTGAGATTGTAATAGTTGAGCATTTTTGGGATATTATTAGGGATGTAGCAATTCCAACTAGCTCTCACAGTCTCACGTCAGAATTAAACGTTCATCCATGTTTCTCAAACTTAAAATGTTAAAGTTGTTACAAACGTCAAAGTTCAAAGTGTTTAAGGTTAAGTTTAGGCATTAACTCCTATCTTAAGGTTAGGCATTAACTCTGTGGGATAGACTTAAAACAAAAATCGCAAAAACAACTTCCTATCACTGATTTCGCACTTGCAACCTTCGGAATCCGAGGCAGAGGCTTCTGCTCATCCGCCATCCATCCACAACGCCCTAGCAAAAGGTAGCGGCTCTCACTGTTGCCCCCTAGTGGCCGGTTTTCACGTTATCTCCCGACGTCCTCAGCCATGGATGGATGTCGAATACTTACTTGTATCAGGGGTGACCTGGTTGAGCGATTCGCCAATATGCATCGGCCCCAGTTCAAATGTTTAAGATAGGAGTGCATTGGTCCGCAGGAACCCAAACCGATCCAAATGTAGCATGCATCGGTCGGAAAATCTATTCAAACGTATGAATCGTCAGTTCACCATTTTTTTTGTTGCTCATATTATTTTCTTTATACCTTTCCGAAAATACCACTCATCTTTTGTGACAACTGTCCTCTCCTTCAGTGTTGAACTAAGCATGTAGACAGCAATTAATCTACAAGTCATTTTGCATGCCGAACAACCTCTCGGCGGCCTATTCCTGATCTTGCACATCTGTGCGGCACCTTCAGCATTCAAATGCTTGTGAAATGGCTTGTGCACTATAAGGCTTTATTAGTCGAGTGACAACGAATGTAAATTGATAAGTGATTGTTAACAAATGCGCTGTTGAAAATTGTGTTTAAACGGAATAAAAGTAGCCTAACTCATCTGGCTATAGGTACCTGCTGATCAGGGCTTACATTCGATTATATTTAGATATTTCAGTTTCACCATCAGAAATAGTTGTCGTAGTTGTGCTTTAAACAACCAGTGTTTAGATATACAGGGTCAAGTTGATCATTTCATAACGAGGACAGGAATCACTACATGGTCGAAGTGGGAGGAGAAGCATTCTGTAAAAATGTCAAAATGGCCTAAATCATTCAATTTTGAGACGGGGGTGAAATCTAAAAATGTGTTATTTATTCATTGGCTATGTCATAGCTAATCCAATACCTTGACTTTGTCATCCTTAAGCCATGTTGCCACAACTTTGGAAGTATGCTTGGGGTCCTTGTCCATTTGGAGGACCGATTTGCGACCAAGCTTAAACTGCCTGACTGATGTCTTGAGATGTTGCTTCAATATATCCACATAATTTTCCTCCCTCATGATGATATCTATTTTGTGAAGTGCACCAGTCCCTCCTGTAGCAAAGCACCCCCACAACATGATGCTGCCACCCCCGTGCTTCACGGTTGGGAGGGTGTTCTTCGGCTTGCAAGCATCACCCTTTTTCCTCCAAACATAAAAATGGTCATTACTGCCAAACAGTTCTATTTTTGTTTCATCAGACCAGAGGACATTTCTCCAAAAAGTACGATCTTTGGCCCCATGTGCAGTTGCAAACCGTAGTCTGGCTTTTTTATGGCGGTTTTGGAGCAGTGGCTTCTTCCTTGCTGAGCGGCCTTTCAGGTTATATCGATATAGGAATCGTTTTACTGTGGATATATATATTTTTGTACCGGTTTCCTCCAGCATCTTCACAAGGTCCTTTGCTGTTGTTCTGGGATTGTTTTGCACCTTTCGCACCAAAGAATGTTCATCTCTAGGAGACAGATCGCGTCTCCTTCCTGAGCAGTTAGACGGCTGCGTGATCCAATGGTGTTTATACTTGCGTACTATTGTTTGTACAGATGAGCGTGGTACCTTCAGGCATTTGGAAAATGCTCCCAATGATGAACCAAACCTGTGGAGGTCTACAATTGTGTTTTCTGAGGTCTTGGCTGATTTACATTTACATTTACATTACATTTAAGTCATTTAGCAGACGCTCTTATCCAGAGCGACTTACAAATTGGTGCATTCACCTTATGATATCCAGTGGAACAACCACTTTACAATAGTGCATCTAACTCTTTTAAGGGGGGGGGTTAGAAGGATTACTTTATCCTATCCTAGGTATTCCTTAAAGAGGTGGGGTTTCAGGTGTCTCCGGAAGGTGGTGATTGACTCCGCTGACCTGGCGTCGTGAGGGAGTTTGTTCCACCATTGGGGTGCCAGAGCAGCGAACAGTTTTGACTGGGCTGAGCGGGAACTGTACTTCCTCAGAGGTAGGGAGGCGAGCAGGCCAGAGGTGGATGAACGCAGTGCCCTTGTTTGGGTGTAGGGCCTGATCAGAGCCTGAAGGTACGGAGGTGCCGTTCCCCTCACAGCTCCGTAGGCAAGCACCATGGTCTTGTAGCGGATGCGAGCTTCAACTGGAAGCCAGTGGAGAGAGCGGAGGAGCGGGGTGACGTGAGAGAACTTGGGAAAGTTGAACACCAGACGGGCTGCGGCGTTCTGGATGAGTTGTAGGGGTTTAATGGCACAGGCAGGGAGCCCAGCCAACAGCGAGTTGCAGTAATCCAGACGGGAGATGACAAGTGCCTGGATTAGGACCTGCGCCGCTTCCTGCGTGAGGCAGGGTCGTACTCTGCGAATGTTGTAGAGCATGAACCTACAGGAACGGGTCACCGCCTTGATGTTAGTTGAGAACGACAGGGTGTTGTCCAGGATCACGCCAAGGTTCTTAGCACTCTGGGAGGAGGACACAATGGAGTTGTCAACCGTGATGGCGAGATCATGGAACGGGCAGTCCTTCCCCGGGAGGAAGAGCAGCTCCGTCTTGCCGAGGTTCAGCTTGAGGTGGTGATCCGTCATCCACACTGATATGTCTGCCAGACATGCAGAGATGCGATTCACCACCTGGTTATCAGAGGGGGGAAAGGAGAAGATTAATTGTGTGTCGTCTGCATAGCAATGATAGGAGAGACCATGTGAGGATATGACAGAGCCAAGTGACTTGGTGTATAGCGAGAATAGGAGAGGGCCTAGAACAGAGCCCTGGGGGACACCAGTGGTGAGAGCACGTGGTGCGGAGACAGATTCTCGCCACGCCACCTGGTAGGAGCGACCTGTCAGGTAGGACGCAATCCAAGCGTGGGCCGCGCCGGAGATGCCCAGCTCGGAGAGGGTGGAGAGGAGGATCTGATGGTTCACAGTATCAAAGGCAGCCGATAGGTCTAGAAGGATGAGAGCAGAGGAGAGAGAGTTAGCTTTAGCAGTGCGGAGCGCCTCCGTGACACAGAGAAGAGCAGTCTCAGTTGAATGACTAGTCTTGATTTCTTTGGATTTTCCCATGATGTCAAGCAAAGAGGCACTGAGTTTGAAGGTAAGCTTGAAATACACCCACTGGTACACCTCCAATTGACTCACATTATGTCAATTAGCCTATCAAAAGCTTCTAAAGCCATGACATCATTTTATGGAATTTTCCAAGCTGTTTAAAGGCACAGTCAACTTAGTGTATGTAAACTTCTGACCCACTGGAATTGTGATACAGTGAATTATAAGTGAAATAATCTGTCTGTAAACAATTGTTGGAAAAATTACTCGTGTCATGCACAAATAGATGTCCTAACTGAGGTGCCAAAACTATAGTTTGTTAACAAGAAATTTGTGGAGTGGTTGAAAAACAAGATTTAATGACTCCAACCTAAGTTACATTTACATTTAAGTCATTTAGCAGACGCTCTTATCCAGAGCGACTTACAAATTGGCTAAACATAAACCACTTTGTTCCCACTCGCGGAGTCCAGGTGCTACGGCATATCCATTCTGAAAAATTGGGAATCGTTGAGGCAGATGTTAATGCAAGTATTTAGCTTTGCTTGCAAATACAATTCTATGTGGCAGTTATTGCAGTGTATGTAAACCTTCGACTTCAACTGTATATTACATATTGTTTCCTTGGTTTTAGAACTTTGTGTTGTGTCGCGTTAGTGTACAGTCGTGGCCAAAAGTTTTGAGAATGACACAAATATTAATTCCCACAAAGTTTGCTGCTTCAGTGTCTTTAGATATTTTTGTCAGATGTTACTATGGAATACTGAAGTATAATTACAAGCATTTCATAAGTGTCAAAGGCTTTTATTGACAATTATATGAAGGTGATGCAAAGAGTCAATATTTGCAGTGTTGACCCTTCTTTTTCAAGACCTCTGCAATCCGCCCTGGCTTGCTGTCAATTAACTTCTGGGCCAAATTCTGACTGATGGCAGCCCATTCTTGCATAATCAATGCTTGTAGTTTGTCAGAATTTGTGGGTTTTTGTTTGTCCACCCGCCTCTTGAGGATTGACCACAAGTTCTCAATGGGATTAAGGTCGGGGGAGTTTCCTGGCCATGGACCCAAAATATCGATGTTTTGTTCCCCGGGGCACTTAGTTATCCCTTTTGCATTATGGCAAGGGGCTCCATCATGCTGGAAAAGGCATTGTTCGTCACCAAACTGTTCCTGGATGGTTGGGAGAAGTTGCTCTCGGTGGATGTGTTGGTATCATTCTTTATTCATGGCTGTGTTCTTAGGCAAAATTGTGAGTGAGCCCACTCCCTTGGCTAAGAGCAACCCCACACATGAATGGTCTCGAGATGCTTTACTGTAGGCATGACACAGGACTGATGGTAGCGCTCACCTTGTCTTCTCCGGACAAGCTTTTTTCCGGATGCCCCAAACAATCGGAAAGGGGATTCATCAGAGAAAATGACTTTACCCCAGTCCTCAGCAGTCCAATCCCTGTAACTTTTGCAGAATATCAGTCTGTCCCTGATGTTTTTCCTGGAGAGAAGTGACTTCTTTGCTGCCCTTCTTGACACCAGGCCATCCTACAAAAGTCTTTGCCTCACTGTTCGTGCAGCTGCACTCCCACCTGCCTGCTGCCATTCCTGAGCAAGCTCTGTATTGGTGGTGCCCCGATCCCGCAGCTGAATCAACTTTAGGAGACAGTCCTGGCGCTTGCTGGACTTTCTTGGGCGCCCTGAAGCCTTCTTCACAACAATTGAACCTCTCTCCTTGAACTTCTTGATGATCCAATAAATGGTTAATTTAGGTGCAATCTTACTGGCAGCAATATCCTTGCCTGTGAAGCCCTTTTTGTGCAAAGCAATGATGACGGCACATGTTTCCTTGCAGGTAACCATGATGGACAGAGGAAGAACAAGGGCTGTTGTGGCAGGGCTGAAATGCAATGGAAATGTTTTTGGGGGATTCAGTTCATTTGCATGGCAAAGAGGGACTTTGCAATTAATTGCAATTCATCTGATCACTCTTCATAACATTCTGGAGTATAATCAAATTGCCATCATTCAAACTGAGGCAGCAGACTTTATGAAAATTAATATTTGTGTCATTCTCAAAACGTACGGCCACGACTCTAATGTATTTAAATTTGCATTGCTAATTTCAATAGCAAATAGCTAGCTACCAGAGTGCAGTGTTCTCCACCAGAATGACTAACCCTCACAACAATATAGTGGATTTTTTGTTGACACATCAGATTCAAGCATCTTGGGAAAAGCTGCAACGTAATGTAATGGACGAAGGTCTGCATATACAAACTGCACAACACAACGAGAAGGTAATAAGAAACAGGGAGTTTCTCAAGTAGCTTATCAACACTACTGCAGTTTTTGGGCATGCAAGATTTGGCTTTTACTCAGGGGCACGATGAGAGGGAAAGTTCCACTAAAAAGGGCAACTACAAGGAGCTTGCAGAGGTAATTGCACGTTACGTCGCTTTATTTGCTGAGCATATGGACGTTTCTTCTGTCTAAATAAACTTCCATCGCATCATCCATGAAAAGTGAGATTACAACTCAGTCGCAATTGTGCTTTCCACTTTCCTCCGGTATTTAATTAGCAAACGTGATAACACATAACTCCCGACAGACACAAGCAAAAACTCTTTATATAAATGTTGCAGCAGCCTAGGAATAACAAGATGATTTTTCAGTAGGCTAATTTTTAAAAAAAGCAAGTGCATACAGCCTGTGCACCTTGTCTATCTGTTCAGGGCAAACAAATTGGTAATGTTATGTATACTATGTTATCGTCACATTTTTGGTGTCGAGAGAAAATCTGAATGTGATCAATTTTGGTTTATATTCCAAGTTGGGCTGGCTAGGATGCCTAGACCTTTTCAATACAACAGTATTAACTGGAATTAATCAATTAACACAATAGTGATGACACAGGCTGTGAGTAGATTTTTAATTAGGCCTACAGTTGCATAGGCCTACACGATGCAAACAAGCTTTATAACAAGCTTTTGCTTTATAGCAAGCTCAGCCCTGTGAGTTCTATTGTCCATCAGTTGTTGTCTCTGAGTGGCCCTGTTAGTCTAGTCTAAATATAATTCATATGAACAAGGACAAGGTTCCTGTCACGCCCTGACCTTAGAGAGCCTTTTTATGTCTCTATTTGGTTTGGTCAGGGTGTGATTTGGGGTGGGCATTCTATGTTTTTGTTTTCTATGATTTTGTATTTCTATGTTTTTGCCAGGTATGGTTCTCAATCAGGGACAACTATCTATCGCTGTTTCTGATTGGGAACCATACTTAGGTAGCCCTTTTCCCTCCTTTCAGTGTGGGAAGTTGTCTTTGTTTGTGGCACTATAGCCTTAAGCTTCACGGTTGTTTTTTTTTTATTATTTATTGTTTTTGTCGGCGTCATCCTAAACAAAAAGGAATATGTACGCTCACCACGCTGCGCTTTGGTCCACTTCCTTTGACGGCCGGGACAGTTCCTGCTGTTTGACAGGGTTTTAATCGTCCCCAGGGCCAGGAGTTTTTACAGGAGTTTTTTGAAACCATGTGACCTGATTAGAAAAACTGTACCCATCATAGCCCATATATAGGGTATGGCAGTGATTCATTATAGGGTCAGGAGTTTTACCTGATTAGGTTACCAGATAAGTAAAAACTCCGGGCACCAGGGATTTTTTTGGGGCCTCATTTCCTCATTTTATAACTGCTGTGATCCCTTCCCAACACTGTGTAAGTAGCACTCGTGTTTGGATAAATACCATTGTAGAATGATTTTACTCCCTGCTTGGACTAACTCATTCTTAGCTCTTTTGTCTAAATGTGTTGTGTTATTGTTTTTTTTTGTCTTCCCAGTCAAATCCTGTCCTGCCCTCAGCGGATGAGTTGAGCTCTTCTCCAACATGCATCCATGATGCCTCTGAACACCTCAACTCATGCCTCATACCCTGATTCAATCACTGCTGTGATCCCTTCCAAACACTGTTCATGTAGCCCTCTCATTCCCATTCGCCATAATATTTGACCATAAATGTCTTTATTAAACGTTTGAGGTTAAAATAATTAGTCTTTGACGATTTTTGAAACACGCTTTGTCGTCTCCGTGAAGTATGTGCCTACACCACGGGTCTCCCATCCTCCTCAGCTTTTCAAGTCACCAACTGTGACTTCACTGCATCTGTTATGTCACAGTTATGACAACGTTATGTAGGCTATAGGAGTGGAGCATTTCGAGTAGCACAAACAACCTTTGTTATAAGGGTGAATAGTGAGGAAAACAATTTCCGTTTCAGTTGGGGGGAAACTATTTTCGCTATGTTCCCTTTCTTGGAAAACACTCGCTGCTGCAAATTGATGTTGGCCCCTAAATTTGAAAAGGCTGCAGTGAAAAGGGAAACACTCTAGTAGGTGTGTTGTGTTTGTGTGTGTGTGTATGCATGCATCTGTGTGCCTGTACCTGTGAGTGAGTGAGTGAGTGAGTGAGTGAGTGAGTGAGTGAGTGAGTGAGTGAGTGAGTGAGTGAGTCAGTGAGTCAGTGAGTCAGTGAGTCAGTGAGTCAGTGAGTCGGTGAGTGTGCGTGCTAGCGCGCCTGTGAATATCTAAACCCTATTCCGTATAGATCGGACACAAACACATACAGTCAGAATGGTTGGAGTCACAAAGGCCCAGCAGATTCTCCAGAAGCGGTTTGGTTGGAAGCCAATCATCATTTCAATGTCCTCGCAGAATCTCTGCAGGCCTAGGAAAAGGGGAATAAAGACAGAAAGAGGAGGAGAAGGAGGAGGGGGGGAAAAGAGGGAGAGTCAGTCAAATCGACTGCTCGATTGAAGGGTTGAGGGGAGTTGAGTCAATCTGACACACAGAACCTCCATCCAAAATGGCACCCTAATCCCTATCTGTATAAGCCTCTGGTCAAAAGTAGTGCACTATATAGGGAATAGGGTGCCATTTGGGACGTGCACCGAGAGTGAACCAGTTTCACCCAGAGCTCCAGACAAGAGAGCTCCACACAGGCCCCCTACAAGGCACATCCCTTCCCAGGGAGAACCTGGGACATGTATTATCCTCCAAAACAATGTGGCTTGACAATTGTCACAATTGTTGTCAGTGTATTGACCGACAAACTTGGCAAGAGATGAGTCACAAGCCACACAGTCATTTCACTGGAACCACCTCTGCTGATGCTGTGACGAATTGGAGAACAGTATGTACAGGTCTGCTTTAGACCTGATCATTGGTCCACTAGAATGGTAACAAAGACATCTAGTGGTCAGAATGAGAAGTTCTCGAGCCCCCTGTCAGAGAGGGATAAAGTTGGCCCTAGACACTGATTTAAGGTCTGTTTGGTGTTTTTGCTCATAACAGATAGGACAAGGATTTAAGGCTTAAGCTGAACCTAAATCTGTGCTTAAGGGCAACCTAGGCACCGGGTCTGGAGCCTCTTATAGCCCATTTACACATTTACCCATTTAAATAGATAGTGGGTAAAAAAACACTGTACATTTTCACCATAAAAAAAATAGCTTGAGACCTACTCATGAATCCTGTTTTTTCATAGACCATATAACTAAAAAACAGGTATCGGGTCTGTGAGAATGGAGACGTGTTCATTTGCAGATAAATACATTGCAGCATCCATTGTTTATTAACACCTCCCTCATTTGAATTGAAAACAGCCACCATGGTTTAACAACCTAAGCACCACACAGTATAAGTCCTGTTTCATTCTTGTACATGTGCTTTCTGTGTTTATGTTGTTGAGCCAAGACAAAATGGCAATCAAAATTGATGAATGGCTTTGAGGCTTTTCTGATTCGGATGTTGATGAAGTGAGGTAAGAGTCGAATGAATTTGCAGAGACGACGATCTGAAGTTTTGCAATATTTTTCCCAATGTTTATAATAATAATATATGCCATTTAGCAGACACTTTCATCTAAAGCGACTTTATCTAAAGACATGAGTGCATCCATTTTTCACATGGGTGGCCCCAGCAGGAATCGAACCCACATCACTTGGCGTTACAAGTGCCATGCTATACCGACTGAGCCACACAGGACCACAGTTCGGATTAAGGGAGGGTAAACTGATCGTAGATCTGCATCGAAGAGCAACTTCTCCGGGGCTACCAGAGAGCAAGTTTATTATGGTCAGGTAAACAAAAGGTCAAACGTAATTTTCTTATAATTATTCCACTACTCACCGTAGAAGTAGGAGATTCCGATTAGCTCACAGATGGCAATGATGACCAGAGAGTAAGAGGCAGCATACGTGTCCACCAACTGGAGCATGTACATCCCATTCTATTAAACACACGCACAAATCGTACACACACACACACACACACACACACACACACACACACACACAAGCCAGTGATACAGAGCCAGTGTATGGGGGGTCTCTCACGTGCATCTGAAATAGCACCCTATTCCTTAAATAGTGCACTACTAATAGTGCACTACCAGGTCAAAGGTACTGCATTATATAGGGAATAGGGTGCTATTTGGGACGCGTCATCAGTAATGGGGCGGCAGGTAGCCTAGTGGCTAGAGCGTTGGACTTGTAACCCGAAAGGTTGCAAGATTGAGTCCCCGAGCTGACAAGGTAAAAATCTGTCGTTCTGCCCCTGAACAAGGGAGTTAACCCACTGTTTGTAGGCTGTTGTTTAAAACAAGAATTTGTTCTTAACTGACTTGCCTAGTTAAATAAAGGTAAAATTAATTGTGTGTGTGTGTGGCCGCACATACAGTGCCTGGTCAAAGTTTATACACCCCTTGCAGTTTTCACCTTCTGCTGCCCTAAAATTAAATTTTAATTTGTATCCAACTTATCTAGCTATGCAACCTGCTCCATATTTTCTAGAATTCTTCAAATGATAAAACATCTTCTCAATTACTAATGCATTTTTTTTTTTAAACATGTCTTGATTGCGTATGTCTTCACACCCCCTTAGTGGAAGCGGCTTTGGAAGCAATAACAACAGTGAATCATTTTGAATAAGATTGAACCAACTCTTGGGGCTACATACAGTACATTCGGAAAGTATTCAGACCCCTTAACTTTTTCCATATTTTGTTACGTTACAGCCTTATTCTAAAATTGAATTTTTTTATTTTATATATCATCAATCTACACACAAAATCCCACAATGAAAAAGCAAAAACACATTGAGCTCAGGTGCCTCCTGTTTCCATTGATCATCATCGAGATGTTTCTACAACTTCATTGGAGTCCACCTGTGGTAAATGCAATTGATTGGACATGATTTGGAATGGCACACACCTGTCTATATAAGGTACCACAGTTGACAGTGCATTTCAGAGCAAAAACCAAGCATGAGGTCGAAGTAATTGTCTGTAGAGCTCCGAGACAGGATTGTGTCGAGGCACAGATCTGGGGAAGGGTAGCAAACAATGCTGCAGCATTGAAGGTCCCCAAGAACACAGTGGCCTCCATCATTCTTAAATGGAAGAAGTTTGGAACTACCAAGACTCTTCCTAGAGCTGGCCGCCAGGCCAAACTGAGCAATCGGGGAAGGTGACCAAGAACCCGATGGTCACTCTGACAGAGATCCAGAGTTCCTCTGTGGAGATGGGAGAACCTTCCAGAAAGACAACCATCTCTGTAGCACTCCACCAATTAGGCCTTTATGGTAGAGTTGCCAGACGGAAGCCACTCCTCAGTAAAATGCACATGACAGCTAGTGGAGGCTCCTCAGAGGAGGAAGGGGAGGACCATCCTCCTCAGTGAATTTCATTTGTTTTTAAATTCAGTTTAAAAAGTTATCCTTTTTAGATAAAACTATACTAAATATAATCACGTCACCAAATAGTGTATTAAAACACACTATTTTGCAAAGAAGGTGTACAGTAGCCTCAACAGCACTCTGTAAGGTAGCACCATGGTGTAGCTGGAGGATAGCTAGCTTCCATCCTCCTCTGAGTACATTGACTTCAATACAAAACCTAGGAGGCTCATGGTTCTCACCCACTTCCAGAGAGTTACACAGTAATTATGACAAACTCCGGAGGACGTCCTCCAACCTATCAGGGCTCTTGTAGCATGAACTGAATTGACATGTTGTCCATCCAATCAAAGGATGGGAGAATTAATCTAGTACTGAAAGCATAAGCTACAGCTAGCTAGCACTCCAGTGCATAAAATGTGATGAGTAGTTGACTCAGAGAGAAAGAAAATAGTTGAACAATTCTCAGCAAATTAATTTCTTCCTAAATGAAGGAGAAGCAAGAGAGAAATAGAAAGAGAGAGAAATTTTGATATTTTTTTGCTCTTTCAGTTTCATTTACTTAGCTAACAAATGCAGCTAACGTTTTAGCTATTTTAGCCTACTGAAACACCCTGCTCAAACAGAGGGATGCTATGTTAGCTAGCTGGCTATGACTATCCAACACAACACTGGAACTCTTCCAAGTCAAGGTAAGCTTTTGGTTTTACTAATTGATTGCCACCGGGGGCATGCCGGTGTAACTGCTTACTGAAATGTTAATGCATGATTGTAGCGGGTTTACTAACGCATTAGTTATATTAGGTATGCTGACTATGATGTTACTTTAGCTAATATGATTACAACGATGTAGGCTGTGTGTATTTGTAAGTCGCTCTGGATAAGAGCGTCTGCTAAATGACTTAAATGTAAATGTAATGTAAATGTAGCGGTTTGGCTTGGAAAGTTTTTTTCGCCTGGTCACATACAGCTGATGTGTTGTGCATTGAAGTCCACAACCGAAGGGAAAAGGTGAAAGGTGGAGAGTCCATTACGTAGAAGCGAGAAGGAATACAACGTGGCTGCTATGAAACTGTGAACTGTATTTACCCATGATTCATTCAGCCGATTCTGTTGAAAAATGTTTCTTAAACAGAAGCAAACGGAACAAAACGGGGATAAACATACCTGAATCTGTCCAAAAGAAACTCTCGTTTGCAATTGTTGGACTAATGATCACACCCACTATCAGCTAGATGCAGGCAAGAGTGTGCAAGGCGGTATTGAATGTCACTGTCTGTCCATGTGTCACTGTCTGTCACATCAAATTCCTCTCTCGACCTGTATGCAACTACGTTGTAAATTTTCATTACGTTGTAAATTTTCATTCATAGGCTAGGTTGTAGCAACCTCATGATGGGCATAGGGATACTTTGAGTATCATGTAGTAGCCTAAACCTATCACTGTTACATTTAGCTGGGTGAATGGAATATGAATGACAGTCATCCAACATGCTGCAATAGAAATAAGGCCATGCTCATGAAAAATAATCGCCCCCCCTCATCTAAAACGGCACTGACTGCCACTGATGACAGCCTGCTTGGAGTTTGCCTAAAGGCACTTAAATTACTCTCAGACCATGAGAAACAAGATTCTCTAGTCAGACGAAACCAAGATTGAACTATTTGGCCTGAATGCCAAGCGTCACGTCTGGAGGAAACCTGGCACCCTCCCTACGGTGAAGCATGGTGGTGGCAGCATCATGCTGTGGGGATGTTTTTAAGCGGCAGGGACTGGGAGACTAGTCAGGATCGAGGGAAAAATTTATGGAGCAAATTACAGAGAGATAATTGATAAAACCTGCTCCAGGGTGCTTAGGACCCTAGACTGGGCCGAAGGTTCACCTTCTAACAGGACAACGACCCTTAGCACACAGCCAAAGCAAAGCAGGACTGGCTTCGGGACAAGTTTCTGAATGTCTTTGAGTGGCCCAGCCAGAGCCTGGACATGAACCCGATCTAACATATCTGGAGAGACCTGAAAATAGCTGTGCAGCGACGCTCCCCATCCAACCTGACAGAGCTTGAGAGGATCAGGTGTGCCAAGCTTGTAGCGTCATACCCAAGAAGACTCGAGGCTGTAATTGCTGCCAAAGGTGCTTCAACAAAATACTGAGTAACAGGTTTGAATACTTCTGTAAAAAAATTTTTTTGCTTTGTCATATTGTGTGTAGATTGATGAGGGGAAAAAAACAATTGAATCAATATTAGAATAAGGCTGTAACGTTTTTGAATACTTTCCGAATGCACTGTGTATCCATTATTCATTATACACAATACATTCGGTTAGGAATCATTGATGGACAGCAACATAACAAACTTTGTTGCCAAAGGTGCCTCCACCAAGTATTAACTCTGTGGTGTGAAGACATAAGCCATCAAGACATCTTTGTTAAAATAAAATAATAATTAAGAAACAAATCATACTGTACGTTTCTTTCACTGTAAACATGTCGAGCAGGTTGTGTAGTTAAGTATGGGACAAATCCAATATTATCCCTTTTTTAAATGCAATTTTAAGGCAGCAAATGTGAAAACTGTGCAAGGGGTGTGTAGACTTTCACAGGGCACTATAGGTGCATGTATGGATGCGTGTGCCCCCCTGTGTGTGTGGTAGCATGTATGTGCATGTGCATATGTGTGTGTTTGTACCTCTGTGACCATAGGGAATCCCAGGAAGAAGAAACAGGCACAGCAGATGAGCGTGAACAGAGGCTTGTTCTTTCTCAGATACTGGGGGAACTCATCTGACACCGACGTCACTATGGTCTCAATGGTGGCAAACTGGGACATGAGAGAAAGGAGGGGAGTCAGCATAGAGAGGGAGGAGAGATGGAAGAGAGGAGAGACCAGGCAAACGGGGGAGACAGTAGGGAGACAGCGGGGGAAGGAGGCGAGATGGAGGGAAGAAAAAAAGGGAGAGGGCAGAGGAGCGATAGGGGAAAGAGAAATGAAAGAGAGGGCCGGTAAGAGAGGAAAGTCAAGGAAGAGAGGCGAGACAACAGTAGAAGTCAATGACAGTGAGGGAGAGAGAGTCATTACAATCACACAACAGATATCTATGGACAAAGGGAGCAGAGAGAGGAAAAAGAGGGCAGAGATAGAGAATGAACACCTGCATAAAAGAGACACAGACGAGAGAGGAGGGGAGCAGAAGAAAATGACAAGAGCGGCCGAGGGGCCAGAGGACAAGCGCAGAGGAAAGAAGGATGAATACACAGATCGAGGGAAGAAAGAGATATAGTGGAGCCCAATGGGACTGAGCTATCTGCCACTTGACTGCTTCTCTACATCCACCCGAGCTCCCCCCCAAAATTCTGATCAATACAGTATCCCCAGCTTCTTACCACCAAGCGCTAACACGCACGCACGCGCACGCACACACACAAACAATACAACAAAGCCTCTTCCCTGCTTCAACAGACCCACAGCTGCGAAGGCAAACCAACATCATCATTTACTGTTTATTGTCGTCTTAATAGATCACTTTTAATACGCCCCGACCGGAGGTCGTTTAGGGTGTGAACATCACAGATTGACTGAATTTTCTTTCTTCGATTTTTACCTCCAGTGTTTTCCATTGTCTTAAAGGGTCTTGGGAGACTTTAATGCTTTAAAGAAAAGGTCTCAGCGATCTTAAAATGTTAAATCTGTAAAGACAGAGAGAGAGACAGCACAAGAGCTGATTTTTCTCCGCTGCTTTACCCTGCCAATAGACACTGCAGATGCTAGCGTCGGTTACCACAACTCATACTAAAATACTGTATCTAACAGAGAGCAAAGAAGGCTTCCTACTGAAATAGGGCCCAATGCACATTAAGTCATTCAATAGTGTGTCATTCAAATTGTGCGGTTTGATTTGTGGTTGATTGGATGAGTGCAGTAAATACAGAGGGCTACTCTTCTGCAGTTCCACGGAGGCCAAACAGCTCATTTCCATGAAGCCCTATGAGCTGTTCAGTGGCAGCGGAGTGCTGTGTAAAAGAAATCACCACAATCACACGCAACGTGAAACCACATGTGCCAATGATCCCACCAATTGGAGCGTTCACACCCCGCAGAGGCAGTTGTTGATGAGGGCAGAAGTGGATCCCCTTCTCCCTTCTCTTCTACACTCATTCTTTCTCTCTCTATTCATCTCCTTGCTCCCCCTCTCCTTTCTCTTCTCTCCACTCATCCTCTCTCTGTATACCCCTCTCCACTGGTCCTCTTGTTCTCTCTCTATATATTCCCCTTTCCATTTATATATAGCACATACTGTATGTAAATTGTTTCTCACCAGTTCACAGTAAGTTTCACAATTCAGAGCAGTCACCTCACCTCCTCCACCCCCATGACCAACATGTATGAAACATGGAATCCATTTTGTTGCCACACACACGCACACCTACAGTACCATGTTTCCCCTACCATTGTAGAGGTGGGGCAGTCCCCCACCTAGCTCTGTTGCCTCTCCACCCAAAAAAAAGTTGTCTTCTATTGGTTTCAATTGACCATGTTGGTGCCACAGGGGCCCGGATGTTGCTTTGTGGACCTTTGTGGCCCATGTGGAAATCAAACTTGGGAGAAGACTGACAAACACAACTACACACACAAGGTGCTATAGAAATCCGCGATGCGGAGAAGGCAGACGGAATCATGGAATCCAGACATTAATACTGAATTCAACAATAAATTAAAAAAATCTTAAACTTAGGAGGAAATCGACTAAATGTATTGAACTTATTTGAAAATAAATACATTTGCCCAAGATTATCATAAGGCATGAACAAAATGCATCAGTGATTCGTATTTTCCTTCAACTTCCTGAAGAGGCAACACTGGAATGCCCCTGTCTGTGTGTGCGCGTGTATCTAACACTTTGCGTAGCCGTTAGCGATGATGCTAATAACGATAATCGTCTTCTGGGTAGATGGAAAGGCTTTCCCAAAAACCTTCTCAATGAAATGTTAACTAGAAAGGAGCCTATGCCTACCTGGCAGAATGATATCATGATTATTTGTATCAATCCAGTGGTAATTTGTTTAGCAAACTCTGCAATCACGTGTGCTACAGAAACACTGCTAACCAAACAAGCCTCTTGCTTTGCACACTTGTATCTACACCCAAAAATTAAAATGTCTTAGATTTATTCCAGACCTCAAAAGTGGTCGCCTGATGTGGTTTAAGCATTCTTTTGGATCAAAAAATAAAAATGTTGTTGTTTTTCTATGAAAAAAAAAAATGTTTAGAGTGAAAACCTGGGGGAAAAATTAGGAAAAAAATGAAACCTTCAAAAACAAAACAGAGAAAACTAAATTTTGGGGGGAAAAATTAACAGAATTAGGCAACAAAATACAACAGATTTGAAAGGGCCCTACACACACAAAAACACACACAGTGAGGGTTGGTTACCATGGTATCCAAGCCGAGGGTCAGCAGCATGAGGAAGAATATGATGGCCCAGAACGGAGAGAGTGGAAGTCTGGTCAGAGCCTCCGGGTACACCACAAATGCTATGCCTGGACCTGAGAGTGTTAAATCAGATTGATAATCAGAGGCAAAAATGACAATGAATACTGAACAAAAACAACTATCTGCTCTGACTTGGGTTGTGTGCGTATCGAAGAGTACTATTAACTGGCCAAGCCACTCTCTATCTCTGTACATTTCTTTCTATCTGTCTATCTGTCTATGGTCATACACTATCTGATCCTACCAGATCAGGGTTTCAAATCAAATCTAATTGTATTTGTAACATTCGCTGAATACAACAGGTTTAGATCTTACAGTGAAATGCTTACTTACAAGCACTTAACCAACAATGCAGTTTTAAGAAAAATAAGTGTTAGGAAAAAAATAGATAGATAAAAAATTATTAACGATTAATTAAAGAGCAGCAGTAAAATAACAGTAGCGAGGATATATACAGGGGGTACCGGTACAGAGTCAATGTGCGGGGGCACAGGTTCGTCGAGGTAATTAAGGTAATATGTACATGTTGGTAGAGTTAAAGTGACTATGCATAGATAATTAACATAGAGTAGCAGCAGCATAAAAGGGGGGAACAATGCAAATAGTCTGGGTAGCCATTTGATTAGCTGTTCAGGAGTCTTATGGCTTGGGGTAGAAGCTGTTAAGAAGCCTCTTGGACCTAGACTAGGCGCTCCGGTATCACTTGCCATGCAATAGCAGAGAGAACAGTCTATGACTAGGGTGGCTGGAGTCTTTGACCATTTTTAGGGCCTTCCTCTGACTCCGCCTGGTATAGAGGTCCTGGATGGCAGGATGCTTGGCCCCAGTGATGTACTGGGCCGTTCGCACTACCCTCTGTAGCGGCTTGCGGCAGGAGGCCGAGCAGTTGCAATACCAGGCAGTGATGCAACCAGTCAGGATGCTCTCGATGGTGCAGCTGTAGAACTTTTGAGGATCTGAGGACCCATGCCAAATCTTTTCAGTCTCCTGAGGGATAATACGCCTTTGTCCTGCCCTCTTCACGACTATCTTGGTGTGTTTGGACCATGATAATTTGTTGGTGATGTGGACACCAAGGAACTTGAAGCTCTCAACCTGCTCCACTACAACCCAGTCGATGAGAATGGGGGCGTACTCGGTCCTCCTTTTCCTGTAGTCCACAATCATCTCCTTTGTCTTGATCACATTGAGGGAGAGGTTGCTATCCTGGAACCACATGGCCATGTATCTGACCTCCTCCCTATAGGCTGTCTCATCGTTGTCGGTGATCAGGGCTATCACTGTTGTGTAGTCGGCAAACTTAATAATGGTGTTGGAGTCGTGCCTGGACATGCAGTCATGAGTGAATAGGGAGTACAGGAGGGGACTGAGCACGCACCCCTGAGGGGCCCCCGTGTTGAGGATCAGCATGGCAGATGTGTTGTTACCTACCCTTACCACCTGGGGGTGGCCCGTCAGGAAGTCCAGGATCCAGTTGCAGAGGGAGGTGTTTAGCCCCAGGGATAACGTAGCTTAGGGATGAGCTTTGAGGGCACTATCGTGTTGAATGATGAGCTGTAGTTAATGAATAGCATTCTCACGTAGGTGTTCCTTTGTCCAGGTGGGAAAGGGCTGTGTGGAGTGCAATAAAGATTGCATCATCTGTGGTTCTGTTGAGGCGGTATGCAAATTGGAGTGGGTCTAGGGTTTCTGGGATAATGGTGTTGATGTGAGCCAAGACCAGCCTTTCAAAGCACTCCATGGCTACAGACGTGAGTGCTACGGGTGGGTAGTCATTTAGGCAGGTTACCTTAGTGTTCTTGGGCACAGGGACTATAGTGTTCTGCTTGAAACATGTCGGTATTACAGACTCAGTTAGGGACAGGTTGAAAATGTCAGTGAAGACACTTACCAGTTGGTCAGTACACGTCCTTGTAATCCGTCTGGCCCTGCGGCCTTGGGAATGTTGACATTTTTAAAGGTCTTACTCACATCGGCTACGTAGAGCGTGATCACATAGTCGTCCGGAACAGCTGATGCGCTCACGCATGCTTCAGCGTTGCTTGCCTCAAAGCAAGCATAGAAGTAATTTAGCTTGTCTGGCTCGTGTCACCGGGCAGCTCACGCCTGTTCTTCCCTTTGTAGTCAGTAATAGTTTGCAAGCCCCGCCGGGGTAGTACGATTTAATCCTTATGCTGTATTGACGCTTTGCCTGTTTGATGGTTCGTCGGAGGGCAAAGTGGGATTTCTTATAAGCGTCCGGGTTAGAGTCCCGCTCTTTGAAAGTGTCAGCTCTACCCTTTAGCTCAGTGCGGATGTTGCCTGTAATACATGGCTTCTGGTTGGGGTATGTACGTACGGTCACTGTGGGGAAGACGTCATTGATGCGCTTATTGACGAATCCAGTGACTGATGTGGTGTACTCCTCAATGCCATCGGAAGAATCCCGGAACATATTCCAGTCTGTGTTAGCAAAACAGTCCTGTAGCTTAGCATCTGCGTCATCTGGGGCTGATAGGTAGAGGCAGATTACCCACTCGCTGTCGGATCCTTACAAGGCACCCCGACCTACGTCCCCGATATCTCTGTCTCTTTCTCATGCGAATCTCGGGATTTGGGCCTTGTCAGGTGTCTGAAGTAAATCCTTTGCGTCCAACTCGTTAAAGAAAAAAATCTTCATCCAGTACGAGGTGAGTAATTGCTGTCCTGATATCTAGAAGCTCTTTTTGGTCATAAGACACGGTGGCAGAAACATTATGTACAAAATAAGTTACAAATAACGTGAAAAAAACACACACAATTGGTTATGAGACCGTAAAACGGCAGCCATCTCCTCCGGCGCCAAATCATTTAAAATACTTTGCCTGTATTTGGATTTTTCAAGGACTTTACCCATATAAATGTGTAATTTACCTTCATCTGCCACCTTCTCAATGGGCACCTTCAGTTCATGGGCCATGAATCCAATGACGGAGAAGATGACAAACCCAGCGAATATACTGGTGGCACTGTTAACTATGCACACTATGATGGTGTCCCTAAACAAGAGGAGAGGGACGAGAAAGGGATGTAAATGTTACAGGGTCGTAACACATACAGTATTGGAGAACTTGGAATGTTTTTG
The DNA here is from genome assembly GCF_045679555.1 of Salvelinus alpinus. Lineage (NCBI taxonomy): Eukaryota > Metazoa > Chordata > Actinopteri > Salmoniformes > Salmonidae > Salvelinus > Salvelinus alpinus. Next base: position 2,906,975 of record NC_092118.1, on the reverse strand, counting down.
GAGTGTTATCACACACAAGTGAGTGGCTTTGTGTTGGTAATAGTTATTATGTGTCAACATGTCAAGACATTTGAAAAACAGAACCTAAGGATGTTCCAAGTGTTTTACAGGAGTTGATACCCGGTTTTGTTCAAATAATGTCTTCTTTTACATATCTATCGACCATTGCCATGTGTGATATTGAGTATATGAACTATCTTCTGTGCAGTCTTATCCAAATGCACACAATTTGTGGAGAGGTTCAACAGTTCCCTCTAGTGAGAATACTACGGCCTCATACCGAGGGAGAGAGTATACTGTGCCAGTATCTGCTTGTAGCAGTTTTACTTCTTCTTTCTATGTGGTGGTATTGTCACGGTACTCAGACACTCAAATTATCATGGCGAAAACAAAACATGAAGCTGACAGATTTCCATGATGACAATCGTATGTTGGAAATAAACAAACACGTAGCAAAACGCACGCCCCGCCCACCTCAGGATTCCCCCTTTTCCAGCCATTATTTCCCGGTTTTTGTGAGGTGTAAATTCACTTGTCACAGAATTGTTGCCGGATAGATTTATTTCAAAAGAAAATCAATGCACATTTCAACTCTTGCTTGTGCAATCGCCGATTTTGCAATCGTGCAAACGTCTGTTCTGACCGCTGAAACGAGTTTCAAGTAAGGTGTCATATGTAAGGGATAGACATGGTATAGACCTTCCAATGAAATGCTTATTTGCAGGTTCCTTCTCGACAATGCAACAACAATAAGAAATGATAAAAGATATAAGGAAACAAACATAAAGTAAATGGCTCAGTAGAATATAATAAACATTTTAACATCAGTATAATACAGGAAGGCACAATTAATAGTCAAATATTTAAACGTATTTGGGGGAAGGGGGATTGGGGGCAAGGGATTCAATTGCGCAATATTTAGCGATCATAATAAGAGTCTAGTCGCAGCAGTTGTGATGTTTGCGTAGTCCCCACAAGAATAGTAAAAGAACAACAACTGGGGGGGGGGGGGGGGTAGGATTAAGGTTAGAATGAGTGTGTGTGTGTGTGTGGATGAGTGTTTATCTGTGTGGGTGTGTGCATGTGTGCTAAGGTGCGGAGAGTCTGTGCAGGTGGTCGGTCCAGTTCAAGTGTTCAATGTTCTTGTTCAACAGGCGTGTACATAGAAAGGGTCTCTGAGCTTAATGGTATCAGACCTCATTCTCCGATACCGTCTCCCCGACAGTAAGGGAGTCAACAGTTCATGGCTGGGATGTGCGGGATCCTTGATGATGCTCAGATAAAATCGCATTTGTCACATGCTTCGTAGAAAACAGGTGTAGACTAACAGGGTCCTTTTCCAGCCATGCAGAATTAAAGATAAAGACATAAATACAGAGTGAATAAGGAATAACAATAACGAGTAAAAAATAACATGTACAACGCCTTCAGTAAGTATTCACACCCCTTGACTTATTCCACATTTTGTTGTGTTGCAGCCTGAATTTAAAATAGATTAAATAGAGATTTTTTGGGCACTGGCCTAAACAAAATACCCCATAATGTCAAAGTGGAATTATGGTCCACTCTTTATGCAATAAAAGTGGTTAACACATCTCTTTACCCCACCACACATACATGTATCTGTTAGGTCCCTCAGTCAAGCAGTGAATTAAATACACAGATTCAACCACAAAGACCAGGGAGGTTTTCCAATGCATCGCAAAGAAAGGCACCTATTGGTAGATTGGTAAAACAAAAGTGCAGACATTGAACATCCCTTTGAGCATGGTGAAGTTCTTAATTGCACTACCAATACACACAGTCACTACAAAGATTGTTAGGAGAAAACTGAGGATGGATCAGCAACATTGGGCTCGGGCTCACGAGTGACGCAGCGGTCGAAGGCACTGCATCTCAGTGCTAGAGGTGTCACTACAGACATCCTGGTTCAAATCCAGGTAATATCACAACCGGCCATGATATAACTGGCTTCCAGTTGAAGCTCGCATCCGCTACAAGACCATGGTGCTTGCCTACGGAGCTGTGAGGGGAACGGCACCTCCGTACCTTCAGGCTCTGATCAGGCCCTACACCCAAACAAGGGCACTGCGTTCATCCACCTCTGGCCTGCTCGCCTCCCTACCTCTGAGGAAGTACAGCTCCCGCTCAGCCCAGTCAAAACTGTTCGCTGCTCTGGCACCCCAATGGTGGAACAAACTCCCCCACGACGCCAGGTCAGCGGAGTCAATCACCACCTTCCGGAAACACCTGAAACACCACCTCTTTAAGGAATACCTAGGATAGGATAAAGTAATCCTTCTAACCCCCCCCCCTTAAAAGAGTTAGATGCACTATTGTAAAGTGGTTGTTCCACTGGATATCATAAGGTGAATGCACCAACTTGTAAGTCGCTCTGGATAAGAGCGTCTGCTAAATGACTTAAATGTAAATGTAAATGTAAATATGGAGTCCCATAGGGCAGCGCACAATTGGCTCAGAGTCGTCCGGGTTTGGCCGGTGTAGGCCGTCATTGTAAATAAGAATTTGTTCATAACTGACTTGCCTAGTTAAATAAATGAAAATATTTTTTAAATTGTAGTTACAGAGTGAAAAGGAGGAAGCCTGTACAGAATTAAACCATTCCAAAATATGCATCCTATTTGCAACAAGAACCTAAAGTAATACTTCAAAAAAAATTGTAAAACAATTGACTTTTTGTCCTGAATACAAAGTGTTATGTTTGGGGCAAATCCAAACCAATACAAAACATTACTGAGTACCACTCTCCATATTTTCAAACATAGTGGTGGCTGCATCATGTTCTGGGTATGCTTGTAATTGTTAAGGACTGGGGAGTTTTTCAGGTTAAAAAAGAAATGGAAATGGAATGGAGCTAAGCACAGGCAAAATCCTAGGGGAAACCGGATTCAGTCTGCTTTCCACCAGACACTGGGAGATGAATTCACCTTTCATGCATCCTTGTTTGCAATAATCTACACTGGAGTTGCTTACCAAGAAGACAGTGAATGTTCCTGAGTGGCCGAGTTACAATTTTCACTGAAATCTACATGACAATCTATGGCAAGACCTGAAAATGGTTGTCTTGCAATGATGAACAACCAATTTGACAGAGCTTGAAGAATTTAGAAAAATATTGACGTGCAATACAGAATCCGTCATCTGTGGATCTGTTGATGTGGTATGCAAATTGGAGTGGGTCCAAGGAGTCTGGGATGATGGTGCTGATGTGAGCCAAGACTTTCAAAGCATTACATGACTGTAGATGTGAGTGCTAGAGTCATTTAGGCAGGTTACCTTGGCATTCTTGGGCACTTTGAATCCAATCAGGAAGCCTTTTGTGGCTAGCTCATCCAATTCTATTGACTATTGTGTCACCATGGATACTCCAGCTGTTTTCAAAATATCGTAAAGAGCTTGGACTGTTACATACAGCATAAACGTTCGAAGCCTGATGTCTAAACTGGACTTTCTGGATGTCTGGGTGCATGACACTAGCCCAGATGTTCTGGTTATCTCAGAGACCTCGCTGAATGATTTGATAATCGATAAGGATGTTGCCATTGCGGACCACAACATGTCAGATGTGATAGACTGAAAAAGGGGGCAGGGGTGGCTATATGTAAGATCTTCTTTTATGGCATCATGCTTTTAGCATCTCTGTCCACAAAATGTGAGAGCTGTTGGCTATAAAGCGGCCATAAGCCAAAATATGCATATTTGTATTGCTGCGGTCTATTGCCCCGGTGGAGGCTGTTGGTATTATTTTTGATGATCTATTTTTGATGATCCTTTCTGGTATCTGAACTGGTTGTGTTAGGAGATCTAAATCTTGATTGGCTTACACATGCCTCAGATCAGTTTAAGAATATCTGTCTTGAGTTCAACTTGACTCAGCTGATAATGAAACCCACTTGGATTAATATAAAAAACCAAGCAAACCTTATCCTGACTAACCGTCCCCATAAGCATTTGGCTAGTGGCGTTTTTGCAAATGATATCAGCGACCACCGCCCTATTTCTTGCATTAGAGCAGGTATTCCCAATGCCTTCAGGGGTACGCCAAATAAAAATATGTGATTCACCTATTTATATTATTATTAGGGGCTGTTTTAACATTTCTTCTTCACATTTCCATTTATATTTTCCAACGGGGCTATACATTTGGGTGAGGGTTTTTTCTCGCCTGAGTATGCTTGTTTCACTGCCAAAAATAAAATGAAACCATCTGGTATTCAGCTAGATAACAACACAATGTCAAATACAGGTAGACTAGTCAAATAATTAACATCCAATGCCATGAACCGTTACTTTCTCGTGGTAATTCCACTAATGGTCCGTATGTAGCCAAACGTAGCTGCTGCTCATGTTGGTATCTGTACTGATGGCGCAAAAGCCATGACAGGGAGACATAATGGAGTGGTAAGGCGCATGCAAGCAGTTGCTCCCGACGCCACTTGGGTACACTGCAGCATCTACCGAGAGGCTCTTGCTGCCAAGGGAATGCCTGACAGCTTGAAAGATGTTTTGGACACTACAGTGAAAATGGTGAACTCTGTTTAAGCAAGGTCCCTGAACTCTCGTGTATTTTCTGCGCAATGCAATGATATGGGGAGCGACCATGTAACGCTTTTACAACATACAGAAGTGCGCTGATTATCAAGGGGCAAAGTATTGACACGTTTTTAAAAAATTGAGAGACGAGCTTAAAGTTCTTTACTGACCATAATTTTCACTTGTCTGACCGCTTGCATGATGACAAGTTTCTCACACGACTGGCCTATCTGGGTGATGTTTTTTTCTTGCCTGAATGATCTGAATCTAGGATTACAGGGACTCTCTGCAACTATATTCAATATGCGGGACAAAATTGAGGCTATGATTAAGAAGTTGGAGCTCTTCTCTGTCTGCATTAACAAGGACAACACACAGGTCTTTCTATCATTGTACAATGTTTTTGTGTGCAAATGAACTCAAGCTTACGGACAATGTCAAATGTGATATAGCAAAGCACCTGAGTGAGTTGGGTGTGCAATTACGCAGGTACTTTCCCGAAACGGGTGAAACAAACAAGTGGATTCATTATCCCTTTCATGCCCTGCCTCCAGTCCACTGACCGATATCTGAACAAGAAAGCCTCGTCGAAATTGCATCAAGCGGTTTTGTGAAAAATGTATTTAACCAGAAGCCACTGCCAGATTTCTGGATTGGGCTGCGCTCAGGGTATTCTGCCTTGGCAAATCGAGTTGTTAAGACACTGATGCCCTTTGCAACCACTTACCTACGTAAGAGTAGATTCTCTGAAAAGAGTGGATTCTCTGAAAATTATTTAAGACTGAGACTCTCTCCAATACAACCCAACATTGCAGAGTTATGTGCATCCTTTCAACCCTTCTCATTAACCTGTGGTGAGTTATTTTCGATTAACAAATCGAATGGTTAATGGTTAAATAAAGAGCAAAATTATTGATTATTATTATATTATTATTTGTGCCCTGGTCCTATAAGAGTTCTTTGTCACTTCCTACGAGCCGGGTTGTGACAAACACTCACACTCATTCTTATGTTCAATAAATGTATCGTATAGTGTGTGTGTGGCAGGCTTACAATGATGGCAAAAAACTATATTTGAGAGTGCGCTGACCCTGGTGCTAGAGGGGGTATGCAGCTGGAGTTTGAATGTTTGAAGGGGTACGGGACTATAAAAAGTTTGGGAACCACTGCATTAGATATACCAAATTGAAAAACTCTGACCGTCATATAATTGTGGAGAGAAATTTTAAAACAAATCTCACCCTAGTTGTTTGTTCATGATCAACAGTATATTATTCAGAGCTTTTTTCTACTAGTTGCATACCAGATCCTGTTGTGACAGTTACATTTTTCTCATCCATTTTTCTCTCTCCGGCTGATAAACATGCCCCTTTCAAGCGACTCAGAGTCAAAAAGCGAACTAACCCATGGTATTCTCCTGTACTCTCAGACCTCCTCTTGATAAGAAATCAAGCCTGGGCCAAGACTAGACAAACTGGCTCGCTAGCTGACTGGCAGCTACTTATGCAATTGAGAAATAGGTGCACTGCCTCTGTTAAACAGGCCAGATCAAACTACTTCCTTAGCACTATGATCCCTCTAAATTCTGGAAAACTGTTAATTCACTAATGCGGGGTAATTCCTCTACTTCCCGGCCCAAGCAAGTCGTTTTAGACTCATCATTACTGAGAAAGTTTTGTGATGCTTATAATCAGCATTTTATCTCAGCTGGTCTCCAATTTTAAAGAAATGGTGGTCTTGGCCAGTCAGTTGACTGTTCTTCCCACATACAGCCTCCAGTTGCCTCAATGTATATCAGTCAACCTCAAGTGACTTAGGAAATGGTCGTGGACGGAGCAATTCCCGTACCAGTCCGCGATGCAACCGGTCAAGACACTATTGATGGTGCAGCGGTAGTATTTGGAGAGGACCCGGGTGGCATTTCTTCAGCCACCTTAGGAAGTAGAGACTCTGTTGCGCCCTCTTGACAAGAGTGGGGGTGTTGGCCCATGTCAAGTCCTTGGTGATGTGGACGCTGAGGTGCAAGAGGCGTGCAAGAGGCGTCACTACAGTCCCTGGTTCGAAACCAGGCTGTACCACATCCGGCCGTGATTGGGAGTCCCATAGGGCGGCGCACAATTGGCCCAGCGTCGTCCGAGTTTGGCCGTCATTGTAAATAAGAATTTGTTCTTAACTGACTTACCTAGTTAAATAAAGGTTACACACACGCACACACACACACACTACAAAGGGAAGCACAGCCGAGAGCTGCCCAGTAACACAAGCCTACCTGACGAGCTAAACTACTTCTATGCTTGCTTCGAGGCAAATAAGACTGAAACAGGCATGCGAGCACCAGCTGTACAGGAAGACTGTGTGATCCCGCTCTCCGCAGCCGATGTGAGTAAAACCTTTAGACAGGTCAACATTCACAAGGCTGCAGGGCCAGACGGATTACCAGGACGTGTACTGCGAGCATGCGCTGACCAACTAGCAAGTGTCTTCATTGACATTTTCAACCTCTCCCTGTCTGAGTCTGTAATACCAACATGTTTTAAGCAGACCACCATAGTGCCTGTGCCCAAGAACAAGTAACCTGCCTAAATGACTACCGACCCGTAGCACTCACGTCTGTAGCCATGAAGTGCTTTGAAAGGATGGTCATGGCTCAACACCATCAACCCAGAAACCCTATACCCACTCTAATGTGTATACTGCCCCAACAGATCCACAGATGATGCAATCCTATTGCACTCCACACTGCCCTTTCCCACCTGGACAAAAGGAACACCTATGTGAGAATTCTATTATTTGACATCAGCTCAGCGTTCAACACCATAGTACCCTCAAAGCTCATCAATAAGCTAACGACCCTAGGACTAAACACCTCCCTCTGCAACTGGATCCTGGACTTCCTGATGGGCTGTCCCCAGGTGGTAAGGGTAGGTAACAACACATCCACCACGCTGATTCTCAACACGGGGGCCTCTCAGGGGTGCGTGCTCAGCCCCCTCCTGTACTCCCTGCTAACTCATGACTGCACGGCCAGGCACGACTCCAACAGCATCATTAAATTTGCAGATGACCCAACAGTGGTAGGCCTGATGACCGACAACAACGAGACAGCCTATAGGGAGGTCAGAGACCTGGCCGTGTGGTGCAAGGACAACAACCACTCCCTCAACGTGATCAAGACAAAGGAGATGATTGTGGACTACAGGAAAAAGAGGACTGAGAACGCCCCCATTCTCATCGACGGGGCTGCAGTGGAGCAGGTTGAGAGCTTCAAGTTCCTTGGTGTCCACATCACCAACAAACTAACATGGTCCAAGCACACCAAGATAGTCGTGAAGAGGGCACGACAAAACCTATACCCCCTCAGGAGACTGAAAAGATTTGTCATGGGTCCTCAGATCCTCAAAAAGTTCTACAGCTGCACCATCGAGAGCATCCTGACTGGTTGCATCACTGCCTGGTATGGCAACTGCTCGGCCTCCGACCGTAAGGCACTACAGAGGGTAGTGCGAACGGCCCAGTACATCACTGGGGCCAAGCTTCCTGCCATCCAAGACCTCTATACCAGGCGGTGTCAGAGGAAGGCCCTAAAAATTGTCAAAGACTCTAGCCACCCTAGTCATAGACTGTTCTCCCTGCTACCACACGGCAAGTGGTACCGGAGTGCCAAATCTAGGTCCAAGAGGCTTCTTAACAGCTTCTACCCCCAAGTCATAAGACTCCTGAACATCTAGTCAAATGGCTACCCAGACTATTCGCATTGCCCCGCCCCCTCTCTCCACACCACTGCCACTCTCTGTCGTCATCTATGCATAGTCACTTTAATTAACTCTACCTTCATGTACATACTACCTCAACTAACCAGTGCCTCCACACATTGACTCTGTACCAGCACCCCCATGTATATATTGTTGATTTTTACTGCTGCTCTTTAATTATTTGTTACTTTTATCTCTTATTCTTATCCGTATTATTTGAAACTGCACTGTCGGTTAGGGGCTCGTAAGTAAGCATTTCACTGTAAGTCTACACCTGTTGTATTCGGTGCATGTGACTAATAAAATTTGATTTGATTTGACACCACACTGACCCAAAAAATATTTTGTTGGCATTTACCTATGTCCCAATTAGCAGTAAAACATAATCAAAACCTATTTCTTTCACTTACTTGCTGTGCAGTTTCGTCGTTCATTTTTTCAGTCATTTTATTCTCAACCAGGATTTCTATGGAACTGCGTTTGGGTCTTTGCATCTCAAAAAAGATACACGTCAAATAGTGTTAGAAATACACGTCAAATAGTGTTAGAAATACACGTCAAATAGTGTTAGAAATACACGTCAGATAGTGTTAGAAATACACGTCAAATAACACTATTTGAAGTATCAAATAAGCTTGTTGACCAATCAGGACCTGAATAATAATTTAACACATTCATACATTTTTACGTAATTATTACACATTGATTACACTAACCCTCGTATTTCATATGTCACAATGATTCACCGATATGTATGCTATGATGCTGGTAAAGTTGTCTCGCTCACCTACAGTGCTGGTCATAAAAAAAAGTTAGCTAGCTCATGGATGCAAACAATGTTCTTCCCCAAAAACATTGCCAAACGACATAATCTGTTTCAGTAGCTATAGTCATCATCTAAAATAACCCTAATTTATAAGACATTTCTTATTTGATTAATAGTGGTCGGACCCATCTATGTGAAGCTAGCCACAATAAGGATTAGCCACAATAGTGGACTTTGCGGTTAGCCTTCAAAATAAAAGTATGTAATTGACAGTAATGCAAATGCAGACAAATAATAGAATTATGCCATAATTGAATAGATCATGATAAACGAGGTTGGAAGGTTGTTATATAAAATCAACAAAAGACAATAATTTGTTAATTTGACAAAAATCTGTTGAAATCACACTGGATGTATTAGACTTTAGAATTGCATTGGGGGCATACTTATTTCACTGTACAGTCTTACCTATGGATTGTGGATCAATGACATGGGGTATCAGTCTACTCAGTGACACTCAGAGATTTTTAGCATCATAGCTCTTATTGCGGGACTCCGAAACAACTGTGAATTGAGCCACATTTATTGTCAACCTATGTGTATTGAACACTATTCCCGAGGAGAAACAATACTGCGTGGATCTTCTTGAGTCTGAGGAGGACGTTGAGAAAAAATATATTGGGTTTTGAATAGACTGTTACCCCATTTCATTGATCCCCAATCCTTAGGTAAAGCTGTACAGTGCAATATGAATGTCAATACACACAATAGGCTGATTAGGGAGGTGATTTCACACAGTTACAGTCCCGCGATAAGAGCTACAACGCTAAAATTTGCGTAAACTCTTCACAGTTGTGTTCTGTGGGTGTCACCGAGTAGACTGATACCCCAATTCATTGCTTCACATTCCAACCTTGTTTAACATTATCTAGTCTAAATGTGCCATGATTCCACCAATTGTAACCTTCTGCATCACTTTCAGAGGTACTTTTTATTTTGAAAGCAATCTGCAAATTCCACTATTGTGCCTAATCAGTATTGTGGCTAGCTTCACAACACATAACCTGGTCAGGTCGAGCCTCACTAGCCAGATGAAGCTAGCTGGCTGCTTATAACGTTACCTTTAGGCAACAATGTTAAGTAGCTGGCTAGCTATTTGTTTTCAAGAACTGAAGTTCAATTTCAATAGGCGAACAACAAGTGGCTACCTAGCTTATGCTTACTCACAAGGGTTCCTAAATCATCGCTAAGAATAGTGAAAATGACTGCAGTTTCTACTCGTCATTGTTTTCAGGCTGGTTGTACTGGTGCTAGCTAGGTACCAAGCTAAAGCTACCCCAGAAGTTGCGGTCGAACCAAATAATGCTTTATTACCAACGCGGTGTTGTAAACACATCGTTCGTGGCCGGTGTTTGCTTGTTTGCAGACTTTTTTTGTACAGCTTTGACAGCGCTACAGACAGTAATGGTGGAGCTTGGCAAATTCAGAACACACAACATTCTATAATAGAACTGTGTTATTTGACGTGTCAAATTAAAAGCTTAAATAACGCTACAAATAGTGTTATTGTCAAATAGTGTTATTTGACATGTATCTTTTTGGACACACAAAGACCCAAACGGCGTTCCATAGTATGTCGTGAAGCTAATAACAGTGACGCTATTACTGTGTAACTCCAGCAGGGCAACATCTGATCAATAGCGCACTTTTTAAACATTAGTGTGTACTAGTGCTCGACTAGTCGCGAAAGCCAACATCACCCAAGACAGAGAACGGTTGATTGTCAAGGGCAATGAATTCCATTATCTTGGCGTTAATGGATTTCACCTTCAAGTTGTCTCGCTGAAATTGTCTTACTCTTTCAAATGACTGCTCGATCCACACAGCAGACATTGTGGGCTAGGTTAGGAATGCTGTGTTGCAGGTGTAGCGCAAAATGTTTTTGCGCATCGTTTTTTTTTTTTTTTTTACATCGGCGTTAAACTAGACATCGGGCCGATACCGATGTTGGCATTTTTAGCTAATATCGTCTGATTCCAATATGTTCACTGATATATTGTGCATCTCTAGAAGAATGTTATTTGTTTCTGGCCATTTTGAGCCTGTATTCGAAACCACAAATGCTGATGCTCCAGATACTCAACTAGTCTAAAGAAGGCCAGGTTTATTGCTTCTTTAATCAGGACAACAGTTTTCAGCTGTGCTAATATAATTGCAAAAAGCTTTTCTAATGATCAATTAGCCTTCTAAAACGATAAACTTGGATTAGCTAACACAATGTGCCATTGGAACACAGGAGTGATGGTTGCTGAAAATGGGCCTCTGTACGCCTATGTAGATATTCCATAAATAATCTGCCATTTCCAGCTACAATAGTCATTTACAACATTAACAATGTCTACATTGTATTTCTGATCAATTTGATGATATTTTAATGGACAAAAAAATTGCTTTTCTTTCAAAAACAAGGACATTTCAATGTGACCCCAAACTTTTGAAGGAAGTGTAAGTGAAATTATGTACAGTTAAGATTTGTCCATAGGAACAATGACCAAAGAAAGAGGTATATTCAACGTCTGTAAATTGTATTTTCAACTTTCACTTAGACCTGAAAGATGTCTTTCAACGTCCGTAAAATATGTATTTTCAACATCCTTAAAATACGTACTTATTTACCTTTTTTACGTCTTTTTGGCGATGTTCAATTTGAGTCCAGGTTGCTGCCAACATTTCAAGATATTCTTTCCCTTTAACTATTATCATCAGTAACAATAACATCTATTCTTTGTACAGACTATGGATAAGTTATCTATTTCACAATAATTTTGGAAAGTATTTTCACGTTTACTATCGTGGTAATTTACAGGTAACTGCCAAAATAAAGGAAACACTTGCGTAAATAACGGATGCAAACAGGGCTCTAAAGTACATATGCTCCTTCATATTTTGCTGTGAAACCTGACAATTTATTTTGGAAGCACCGGTGAGACCAGGAAAAAAAAATCACCCAGATAATAATTATTGTAATGAAAGGCTTCACTGTGCAGTTGTTTCCGAGAGCCCTAGAGAAAAAAGTGTGTGCAGATTCGTTCAATCCAAAGCCTACATGTAAAGAATATTAAAGAATGCATCAGAGATTTGTATTTCTTGAAACTTTCTGAAGACGTAACGGCACGGAAATGCCTGTGTCTACCACTTTGTTTAGCCAGTTAGCGATGCTGAAATAGTATTTTCCATAAAACCTTCCAAATTAAATATTAATAACTGCACAAAGTAGGCTTAATAATATCATGATGATTTGTATCACTCAGGGGGTCTTTTATTTAGCAAACTCTGCTATTGCGCATGCAGTACAGAAACACCTCCGGACTCTTGAGGTGTACAATCAGGGACGTCATGCAGCCCAAAAATCGAAGAGAATTTTGTATTTTCAAACACCTGAAACAGCTTTTTCCTGCAATCTAGAGCCATAATCAGTATGCTTAATTCTATGTAAAAAATATGTATATTTTTCTGCATATCTAAGCATACCTCTTGAGCTGTCTGTATCCTCCTGACTGGTGGTTCTTTTTAAAAATAAATGTCACATGCTTCTCTGCATCTCTGCTAAAAACTGGGGAAAAGATTGAAAGGAATGAGTCTTATTCAGTAGATTTAGTTATTCCTTGCTTTTCTAAAGTCTACCAACCTTGCCAGCAGGATAAGACACAGGTAACTGCCAAAATAATGGAAACATTTGAGTAAATTAGGGATACAAAGTATATTGAAAGCATCCCATCATGCTTAGGGTCATGTATTATTATCATGCCATTATTTTGGCTACCATAGCTATGCCCCCATATAATGACAAATTGCTCCATCCATAGGGCAAGAGTGGTCACTAAATGGCTTGATGAACATGAAAACATGCCATGGCGGTCTCAGTCACCATTATCTGAACCAAATTAAACACTTATGGGAGATTCTGGAGCGGTGCCTGAGACAGCGTTTTCCAGCACCATCAACAAAACCCCAAATTATGGAAATGTCTCTTAAAAAATCCCTCCAATAGAGTTCCAGACACATGTAGAATCTATGCCAAGGTGCATTGAAGTTGTTCTGGCTCATGGTGATCCAACTCCCTATTAAGAGAATTTATGTCTAGTAAATAGTCCAAATAAAGAAAAACCCTTAAATGTGTAGGTGTGTGACTTTTGACTGGTACTGTATATATAGTACCGGTCAAAAGTTTGGACACACCTACTCATTCAAGGGTTTTTCTTTATTTTTACTATTTTCTACATTGTAGGGTATTAGTGAAGACATCAAAACTATGAAATAACACATATGGAATCATGTAGTAACCAAAAAAGTGTTAAACAAATCAAAATATATTTTACATTTGATATTCTTCAAAGTAGCCACCCTTTGCCTTGATGACAGCTTTGCACACTCTTTGCATTCTCTCAAACAGCTTCATGAGGTAGTCACCTGGTATGCATTTCAATTAACAGGTGTGCCTTGTTAAAAGTTAATTTGTGGAATTTCTTTCCTTCTTAATGCATTTGAGCCAATCAGTTTTGTTATGACAGAAGATAGCAATATTTGGTAAAAGTCCAAGTACATATAATTTAATATGTTTATTGTTTGTTTATCTTTTTTATGTATTTGTCTACAAGTTTATATATGTTTACAACAAGCAAGGGGAAGAAATCAGAATAGGGGCATTGGGGAATAATACAATTTTGTACGGAATACATTTGTAGTGAAGCCGTCTCTAGAGTAATGCAAGGTCTCTTTCATGATCATGTGAAACGTCAATTGCTATGGAAATGCTGGGATGTGTTTTTCAATGATGTTAAAGGTAATTATGATGCAACGATGACGGTGATACGATATGGATTACAATTATCATCATGAATAGTAAGGCTATACACACTACATGTTACACACATAGACACTCAACCATGCAAATTGGCGGAGTTATTATATATTTGGACATCACACATTACAGTCTACCTCTTATTCAGACATCGTACACACTTTCACTAAATCACATCCAATATCATACATATCAACATACTCAGATTTACTACACACATAATATCTTGTCTCAATTTTCTAACATCTGTGGCATTGGCTCACAGGCAAAAAGGCAAGGGAATAAAACAAATATCGCTAGAACCTATTTTTGAATTCAAAATATCTCTAATTTTGACCGTCATAATACCTCTGATGGCAGTAACTTTACAAGCACTAATTATGGTCAATTTAGACTGAGAATAGTATCTAGTTATGGTAAGGGGTGAAATAAATATAGCCAGTCATAAGTGTAACGGTTTAGCAGATTATAAAAAAAGAAGATCAGTCTTTACATGGCTAAAAGAAAAGGAATATAACATATACTGTTTACAAGACACTCACTCTACATCCTTAGATGAAGATGCGTTGAAAAAGGAATGGGGTGGTGAAATAATTTTATGTCATGGACAAAGGAACTCAAAGGTGTGATAATATTCATTAACAAAAATGTAGATCTGAATGTGCAAATAGTCAGGAATGATTCGCAAGGAAGGTGGATCTTTTTGAATATGAAAGTGGACGAAAAAGAGATTTGGCTCATTAATCTATATTGTTCAAATCAGGATGATCCATACTTCTTCGAAAACATTTATACCAATTTATTGAACTTACAGGCAACAAATGATCAAATCATTATGGTAGGAGACTATAACACCTCAATGGACACCTTAAGTACCTCAATGGACCGTAAAGGTAATCACTCTACAAACTATCATCACCGTGCCCTTTAAGGAATCACAAATATTATGGACATATTAGAAATAGTGGATATTTGGAGACTAAAAAACCCCGACCTAGTGAGATATACATGTAGGAGACTTAATCAAGCTAGTCGTCTTGACTACTTTCTCGTCTCTTCTTCTCTCTTGTATCAAAGGTTAAAAAAGTTTTAATAGGAGACAATGCGATCGGATCATCATCAAATTGGCATTCACATAACTCTTATAGATTTTTCACATGGACGGGGATATTGGAAATGTAATCAAAGTTTACTGGAGGACAACTTATTTTGAACTAAGACAAAATCATTTATAACTGAATTTTTCCAGTATAATAAGGTTCAGCAAATCCCTTTATTGTTTGGGATACCTTTAAATGTGCCTTCAGAGGTCATTCAATTCAATATTCATCACTAATAAAAAAGCAGTTTCTGGCTAAAGAGACAAGACTAACAAGGGAAATCCATGAACTAATAGTACAGGTAGATAGCAATAAAAACGATACTACAGAGATACAAAATAAGTCAGAGGAAAAACAAAAAGAACTTGAGGAACTTATTCAAGAACGATCTAATGTACTCTATTACAAAAATAAAGCAAACTGAAAAATGCACAAAATTCTTCCTGAATCTCCAATACAGGAAAGCTAACAAAAGTAATTTGCAGAAACTCATTACTGAAGATGGAGTCATCTATGATTTGCCGAATTATATTTTAAAAGAGGAAGCTAATTATTTTAGGCAGATGTTGAATGAAGATTACGGTAAGGAATTCTTTCCAAATAATATAAACAAAATTTAAAATTACCATAGGCCAAATTACACTAAATGGTTCTCAAGTATATTACTAAGAAAAGCTCATCCATTGTTTAAAAATTACCTTTTTGCCTTTGTGCAGATTGCCATGTCTCATTTTCGATTAATTGAAAATGATACTTTTTTCAAAGTATCTCTCTTTTTCAAACAAGCATTGCAGAGCTGGCTACAATTTCAATTTCATCCCCCTGAAAAGATAGAACAAATATTATGGCTGAACTCAAATGTGCTGGTTGATAAAATACCTGTATTTATGAAGAATACAATATTTTGTTCTTAAATGATATTGTAAATTGGAATGGTAGAGTTATGTCTTTCATGGAGTTATCAGAATTGTACGGGAAGGTCGGCTCAATCCAAGAGTACAACCAATTGATTAAAGCAGGTGGCAGTGGGAGGAGGTAGAGAACTGGTCTGTCTGCCCAATATAAAGGATCAAAACTGGCGGAGGAATAAAAATAGCATAAATAGGAAAGTATACCAGTTTCAATTGAGGACCAGGATGTTGACAACTGTGCCATACAGATTGCAAAATAGTTGGAAGAGATTTTTGATGTACCGATTCCAACTTCTGACTTCAACTGTACATATATATATATATATATATATATATATATATATACACACACACTACCATTCAAAAGTTTGGGGTCACTTAGAAATGTCCTTGTTTTTGAAAGAAAAGCTTTTTTTTAACATCAAATTGACCAGAAATACAGCGTAGACATTGTTAATGTTGTAAATGACTATTGTAGCTGGAAACTGACATTTCTGGGGGGAATGGCCCTAGCCCTCACCCTCCGATCCAACAGGTCCCAGACGTGTTTAATGGGATTGAGATCCGGCCTCTTCGCTGGCCATGGCAGAAAACTGACATTCCTGTTTTGCAGGAAATCACACACAGAACGAGCAGTATGGCTGGTGGCATTGTCATGCTGGAGGGTCATGTCAGGATGAGCCTGCAGGAAGGGTACCACATGAGGGAGGAGGATGTCTCCCTGTAACGCACAGCATTGAGATTGCCTGCAATGACAACAAGCTCAGTCCGATGATGCTGTGACACACCGCCACAGACCATGACGGACCCTCCACCTCCAACGCGATCCCGCTCCAGAGTACAGTCCTCGGTGTAACGCTCATACCTTCGACGATAAACGCAAATCTGACCATCACCCCTGGTGAGACAAAACCGTGACTCGTCAGTGAAGAACCCTTTTTGCCAGTCCTGTCTGGTCCAGCGACGGTGGGTTGCCCATAGGCAACGTTGTTGCCGGTGATGTCTGGTGAGGCCTACAAGCCCTCAGTCCAGCCTCTC
Source organism: Salvelinus alpinus (assembly GCF_045679555.1). Classification (NCBI taxonomy): domain Eukaryota; kingdom Metazoa; phylum Chordata; class Actinopteri; order Salmoniformes; family Salmonidae; genus Salvelinus; species Salvelinus alpinus. The sequence continues at coordinate 2,889,993 of NC_092118.1, read as the reverse complement.
TCAGCCTATTGCGGACAGTCTGAGTACTGAAGGAGGGATTGTGCGTTCCTGGTGTAACTTGGGCAGTTGTTGTTGCCATCCTGTACCTGTCCCGCAGGTGTGATGTTCGGATGTACCGATCCTGTGCAGGTTTTGTTACACGTGGTCCGCCACTGCGAGGACAATCAGCTGTTCGTCCTGTCTCCCTGTAGCACTGTATTAGGCGTCTCACAGTACGGACATTGCAATGTATTGCCCTGGCCACATCTGCAGTCCTCATGCCTCCTTGCAGTATGTCTAAGCAGTCCTCATTCACGCAGATGAGCAGGGACCCTGGGCATCTTTCTTTTGGTGTTTTTCAGAGGCAGTAGAAAGGTCTCTTTAGTGTCCTAAGTTTTCATAACTGTGACCTTAATTGCCTACCGTCTGTATGCTGTTAGTGTCTTAACAACCGTTCCACAGGTGCATGTTCATTAATTGTTTATGGTTCATCGAACAAGCATGGGAAACAGTGTTTAAACCCTTTACAATGAAGATCTGTGAAGTTATTTGAATTTTTACGAATTATCTTTGAAAGACAGGGTCCTGAAAAAGGGACGTTTCTTTTTTTGCGGCGTTTATATCGTCAGGTGCTCCGAGATTTGATGTTGTTCTCCTAACTTTTTTAAGTTGGGAGCACCAGTGCTCTCAATGAATATACCTTTTATTTAAAGCCCTGGATACAAAGTATATTGAAACCAGGTGCTTCCACACAGGTGTGGTTCCTGAGTTAATTACGCAATTAACATCCCATGATGCTTAGGGTGATGTATAAAAATGTCCAGTTGTTTTTGTTTGTTTGTTTTAACACACCGGTTGTCACGTTCCTGACCTTATTTCCTTTGTTCTGTATTGTTTAGTTGGTCAGGACGTGAGCTGGGTGGGCATTCTATGTTATGTGTTTCTATGTTGGGTTCATTGTCAACTAGCCTGATATGGTTCTCAATCAGGGGCAGGTGTTTTACGTTTCCTCTGATTGAGAACCATATTAAGGTAGGCTGTTCTCACTGTTTGTTTGTGGGTGATTGTTGCTGTGTCTGTGTTTGTTTCACCACACAGTACTGTTTCGTTTCGTTCGTTCGTTCGTTCGTTTGTTCCTACCTGTTCGTGCGTTCATGTTTTATGTTCTCAAGTTCAGGTCTGTTCACGTCGTTTATTGTTTTGTAGTTTGTTTAAGTGTTTTTCCGTCTTCGTTTACATAATAAATAAGTATGTATTCAAACCACGCTGCATATTGGTCCGATCCTTGAGCGTTACACCGGTGCATGTAATCTCCCGTTAGTAATGTTTTAAGAAATCCAATTCCAACACACAGCTTCGTGTTCGATTCTGCCTGTTGATTGCAATTGGCCTGTATGGTAAAACAAAAAGTGGCATGTGATGTTTCAAAAAATACCTTTTTTAAATATTTGAAATGACCTGAATTCCTGAATTCCCACCAAAATTCCTGGATATTATTGATTTCATGTCTCTCATTCAAAGTGCTCTGTAGTTTAGTTGGTCGAGCAAGGCGCTTGCAATGCCAGGATAGTGTGTTTGATTCCTGGAACCACCCATACGTGAAATGTATGCACGCATGACTGTAAGTCACATTGGATAACAGCGTCTGCTAAATTTTATATATTTATACATGATATATACATTATCATTCTGATGTAATTATATAATGGTTTATGTGCAGTCAACATTTGATAGATTTTCAAAATCCAAAAAGTGTTGAATATCTTGCTCCATTATACAGCTGTTACATTTATCAGAACTGTATTTTTGACCTTTTACACATTTTGATGACCCTTGCTAAAACAACCGTATGTTGTCATCGAGCCATGTGTTCACCTTCAAAGCTACAGTGGGGAGAACAAGTATTTGATACACTGCCGATTTTGCAGGTTTTCCTACTTACAAAGCATGTAGAGGTCTGTCATTTTTATCATAGGTACACTTCAACTGTGAGAGACGGAATCTAAAACAAAAATCCAGAAAATCACATTGTATGATTTTTAAGTAATTAATTTGCATTTTATTGCATGACATAAGTATTTGATCACCTACCAACCAGTAAGAATTCCGGCTCTCACAGACCTGTTAGTTTTTCTTTAAGAAGCCCTCCTGTTCTCCACTCATTACCTGTATTAACTGCACCTGTTTGAACTCGTTACCTGTATAAAAGACACCTGTCCACACACTCAATCAAACAGACTCCAACCTCTCCACAATGGCCAAGACCAGAGAGCTGTGTAAGGACATCAGGGATAAATTGTAGACCTGTACAAGGCTGGGATGGGCTACAGGACAATAGCCAAGCAGCTTGGTGAGAAGGCAACAACTGTTGGCACAATTATTAGAAAATGGAAGAAGTTCAAGATGACGGTCAATCACCCTCGGTCTGGGGCTCCATGCAAGATCTCACCTCGTGGGGCATCAATGATCATGAGGAATGTGAGGGATCAGCCCAGAACTACACGGCAGGACCTGGTCAATGACCTGAAGAGAGCTGGGACCACAGTCTCAAAGAAAACCATTAGTAACACACTACGCCGTTATGGATTAAAATCCTGCAGCGCACGCAAGGTCCCCCTGCTCAAGCCAGCGCATGTCCAGGCCCGTCTGAAGTTTGCCAATGACCATCTGGATGATCCAGAGGAGGAATGGGAGAAGGTCATGTGGTCTGATGAGACAAAAATAGAGCTTTTTGCTCTAAACTCCACTCGCCGTGTTTGGAGGAATAGAAGGATGAGTACAACCCCAAGAACACCATCCCAACCGTGAAGCATGGAGGTGGAAACATCATTCTTTGGGGATGCTTTTCTGCAAAGGGGACAGGACGACTGCACCGTATTGAGGGGAGGATGGATGGGGCCATGTATCGCGAGATCTTGACCAACAACCTCCTTCCCTCAGTAAGAGCATTGAAGATGGGTCGTGGCTGGGTCTTCCAGCATGACAACGACCCGAAACACACAGCCAGGGCAACTAAGGAGTGGCTCCGTAAGAAGCATCTCAAGGTCCTGGAGTGGCCTAGCCAGTCTCCAGACCTGAACCCAATAGAAAATCTTTGGAGGGAGCCGAAAGTCCGTATTGCCCAGCGACAGCCCCGAAACCTGAAGGATCTGGAGAAGGTCTGTATGGAGGAGTGGGCCAAAATCCCTGCTGCAGTGTGTGCAAACCTGGTCAAGAACTACAGGAAACGTATGATCTCTGTAATTGCAAACTAAGGTTTCTGTACCAAATATTCAGTTCTGCTTTTCTGATGTATCAAATACTTATGTCATGCAATAAAATGCAAATTAATTACTTAAAAATCATACAATGTGATTTTCTGGATTTTTGTTTTAGATTCCTTCTCTCACAGTTGAAGTGTACCTATGATAAAAATTACAGACCTCTACATGCGTTGTAAGTAGGAAAACCTGCAAAATCGGCAGTGTATCAAATACTTGTTCTCCCCACTGTACATAACACAGTATGTTACATAAAGCAGGTTGCTGGGACGATAGCAATTTGAGTCTGCGTCGTGTTGATTGGTAACCTCACTCCTCCGGTTTCGAAATGTCTCCACCTGCACCATCGAGTTCCTAGCTTTACGGTGGCGCAGCCGGCTAAAATGTCGCCAAGAGGGGCAGGTCACGTGTGATTGCGAGACAGAGGATTCGAGATCACTCCCAGTGGCGGTTGTAAATGGCAGGAAGCGAAGCTGTTAAGCGGCACAGTGAGAAGTACTTGCCTGTAGCAGTTGTTGTGGAACTTGTTGTAAGAAGACAGTGTGATGAGGCCTCCCCAGGCTGCTGACAGAGAGAAGAAGATCTGGGTGGCAGCATCCTTCCACACCTAGAGGAACACACACAAATTCACACTCCCTGTTAGACACAGAGGGATGGGCGGAGAAATGTGTGTGAACGCATGTGTGCGTGAGTCTATTTGCGTGCCTGTGCGCACTTACGTGTGTGTATGTATACCTTAGCATCATAGAGTTTCTCCCACTTGGGTGTGATGAAGTAGAGGATGCCGTCACCAGCCCCTGGGAGGGTCACTCCTCTGAACAACAGAATGACCAGAACCACATAGGGGAACGTAGCTGTGAAATACACCACCTAGGAGATGGGAGAGGAAGAACGAAACGAAGGGAGAGTTAGCAGGTTGTGTGATAATGCACTGATTCAACACTTTTAGTTTAAAAACAAACCCACTAGAGGGCAACGTTACATATTGATTCACAGAACTAAACACTTTCTTTTATGGTTCTGGGATTTCACAGGGGAGAAATTATTCAAATCCATAGGAGGTTAAAGGAGGTACCACATGAGCAGAGAGAGATAGTTCTCTTACTTTCCCTGATGACTTGATTCCTTTGGCCAGGGAGAGGTAGACTATCAACCAGGCCAGCAACAAGCAGCCTGCGAGGGGCCAGCGGATGTCTCCAGGGTACTCTATCCCTTTGGAGATGTGCAAGACATTGTACCTAGAGAGAGAGAGAGACAGACAGAGAGACAGAGAGACAGAGAGAGAGAGAGAGAGGAGGTTATTTCCAAATCACATAAAACAGCTTTTTCAGATCTGACATTTATTATTCCTACATATCAATCAATAGCGGGAAATAATAGTGTTTATACAGCCCAATAACTGTGGCCTAATTATGTAAGTAAGGAAACCAACATTTACAGTATAGTATGAGAAATCCCAAGTATCATCAGCAGTCAGGCATACTTCAAACATATAGAACTATGTAAATATGATGCAAGTTATTATTGATTTTTTTTTATTACTATATTTTTATTGAATAATTTTTGAGATGTTGTATTGTTTGCAAGGAGAGGTTGCAAGTATGCATTTCATTACACTGTGTACACTGTGCACTGTATCCTGTGTATATGACAAATGAACTTTGATTCGAACTTACTTGAAGTACTCCTCGCTGGGGCTGACGTACGTTTGGTTGTCCGGATAGGTCATGTTAACCAGTTTGCTCAGGTTTCCGATGGCTTGAGCCGACAGACAGAACGAGCTGTTCTTTACAGAGGTGATGTTTTTATCATGGAGGATACACGTGTCTGTCACAACCAGAACAGACAGACAGACAGGTTGACATACACCGTATCGAATCAGAGAAAATAAATACCTCAACAGTGACAGACAGATAGACATCTTTATAATCGGGTTTAAAAAACGGTATCGACTCTCACAATTTGCTCAGGTGGTAGTGTAGAATGTAGAACAGATGTTTTATATGTGTAATGGTTATTTTGATTGTAACAGAACTGTAAATACAAGTTGTGCTTATTATGAAATAAGCTTTTTCCCAAATGTAGCCTACACTTAGAATAAACGTAGAAACGTTAATCATGTTTGACAGAGTAGATCTAATTTCCCTTTGTATAATCATCATACGTTTGTTGTATTACCAATGACACCTACGGGTTGACACAGCATCAATGCCAGTGCAGGCTCCTCAGAGGAGGAAGGGGAGGATCATCCTCCTCAGTGAATTTCATTTTTAAAAATTACAAATTTAAAAATGTATCCTTTTTAGATAAAACTATACTAAATATAATCACGTCACCAAATAATTGATTAAAACACAATATTTTGCAAAGAAGGTCTACAGTAGCCTCTACAGCACTCTGTAGGGTAGCATGGTGTAGCTGGAGGACAGCTAGCTTCCATCCTCCTATGAGTACATTGACTACAATACAAAACCTAGGAGGCTCATGGTTCTCACCCACTTCCATAGACTTAATTATGACAACTTCCGGAGGACGTCCTCCAACCTATCAGAGCTCTTGCAGCATGAACTGACATGTTGTCAACCCAATCGAAGGATCAGAGAATTCATCTAGTACTGAAAGCATGAGCTACAGCTAGCTAGCACTGCAGTGCATGACATGTGATGTGTAGTTGACTCAGAGAGAGAAAGAAAATAGTTGAACAGTTTTCAACAAATTAATTTCTTCCTAAATGAAGTAGAAGCAAGAGAGAAATAGAGAGAGAGAGATTTAGATTTAGTTATATTACCTATGCTGACTATGATGTTACTTTAGCTAATATGGTGACAACGATGTAGGCTGTGTGTAGCGGTTTGGCTTGGAAAGTTATTTTTTTGCCTTGCCTTGTCTTGTGCATTGAAGTCCACAAGCGAGGGGAAGAGGTGAAAGGAGGAGAGCGCATAACGTAGATGCGAGAAGGAATACAATGTGGCTGCTATGAAACTGAGAACTGTATTTACCCATGATCAGGGGTGTAGGAGTCATTTTGGCCTGTTTATGAGTTGTGTATATGTTGTCTGACAAGGGTTATTTTTTACTTGTTTTGTACACTAGAGAGCACTATATGTTGGGGTCATGGGTCACTGATCGAGTGTGCATATAGGTAGCACAGGTGACCAGGAAGGGTTAGCACAGGTGAGAGGAGAGCACATACAGTTCTTACTGTATCACAAATATAGCTTATAGAATGCATCTCTCTGGACCTTTTCTATTGGAATATGGGTTTTGGAGCTATTTATATACGCAATAAATGGGAACGTCACCCCAAGCTGATTTTTATGGACGCGTTATGGACAGCTCTCTCCTGTGCCAGAGGCAGTTCATAGGGAATCGCCACTACAAGGGGTGTTTTCATTCAGCCGATTCTGTTGAAAAACGTTTCTTAAACAGAAGCAAGCGGAACAGAACGGGGATAAACATAACTGAATTTGTCCGAAAGAAACTCTTGTTTGCAACTGTTGGATTAATGATCACACCCACTATCAGCTAGATGCAGGCAAGAGTGTGCAAGGCGGTGTTGAATGTCACTGTCTGCCCATGTGTCACATCAAATACCTTCTCTCGACCTGTGTGCACCTACGTTGTAAACTTTCATTCGTTGGCTAGGTTGTAGCAACCTCATGATGGGTATAGGGATAATTTGAGTATCATGTAGTAGCCTAAACCTATCGCTGTTACATTTAACTGGGTGAATGGAATATGAATGACAGTCATCCAATATGCTGTAATAGAAATAAGGCCATGCTCATGTAAAAAATCATCTGAAACGGCACTGACCGCCACTGATCAATGCTATTCAAGGATACAGTGGAGAGAGACCAGGGAGAGTACAGTTACTGTAATTGACCAAGAGAGGGCGGTCTTGCGCACACTGCGGCACTGCAGCAACTCCACTACAGTAAATGTGTCACGCAAGCAACTTTTGTGCTGAATTCACTAAAATGCAATAGACAAAAACAGGCATTTTCTTAATCAAATTTCGATTTTTTGTTTTGTTTGCCCCATGCAACTGGGAGAAAATTATCCGGTCATACTGGGAGCCTTTCTTTTATCAATTTATCTTATTTTTAAAAATGTATTGCACCCCAATGTAACCTAAAAACAATTACTCATAATTGGACCAGTGCAAAACTAACTTGTCTACTTGGGCGACACCTTAATATTGAAAATACACATGTTGTATAACTGCTTTGTGCTCATGACATGTTTAGAGTAGAATAAAGATATAATCAGGAGAGAAAAAAATATCACACAATTGTAACCTACACACAGTTGAAAAAAGAACTTGAGACCCACAGAAGAAAGATAAAAATCTATATAATAAACCTAGTAAGCAAAAGTAGCACTTTTTAATGTAAATGAAACTAGAAAACAATGCTTAAAATAACTGGCCACTCTACACTATAGGTCAGGTTACAGAAATACCTTAGCTGAGGGGTGCGTTGCGCATTGCGCAATGGTGATGGGTTGCCTATGTGTATGTGTGTGTGCGCATGCATGATCGTGTGTGTGCGTTCTGGCGCATTGTGGTCTTACCTAAGAGAAGCATGTCTTTGTCCTTACAGTCCAACGTGTTCCACTCGTTCTTACAGTTAGCCCATGGCAGTGAGCCCTTCAACGAAGCGAACAGGTAGTACAGTGTCCAGCACATAATAATGTTATAGTATATGGCTATCAAGACAGATATTATCAACATGGCAATCCCGCAACCTAAAATAAATAAATGAGACGAAATATATAAATTACTCTTAAGCAGGCAGAGGAGCTTGATCAAAAGTTCGTATATCATAATAAGTAGTTATCATTTTTTTTTCTTCTGAAGTTACACATTACACGTTTTAAATACGTGACTTTATGAGTTTGGATCGCAGCCTGTATATGCGTAGTTTACCTTGCAGAGCTGGAATGGCTTTCCACACGGACACCGGGCCCTGGCTGGCAAACTGACCCAGGGAAACCTCCAATAAAAAGATAGGGATCCCGGCGAGGCACAACATTATCAGGTAGGGGATCAAAAAAGCACCTATACACACAGGGAAACGGGGAAGTATTTCAAAGTAGCGCACAGGTACAACTTGGCTCACGTGATTTAAAGAGAAGGCTATAACAGACTTAATTCGACTGCCTTTCTCATGAAATAAAGAGATTACGTATAGCGGGTAATAATGAAATAAATGTGACATGTCTAATTAGGCTACATGCAAGGGAAGCAAATAAGTATAACACCTACATTGTAAACGTTCATTCGTAGGCTAGGTTGTAGCAACCTCATGATGGGTATAGGGATAATTTGAGTATCATGTAGTAGCCTAAACCTATCGCTGTTACATTGAACTGGGTGAATGGAATATGAATGACAGTCATCCAATATGCTAAAAAAAAAGGCCAATCTCATAAAAAAAAATGGTGTTATACTTATTTGCTTCCTTTGCATGTAGCCTAATTAGTTCTATAAGGTCATTCATTCACCCATCATGAGTGTAGACCAAGCTAAATTGAAATGAAGATAGGCCTAGTAATAATAATAATTATAATAATATAAATATTTTATTTACAGATCTGATTATCAATCGTAAAGCCTAAATAAATTAACTAAAATCCACGAAAAAGAGTAGTCTCCTAGAAGCTGAAAAATAATGTTAGCTAGACGCTTTCTATAACTGTTTGGAAAACGTGTCATAATAAAAAAGTAGCCTATTCCCTTTGAGAAGAAAAAGCAAACAAAAAGGAAAGTCAATAATATGTTTTTCCACACTAATTTCAACTCCAATGATATAGCCTCGCAAGTGAATGAATTAAAGTCATGTATTTTCGTTTGACAATGTTAAATTACATTAAGCATACTGCTGTTTAAACAATGGCAAAACGACAATACAAATCATCCAGGATATGAACACTATTAAGTCGACTTAATCCACATTGTGTTCCTCGAATTGAATTAAATCGTCAATTTCGTTCATATCAATTATGGGTGATGTCAAACATCTAAATATATCACTGTGGAGCAATGGGAATATCTAAGTCAAATAACACTGATCAGTTTTGGGACACGTTTTATTTTCCGCATTTAGGTGCTTGTGCATTTACAACTTTAGTGACATTTGCAGTGCAGGTACATTCTCAACTCAACAATCTCCTTACCTCCACCATTTTGGAAGGCAAGGTATGGAAACCTCCACACGTTTCCCAGTCCCACGGCATAACCAACCATGGACAGGATGAAATCCAATTTATTAGTCCAGTTACCCCTGGCCTTATTCTCATCTCCACTCTCGTCCTCCTGGGAAAAAACAGTGGATTTTAGTGGTTTCATGTACATTAAGTAACCATATTGGACTTCAATTTAGTATAGCCTATCATTAAAACGTCTCAGATCCCAAACCCCTTGCCTTTCTGGGCGAACGATTCGTTTCGTTATTCGATCTATTACATTGGACACAAGTATAGGCTATTTGCAACAGTCAGAAAACACAAATGCACTCTGCTTCGACGCACACAGCAATCGCGGGAATACCACTATTTGATTGATGCGAGCATTTTAAAACATGACAGGACACATTCATATGAATATTCATACAAACAGATCATTCAAATTTAATCATTTCTGATTCCGTGCCAAGAGGGGTAAGAGGGAGACCGGGACCAAGCGTATCAATGGAGCACTGTCAGAAAGGCGGGAGACTAGAGTGAGAGGAGGGGAGAAAGGAGGGGAGAGAGGAGGAGAGTGGCGAGGAATGCCCTCGCGGGGATTGGAACAATGGGCAGAATGCGCAGCCTTATGTAACCCATTGCCAAGCGCTGTCATGGGTTTACTGAGACCAATCCCGAGAGAGCATGATGCGGGGTTTCTATCCCTCGTTCTATCTATACCTGACACACGGAGCAGCGCAGTGCGGGGGATATACCATTACAGTATGCTGATACACAAACAACCATTTTACAGTGGGCATATTCCTTTATCTCACTGCAGTGGGAAGATTCTTTCCATTCAGCACTTTCAAGATGACGTTTTAAGACCAACTTTTGTTGACCGAATTGTATCAAATAGATAGTCTATTCTAGCCAAAGGCAGAAATCGAAATCGATAGCCTACCTTTTTCGTTCTATATTTTGATAATTTCCTCCAATAACTGGGAATTATTCTAAACTATTATATTGGTGAATTCTAGTCCGATTTGTAGACAATTGCAAACTATGGTTACTGCATCTGGCCATCGCAAATGGAAACTCACTTGAATAGGCTATATAGATCATATTCTCTCAAATCACCCCTCAGCGTCAGTCTCCAGAGCTGGACTATCTCAGAAGGAGTCCCATGGGACCGTAATTACAACTTCTCAGCCCGCAGCATGTCACCCCCACCTCGGCTTCCTTATCCGTGAAAGACCTGATAACACCACAGCCAATTCTCTATCTTAATAGGCAATACAGGTTGCATGTCAGATAGATCACCATTCACTCCGAACCGCGGTTCGTCTTGTAATCCAGAAACCCCCCTCTAAGCTCTCCTGACCCCGGTTGGGCTATCCTCCCGTATCGAAACAATTCGTTTGAGCACACTTACCCCGGTCACGGCGCCGGGCTGAACAGACGTGTTGCCATCTGCGCCCAGAATGATGGTGGTCTGACTCATGGTGGTCCAGTTGCCCGATGCATTGTTTTGATCCCCGGTAGCCCTAAGCGGGTCCCCGCCCTGGACAGGGACAACCTGGGCAGCAGAACCACCAACTGAGCTGGTGGAATCCTCACGGAAGGCCGAGTTTGCAGCCACGGATCCAGGCACCGCCGGAGCGGCATTTTTAAATGTTCCATAGACTTTACTGACTTCTCCCGGTTTGTTTTCCGTGGAACAGAAAGTTTTGCTCTCGTTGGATGGCGCTGGCTGAGGGGCCGGGTAAGCGGCGGACGTTTGGTTAAGGGCATTATACGGGTTGTTTGCGGGAACTCCTACCGCTCCCTCCAGCTGGTGCAACGGGTTAAAACCGGTAGGAGCATTGGCCGGCTGTTTGGTCATCTCTCTCTGGTCGGAGAAATCCTGCAACATGTAATTTACAGATGAGGCTCAGCACACAAGACAAGGGATAAAACAAATATATAAAAAGGCTTTACGAACAGAAACACTTTAAGATGCATTTACCAGGTCGGTGTTAGCACTAGTAGGCTATGAATTGAAAATGAGATTATTTTAGCGCTATTATGTTCAGATAAAACCTATAGGCTAATCACCTACAATAAAAACGAATGCAGCTGTGGTGGTTGTTTCTGCAGTATTTTAAAAGCCCTTTGTCGCATGTTTTGGCTCCGCTGCTCTGGGCTTCAGATCACAGTCTGCGGGGGTTTGCTTCTCCTGTTCGCAAGATTCTTTAATTTTACGCCCCATTCCCCCCATGTCATTCAGCTCCACACAGCTACTGATTTTTATGGGCAATAGACAAGCTGCCGGGCTCTTGACAGGTCCCCTCTCCCTGGCAGGCATGTATGATCACTGGCACCGGGCTACAGCTCTGAGAGAACCCGGGCGTGCAGAAATACAAATTACTATCTCCGCATATATAGCCTAACCAAGAGGAAGCAAAGCAATGTAAGAGAGCGCGGGATTTCTAAACACAAACATTTAAATTGAAGTTAAAAAAGGGAAAAAGAAATACAGTTTCTGCGTGTTTTATCTAGCACCTTGCATTTAGGCTGTAAAAAAGGACACGCTCTGATTTCGTTTCTCATATAAATTGCAAACAAATACATTCAAGACAAATAGCCCAACTTGAAGTCCTTGAATGGAAAATATCGAACAAAATACAAGTGTTTTCGATTGAACTTAATGCATCCTTTGCTCAGAGATTGCAAAGTGAATGCAAGTTGTGAAAAGTTTTTGCACCATGGACAACGCACAACGCCGCTACTAAATATCACCCATTATCCAGCATGCAGTTTGAATAAATTAAAATATTTCCACAAAACGAACTTCGGCTGCTTCAACCATTTAGATAAATAAGATAACTTGAAAGACAAACGTAATGTAGAATTAAAAAAAAAAGAAACAAAGTATTTAGCCTACTCACCATTTGTGAAGACGCTTCAGACGTGCTGACGTTGAAAAACAGCTGTAAAGAGAACTGGAAGAAGTAGGAGTGGATTTGGCCGTGCTTAGTGTAAAGCTTTCTATACCTCAGTGGGAAAGATTGGGTTTGCGTCAGCGCGGAGCAAGGTGCCCTTCGCTTGACATTTTCTTGATAATAAGAGTTTGATAAATCATTGGCCTTGGATTCTGATTTTTAAAGCGACACCGGGCGAAGACGCGCAGGATCGTGCCCATGTTGTCCACGCACATGCCGCTCAGTGTGTGCGTGTTTGGACTGACTCATTCATACCAGCTGATTAATAATACACTTTTCTCGAGGGCATGTGTACGTACACACGCGCTAGGGAGGATTTGCATGTAGGCCTACATACATTTTGGGGATGGAGAATGCATGCGGCACTGCAATTGGTGAGCGAAAATGTACCATTCGTGGGAGATACGACGACACTGACGGGGAAACTGTTTCGTTAAATGGTTTCTATTTTTTGCTAAACTATCGGGTTTATTGTGTTGTAAATATGCCTACTTTGCGTTTATGCTATTGAACATTTCTTAAGAAAGTAATATGTCGAAAACACTGAACAGGTAGCTTAACATCTAGTATCATATATTACTTCTTTAGCCTATATTTGAATATTAGGAACACATAATTATATAGGCTACGACATATGATTATCAATATTAAAATATGATTTTTCGTTTCCATAAAGCCTGTGTTAGTAAATGTTTTTTTTTTACAGGCTATACAGTTTGGTCTATACTGTATATTTATCAAAGATTATAAATATCCACATTAACAATTATTTACACCATTATCCTTGTACAACTATTTCTGAAGTGTGTGATGACAAAACCTGCAGACTGCTGCAACGTTTTTTTGTTGTTGAAGCCTCCAGGCTATATATAGGCTTTACTATGCTTCAAGGAATTTAAGCACACATGCGATATAGGGTTATACGTTTCTGTGTGCGTCACCGAGACAAGCACTGATCAAGTGTAGAAAAAAAGTGGGCGAGGTCTTCATGAAACGACTGAAGCTACTCATTTGTTAATCTTTTACGCAAGAAGGACACTTTTTTTAACACGTGGTCATTGAGGTATCGCGCTACACTGGAGGCGTTGGAACTTCCCCAGCACCACAAATAGCCTGCCCTAAAATACTGCATTGCGCACGGCATTGTTCAGCTTTTTCTTCTTCTTTGTTAACGAAATGTAGCCCTCACTCAAAATTGGTTCATTCTCGTGCGCAAATTATCCGACGAGCATCCTATTGTGTTGTTATTCAAACTGTTATGCAACCAACCCAAACCCTTGAGAAAGATAAAGAAATCATCCGAATAACACCCAACCCGGAAAAAACGGTCCACCGACCTCGCAGTGTCTATAAACGAGCGCGTCACTGTAGTCCGCGTGCCTTATTAAATGTGTGATAATCACCTGCACGCAAAGCTGCGCCCGTGTGGCGAGCGCACCTCGTAAATCTGGGCCATAACAGATAAGGGCCTCGCGCTGCAAAATTAGCTGGCTGCTCCAAGGTTTAATTACTTTGTCAACAGGGAATAATTGTAATTGATTTTTGCCTCTCTTTCCTTGTACTTCTCACACCTTCCCCAAGACACAGAATGGGAGACGGCAGGAGACGTACTTTGAGTTCCCACTGTGGGGGAACCTTTTTTAAATGTAGGGTTCCTCGAGGAACCTTATTGAAAATAAAAAAAAGGATAAAAATTCTTAATTTTTTTACCGACATTTAGCAATAATAATAATACAAATAATAGCCTAATAATAAATATGATCTAATGACACAAAACATCCATGGGTCATTTAAGATTTGTCAAATGTATATACCAATGTTGACATTTTAATTAGGTCTATTAAACATGAAACAACAATAATAAAATTGAAAACAATACATCCAAAACAAAACAACAAGCCCATACTTTGGATCAAACACTTTTTTTAATGAATTGATATTATCCATATATTCCATAGATATTATATTTGGAAAGTTTAAGATCTTGAAGTGGGTATGGCGTTACTTTAATGCAACACCTCACACATGGAAAGATTTGATTTGTGCTAATCCAATAATTCACCCTACGGCACACAAGAAGACATACATTTGCACAGGAGGTGTGACAGCAAAGTATGCTATAGTCCAAATTCTGATTTAAACCGATTACATAACCATTGGTTACCAACCACCACAGACAGATGAAGGCATGGTCTGGGTGATGCCCTGGAGAACGCCCTATTGCCAAAACGGTGGATGTTGGATTTGGAGATGATGAGATCAGAGGAGGCTGGTGGGAGGAGGTATAGGAGGTCAGGCTCATTTCTGGCCTCCACTGAAGGCCAGGCACTCTTTCTTGCCTTATATTTTGGCTCAGGCAGAAAACGTCGTTTGATGTAGTGATATTTCGGATAATCTGTAAGCAAGACGTGTCATAGAAATCAAGTGGCGTTGGCATGTATTTGTACTATTGTTAAAGTTTTGTTGGTGACCTGGTATGCAGAAATCACTGAGCATAGATATAATTCTATAATGCAACTTACAGTGCTTTCAGAAAGTATTCACACCCCTTTACTTTTCCCACAATTTGTTGTGTTACAGCTTGCATTTAAAATTGATCAAGTTGAGCTGTTGTGTCACTGATCTACACACAATACCCCATAATGTCAAAGTGGAATTTTGTTTCTAGAACATTTTAGAAATTAATAAAAAATGTCATGCTGAAATGTCTTGAGTCAATAAGTATTCAACTCGTTTGTGCTTAATACATTGCATAATAAGTTGCATGGATTCGTTCCGTGTTCAACAATAGTGGTTACATAATTTTTTAATGACTATCCCATCTCTGTAGCCTACACATACAGATAATTGTAAGGTCCCTCAATCAAGTAGTGAATTTCAAGAACAGATTCAACCACAAAGACCAGGGAGGTTTTTCAATGCCTCGCAAAGAGGAGCACCGATTGGTAGATGTGTAAAAATAATTAAAAAGCTGACGCTGAATAATATCCCTTTGAACATGGTGAAGTTATTAGACTTTGGATGGTGTATCAATACACCCAGTCACTACAAAGATACAGGCGTCCTTCCTAACTCAGTTGCCAGAAAGGAAGGAAACTGCTCAGGGATTTCACCATCAGGCCAATGGTGATTTTAAAACAGTTATAAAGTTTAATCGTTGTGATATGAGATAACTGAGGACGGCTCAACAACACTGTAGTTACTCCACAATGCTAACTTAAATGACAGAATCAAAATAAACAAGCATCTTGTTTGCAACAAGGCACTTAAGTAACACTGCAAAAAAATGTATGAAAGAAATGAACTTTTTGGCCTGAATACAAAGCGTCATGTTTGGTGCAAATCCAACACATCACATCATATTTTCAAGCATGGTGGTGGCTGCATCATGTTATCAGTATGCTTGTCATTGTCTAGGACTAGGGAGTTTTTAGGATAAAAAGAAACAGAATACATCTATAAGCACAGGCAAAATCCTAAAGGAAAACCTGGTTCAGTCTGCTTTCCAACAGACACTGGGAGACAAATGCACCTTTCAGCAGGACAATAACCTAAAACACAAGGCCAAATCTACACTGGAGTTGCTTACCAAGACGACATTGAATGTTCCTGAGTGGCCTAGTTACAGTTTTGACTTAAATCATCTTAAAAATCTATGGCAAGACTTGAAGTCTGGCAACTTGAAGAATTTTTTAAATAATAATGGGCACATATTCTACAATCCAGGTGTGCAAAGCTCTTAGAATTACCCAAAAAGAGTCACTGCTGTAATTGCCGCCAAAGGTGCTTCTACAAAATATTGAGTCAGGGGTGTGAATACTTATGTAAATTCGATATTTCTGTATTTCATTTTCAATAAATTTGCAAACATTTCTAAAAACATTTTTTCACTTTGTCATTATGGGGTATTGTGTATAGAGAAAATCTATTTAGTCAATTTTGAATTCAAGTTGTAAAAACAAAATGTGGACTAAGTCGAGGGGTATGAACACATTCTGAGGCACTGCACAATCTGTGGAAGTTGTGAGAAGATTAGCATATGTGCTAACGTGCATCTACAGGTACAGTGCTGCCATATTTAAAAATGCAGCAACTATTTTTTATTAGAACCATTACAAAGACTTTAGTAATGAGTTTAAACACAAAATCTGGAGTGAATCTGACGTATGGTTCATGAGAAGATGATTGCGGCTGTATTTTTAGCATTAGCGTTACATATGCAAAGAATTAGTTGTTACATTTTTTCTTTTTGAGATATCAATACCAAATTCATCGTGGTTCATCTCGGGGATGTCCATGATAGCGATGACAAGTTTCAAGTTGATAGGCCACTGTGGAGTGGATTTACACTGGTTTAAATGTACATGTAAAATCTGAGTATTGATTTGTCAATAACTCTGCCATCTTTTGACCAATCCCTTAGCTTTCAAATTTGAAAAAAGGGACCAATCTATGCTTGAGTTATTTGACTATGTAAAAAAAAAAAGAACAAATAAATTCTGACAATAACAATAGGTCTTCACAGCTTTGCTGTGAACCCCAATAAGACCATTTATTCATATCACACATATTGAAAGACCCGGGACACACAGAAGTGGAAAAATAGCTTTATTAAGCAAAACCAAATCCGAGGCGACAGTCGCCACCTGATCACGAACCAGCAATCCTTTCTTTTTCAGAACTTATGATTCATGTTCTGAGGGGAAGAGTGGAAAAGCATTCTGTTGTCAGCAGAGCTGCTCAATGGAGTATGCAGAGCGGGAGGTTTGTTAGATTATTTTTTACGACAAAATAAAACTCACTATGAATGTGTCCCAAATGGCACCCTATTCCCTACAGAGCTCTATGGGCCCTGGTCTAAAGTAGCACACTATATAGGGGCAAGGGTGCCATTTAGGATGCTCCCTTTATGCTGCGAGTAGTAGACCAGTCAATCTGGGAAAAAGTGCTTGTTTTTTATTTTTCTTGTTAAAGGCTGTCATCCATGCTAGATCAAATAGTGATCGGTGACAAAGTTAGGCCGGATATGTTAAATTTTGTTTAAGGCCATTTTCAATGGGTTAAAGGTCAAATCTGGTGAAAATGGGCATAATGGAAATTGTAATAGATTTAGGTCAAATATCCTGAAATTATCAACCAAACTGAGTCGATTACCAAACAAACACAGACTATGGAATGGATACGTTAATAGTTACTTTTCGTACAGTTATTATGCTTTAAGACATGCAAGTACACAGAACGGATGAACATTCAGATTTTTTCAGCTACAGTTGTGGTCTATAGCACCACAAAGTACACTTTTCAGATGACCTAGACCAGGGCTCTCCAACCCTGTTCCTGGAGAGACACTGTCCTGTAGGTCCTAATCTAGCACACCTGATTCTAATAATTAGCTGGTTTATAAACTGAACCAGCTTAGTTACAGTTGGGGTTGGAGTGAAAACCTACAAGAGAGTAGCTCTACAGGAACAGGGTTGGAGACCCCTGACATAAACCCTGTGAGAAAACTGCAGTTGACCCCACTGAACCAGGAGAACTTTACCTCGTAAAAATCCGACATTCTGGGCCAGAGATACTGAAACTGTAATGTCATTTTTAAGGGTTGAAATGTACATGCATGCAGCCAAATAGGATAGTCACAGATTGTGACCAAATTTACTGAACATATCAATATTAACCAGGGATGGGCAACTCCAGTCTTCGGGGACCTAGTTGGTGTCACACTGTTGCCCCAACACCTGATTCCAATAGTCAACCAACTCATGATCTTCAGCTTAGAATGCAATTAGTTTAATCACCTGTATTTGCTAGGGAAGGGTAAAATTACCACACCTCAGTAAACAGCACATGACAGCCCACTTGGAGTTTGCCAACAGGCACCTAAAGAACTCTCAGGCCATGAGAAAAAAAGATTCTCTGATCTGATGAAACCAAGATTGAACTCTTTGGCCTGAATGCCAAGCGTCACGTAGGGAGAACACCATGCTTCACCTTAGGGATGGTTTCAGGTTGAGGCAGCATCATGCTGTGGGGATGCTTTTCAGCGGTAGGGACAGTGAGACTAGTCAGGATCAACGGAAAGATGAACGGAGCAAAGTAAAGAAAGATTCTTGATGTAAACCTGCCCCAGAACGCTCAGGACCTCAGACGGGGGGGCGAAGGTTTACCTTCCAACAGGACAATGACCCTAAGCACACAGCCAAGACAATGCAGGAGTATCTTTGGGACGAGTCTCTGAATGTCCTTGAG
Organism: Salvelinus alpinus; assembly: GCF_045679555.1. Lineage (NCBI taxonomy): Eukaryota > Metazoa > Chordata > Actinopteri > Salmoniformes > Salmonidae > Salvelinus > Salvelinus alpinus. The sequence continues at coordinate 2,871,353 of NC_092118.1, read as the reverse complement.
TGGCCCAACAAGAGCCGGGACTTGAACCCGATCGAACATCTCTGGAGAGACCTGAAAATAGCTATGCAGCAACGCTCCCCATCCAACATGACAGCCTGAGAGGATCTGCAGAGAAGAATAGGATAAATTCCCCAAATACAGGTATACCAAGCTTGTAGCGTCATACACAAGAAGACTCGAGGCTGCAATCGCTGCCAAAGGTGCTTCAACAAAGTGCTGAGAAAAGGGTCTGAATACTTATGTGTGATAGTTTTTTATTTTTAATACATTTGCAAAAAAAAAATTGAAAACCTGTTTTTGCTTTGTCATTATGGGGTATTGTGTGTAGATTGATGAGAGAAAAAAAACAATTTCATTCATTTTAGAATAAGGCTGTAACGTAACAAAATGTGGAAAAAGTCAAGGGGTCTGAATACTTTCCGAATGCACTGTATGTATGCATGTAAATAATCTGTTTATATTAATTTAGTATGTTCAGTGAATTGTCAGTATTTGTAACTATCCTATTTGACTGCTTGAATATTTTATCCCTTAAAAATGACATTACATTTTCAATATCTCTGGACCAGAAAGTCAGATTCTTACGAGGTAACGTTCTTCTGGTTGAGTGGGGTCTCCTGCAGTTTTCCGAAGGGGTCTACATCAGGGCTCTCCAACCCTGTTCCTGGAGAGCTACCATCATGTAGGTTTTCATTCCAACCCTAATCTAGCGCACCAAATTCTAATTAGCTGGTTTATAAGATGAATCAGGTTCGTTACAACTACGGTTGGAATGAAACCCTACAGGAGGGTAGTTCCCCAAGAAGAGGGTTGGAGCGCCCCGGTCTACATCATCTGAGAAGGGTACTTGGTGATGCTACAGACCACAACTGTAGCTGAAAAAAATCTGAATTTTCAATCTTTCTGTTATTCGCATGTCTTAAAGCATAGACATTTATGAAAAGTAACTATTAATGCATCCATTCCATAGTCTATGTGTTTGTTTGATAAGCCACTCAGTTTTTGTTGAGAATTTCAGGATATTTAACCTAAATCTATTACTATTCCCATTATGCCCATTTTCACCAGATTTGACCTGTCACCCATTGAAAATGGCCTTATAAATCTAAAATGAACATGTTATCCAGCCTAATTTTGTATCACCCCATCATTGTTTGATCTAGCATAGATGACCGCCTTTAACAAGCAAACAATTCATAAAACATTTCCAGGTTGGTTGGTCTAATAGGGAAAACAGATGGCAACATTATGAAAAGTACGGCAAAATTGCAAGAATAATGTACATACAAGGGAGGGGGGGGGCAAACGAGGACAAAGTGGGAACGTCACAGGAAAATGTTGACCCTTGTGCATAACTGATTTAAAAAGTTTCCACATTTAAGTTTCCACAGCGAAATATAAACATTTTTAAGAAATGGCACTTTCCAAGAAATCAACTCAGGTTTTGTATGAGGGAATGTGTTTATTAACAGGTATGGCATTAAAATGCAGCGAACTCCACAGCTTGTTGTTCAAGCCCACTTCATACTCACCCTGTCACAGCACTTTATTTTTTTTGATTAATCCCACACACTTATATTATCTACATTTGCTGCTCCATATGAAGATAAGTTGTTTCTGATTCCATAAGCGTTAAACATTTCATAATAACAACCATAATACTACTATTTTTGTTTTGGCAAAGTATGGGGAATATTTCAGTAATATTTCAGCCACACTATTGATATGATGTCATCGTCGTCATGTGATCAGTGAACTCACTGCAGGGCTGTAGGTCTGCTTCCTGTCATGGAGGTCAACTGTAATGAACAGCGAGCGGGGGGCTCTTTTTGTTGTTGCGTACGGTCATCCGTCCCTGAAGCTCCTCCCCTAAAGAGGAAAACCACCAATAAAAGTGAGAGGCTGAGCACCAACCTTTGACTTATGTTCATCTGTGTTGGAGTGCTGCGGGGTGAAGTCTCCCATAGGAACAGATCTAGGATCAGCTTCCCCTCCCCCAACCGTAACCTCGACCATTAATGCTACACTGACCCAAAATCAATGTCCTGGAGCCGCACATCTCTCATCTGGAGAATAACCTCTCCTAGGCAATAGAGAGTAGGGCTATTCAGTTACAGTCCCAGAGTGCCACATCAACATCAGGCCAATAATTCAATAAATACATAATAAATACATTTTACTCTGATCAATGAATGTATGTACAAAAAGTGCTGTAATAAACGGTTCACCCAATATGGATGAAAATACCCTCAAATTAAAGTTTTCACAATCATTGTATCATTTCAAATCCAAAGTGCGGGAGTACAGAGCCAAAACAACAAGGGTGTCACTGTCCCTACACTTTTGGAGCTTCCTGTACAGTGCATTCAGACCCCTTGACCGTTTCCACATTTTGTTACGTTACAGCCTTATTCTAAAATGGATTAAATGGTTTCCTCATTTCCTCATCAACCGACACACAATACCCCAAAATGACAAACCAAAAAGGGGGTTTAGATTTTTGTGCAAACCCCCCCCTGAAATATCAAATTTACATAATTATTCAGACCCTTTACTCAGTACTTTGTTGAAGCACCTTTGGCAGCGATTACAGCCTCGAGTCTTCCTGGGTATGACGCTACAAGCTTGGCACACCTGTATTTGGGGAGTTTCTCCCATTCTTCTGTGCAAATCCTCTCAAGCTCTGTCAGGTTGGATGGGAAGTGTCGTTGCACAGCTATTTTCAGGTCTCTCCAGAGATGTTCGATAATTTTCAAGTCCGGGCTCTGGCTGGGCCAGTCAAGGACATTGAGACTTGTCCCAAAACCACTCCTGCATTGTCTTGGCTGTGTGCTTAGGGTTGTTGTCCTGTTGGAAGGTGAACCTTCGCCCCAGTCTGAGGTCCTGAGCTCTCTGGAGCAGGTTTTCATCAAGGATCTCTCTGTACTTTGCGCCGTTCATCTTTCCCCCGATCCTGACTAGTCTCCCAGTCCCTTCCACTGAAAAACATCCTCACAGCATGATACTGCCACCACAATGCATCACCGTAGGGATGGTAGTTTGGCCGGGCGGACAGCTCTAGGAAGTGTCTTGGTGGTTCCAAACTTCCTCCACTTAAGAATGATGGAGGCCACTGTGTTCTTGGGGACCTTCAATGCTGCAGAAATGTTTTGGTACCCTTCCACAGACCTGTGACAACACAATCCTCTACGAACAATTCCTTCAACCTCATGGCTTGGTTTTTGCCCTGACATGCACTGTCAACTGGGGGACATTACATAGACAGGTGTGTGCCTTTCATAATCATGTCAAATCAATTGAATTTACCACAGATGGACTCCTATCAATGGAAACAGGATTACCCTGAGCTCAATTTCAAAGTCACATAGCAAAGGGTTTGAATACTTATGTAAATAAGGTATTACTGTTTTTTCTTAATACATTTGTAAACATTTCCAAAAACCTGTTTGAGGTATTGTGTGTAGATTGAGAATAGTTTTTTTTAATCCATTCTAGAATAAGGCTGTAACGTAACAAAATGTGTAAAAAGGGAAGGGGTGTGTATACTTTCTGAATGCACTGTGTGTGTATGTACACTACTGTTCAAAAGTTTGGGGTCACTTAGAAATGTCCTTGTTTTTGAAAGAAAAGCAAATTTCTTGTCCATTAAAATAACATCAAATTGATCAGAAATACAGTGTAGACATTGTTAATGTTGTAAATTACTATTGTAGCTGGAAATGGCAGATTTTTTTTATGGAATATCTACAAGTTTATCATTTTAAAAGGCTTATTGATCATTACAAAACCCTTTGCAATTATGGTAGCACAGCTGAAAACTGTTGTTCTGATTAAAGATGCAATAAAACTGGCCTTCATTAGACTGGTTGAGTATCTGGAGCATCAGCATTTGTGGTTACAGGCTCAAAATGGCCTGTAAATAAATAACTTTCTTTCGTTTCGAAAGTCAGTCTATTCTTGTTCTGAGAAATGAAGGCTATTCCATGCAAGAAATTGCCAAGAAACTGAAGATCTCGTACAACACTGTGCACTACTCCCTTCACAGAACAGAGCAAACTGTCTCTAACCAGAATAAAAAGAGGAGTAGGAGGCCCCGGTGCACAACTGAATAAGAGGACAAGTACATTAGAGTGTTTAGTTTGAGAAACAGACGCCTCACAAGTCCTCAACTGGCAGCTTCATTAAATAGTACCCGCAAAACATCAGTCTCAACGTCAACAGTGAAGAGGCAACCCCGGGATGCTGGCCTTCCAGGAAGAGTTGCAAAGAAAAATCCATATCTCAGACTGGCCATTAAAAAGAAAAGATTAAGACGGGCAAAAGAACAGACACTGGACAGTGATATGGCTTATTATTTGCAACTCTGCCAAGAAGGCCAGCACTCCGGAGTCACCTCTTCACTGTTGACTTGGATTAGCTAACACAACGTGCCATTGGGTCACAGGAGTGATGGTTGCTGATAATGGGCCTCTGTACGTCTATGTAGATATTCCATTAAAAAATCTGCCGTTTCCAGCTACAATAGTCATTTACAACATTAACAATGTCTACATTACACTGAATTTCTAATAAATTTGATGTTATTTTAATGGACAAAAAAAATGAATTTCTTTAAAAAACAAAGAAAGGTCTAAGTGACCTCAAACTTTTGAACGGTAGTGTGTGCATGCATGCATATATATACAGTTGAAGTCGGAAGTTTACATAGACCTTAGCCAAATACATTTAAACTCAGTTTTTTACAATTCTTGAAAATTAATCTGAATAAAAATTCACCTGTCTGAGGTCAGTTAGGATCGCCACTTTATTTGAAGAATGTGAAATGTCAGAATAATAGTAGAGAGAATGATTTATTTCAGCTTTTATTTCTTTCATCACATTCCCAGTGGGTCAGAAGTTTACATACACTCAATTAGTATTTGGTAGCATTGCCTTTAAAATGTTTAACTTGGGTCAAACGTTTCGGGAAGCGTTCCACAAACTTCCCACAATAAGTTAGGTGAATTTTGCCCATTCCTCCTGACAGAGCTGGTTTAACTGAGTCAGGTTTGTAGGCCTCTTTGCTCGCTTTTTAATTTCTGCCCACAAATGTTCTATAGGATTGAGGTCAGGGCTTTGTGATGGCCACTCCAATACCTTGACTTTGTTGTCCTTAAGCCATTTTGCCACAACATTGGAAGAATGCTTGAGGTCATTGTCCATTTGGAAGACCCATTTGCGACAAAGCTTTAACTTCCTGACTGATGTCTTGAGATGTTGCTTCAATATATCCATCTATTTTGTGAAGTGCACCAGTCCCTCCTGCAACAAAGCACCCCCACAACATGAGGCTGCCACCCTCGTGCTTCACGGTTGGGATGATGTTCTTCGGCTTGCAAGCCTCTGCCCTTTTCCTCCAAACATAACGATGGTCATTAATGCCAAACAGTTCTATTTTTGTTTCATCAGACCAGAGGACATTTCTCCAAAAAGTACGATCTTTGTCCCCATGTGCAGTTGCAAACCGTAGTCTGGCGGGTTTGGAGCAGTGGCTTCTTCCTTGCTGAGCGGACTTTCAGCTTATATCGATATAGGACTCGTTTTACTGTGGATATAGATACTTTTGTACCTGTTTCCAAGCTGTTTACAGCCACAGTCAACTTAGTGTACGTAAACTTCTGACCCACTGGAATTGTGATATAGTTAATTATAAGTGAAATAATCTGTCTGTAAACAATTGTTCGAAAAATTACTTGTGTCATGAACAAAGTAGATGTCCTAACCGACTTGCCAAAACTATAGTTTGTTAACAAGAAATTTGTGGAGTGGTTGAAAAACTAGTTTTAATGACTCCAACCTAAGTGTATGTAAACTTCCGACTTCAACTGTATATACATATATATACTTTTTTCAGAATATACCTTTATTATTCCCCGCAAACCCTACCACCCTTCCCCCCAAAAACAATAACACTTAGGCTTCTACCTTCAGTTTATACATCTTATACACATTTTACAGACTCAATCTATTTTACAATAGTTATATTTTGTTTGTTTTTATTCCTTCCTCTATTTCTGATGTCCACCCAGTTTGATTTCTATTTGTAACTGTGCTATTTCACAAAATGTCTGAACCTACTGTATACTGTTGCAGGTGTATGAGAAGACCTGCAAAATTGTGCAAAAAAATGGGCAGAAATGGGGAGATTTGATTAACCATTGTCACATCCTAGATGATGGAGGTCAGATATACCCCCTTCCCCTGAAACACCCACAACATGGTCCCCCGTATTGACCATATTCCCATGCAGACTTTTGATTTTGTGCCACCAGGGCCACAATAATATACCCCCTCTCTGAATGTCCGAGTGTGACCCCCTCCCCATGGATTACTGCAGCTAATGTTGCCAACACTGCCACTGACTGAGTGGGGGCACCCCACCGGAATCCCCACCGGCTAGGTACAAGGTCGTCAAGGTTCTCATTAGCAGCTTTGAGAATTTCCTTGTATATTATGCTCTCCCTTTAGGGGGCTTTGGCTTTGCAGAACCAATCCTGCCAAGCAGGCTCAGAATCTTGAGGGGGCAGTGCTGCTCTAGGTCTCTGACTGCATTTTGGCTGCATACATACCGCTTACAGCAGGCCCATAAAACAGTTAGGGACTTCTCCTTAGTATTTGGGTCATTCAGGTGGGTGTCTAGGGTATAGGGTTGTGGACCGTTCCATCAATATAGGATCATAAATAAATAGATTAGATGTATAATTTTTTTTTTTTTATGTAGTTGCCCATGATAGGACAATAAATAAATTAAATGTATCATTTATTTTAAAACGCTGTTCCACCATGATAGGACAATAAACAAATAGGATGTATAATTCATTATAAAAAGTATATCCCTCATCTGAACAACATTGAAAGCGCTCTCACAACTCTTGCTCACAGCAATACATTGGTTCTGGGATACGCAACCATTTCCTTTCTCACTCAACGCCAGTTTCCCAATAACCCCCCCCAAAAAACACACCACACCATCCACACATACTGTGCCTTCTGTTTACTGAGTTTTTATCTTCACCATGTTGAATTAGTGCTTTTGTGTTCTAATTAGTCATATTTGAAGACATATAGAAAGCTATATTTTTTGTTGCATTATTACAATCCATAACCAGGCTAGAATTGTGTGTTTCGTTATTTGCCGCCTCTGAGAACTTTGTCATTTTTAAAATAGCCATGGAATAGTCTTTGTGTCTCTGATCAACAGGTTATCAATATATAGTTTATCGACGATGAGAGCTACTCGTTTCCCTTTTAATCTATTTTCCTTGAAAATTGGATACAGAACTTTACGCCGTTCTGCAATTTCCTTCAGGAACTGGTCATTCATGCCAATTTTCGTGCCAGCAAGTCTTTTACCCAGGCTTTTAACCATTATTTAATCTTTAAAGAAAGCAAATTTGGCAACGATTGGGCGTTCATACCTCTGCCCTTTCTGTCCGAAGTGGTCTACACGTTCTAGTTGGATTTTGTCGATGGAATCTGTAGCGCTGTAAGGAGGAACTCTAACTACAGATTCAGGAACTTCTCCTTCTTTCTCTTGGATACCTGTAATACCAGATTCTCTCTCATGGATCTAGTTTGTATGTCAAGTAAGGCTTCTCTCAGAGCGGTGTTCTCCTTTTCAAGTTCAATAACTTCGGTTTCAATCTTATTGACTGTCCCTTTTAGTTCGTGTCTTTCTCCAATGTCGCAGCTTTTTCATCATTCATCTCGAGGCTTGCCTTCAACTCTTTTATATCCTTGCTGACTAGTTCAAGTATACCCAGTTTGTCATTGATTTTAACAGATCGGTTTCGACCTTTACCATTCCCGGTAGTGAAAATATTAAATCGTCTGTCTGTAGAAGAGTCACGTTTCCGTTTTGAAATCGGTTCCCCTGTCTTACTCTCCGTCATGTTTGGGTGTTGCTTGTTTTCGTAATATTTGTCGATACATTTCTCTAGTCTTAAGATTTTTTTTTTGTGTTGTTATCCAGATTGAAGGTTATCACCCACCAGATTGTGTAGTGCTAAAATTTAGTCTAACTTACCGATATTGCATATTACGTTTTTATCTTGAGGTGCTCTACATAGCTACGTTCAGTCCGCCATCTGCTCCCCTCTATCTTGCATCATCAAGAAGAAGAGACTTGCTTGGGCCAAGAAACACGACCAATGGACATTAGACCAGCGGAAATCTATCCTTTGGTCTGATGAGTCAAAATTTGAGATTTTTAGTTCCAACCGTCTTGTCTTTGTGAGACGCAGAGTAGGTGAATGGATGATCTCCGCATGCGGGGTTCCCACTGTGAAGCATGGCGGAGGTGGTGTGATGGTGCTTTGCTGGTGACACTGCCAGTGATTTACTTAGAATTCAAGGCACACTTAACCAGCATGTCTACCACAGCATTCTGCAGCGATACGCCATCCCATCTGTTTTGAGCTTAGTGGGACTATCATTTGTTTTTCAACAGACAATGACCCAAAACACACCTCCAGGCTGTGTAAGGGCTATTTGACCAAGAAGGACAATGATGGAGTGCTGCATCAGGTGACCTGGTCTCCACAATCACCCGACCTCAACCCAATTGAGATGGTTTGGGATGAATCGTTACAAAATAGACTATTTTGACTTTGCAGCTGGCCTATCTAGCGTAAATCGTTTAGTTCTGGTGCCAGGGCAAGATTCATGACAAATGTCAACCTGCGAAAAATGTGCAGATACTGAACATGACCCATTTTTCCCCCCAGATGAATGACGAAGGGCTGGGAAAAGGGGCGGAAATGGAACCCAGCCTCACAACCCCTCGGGTATTGCTCAGAGCTTGAGGGGAGCCAGACTGGGAAGGGGGCTATGCAGGGGTAGGCTACAGTAAGTCTGTGTCCCAAATGGCACCCTATTCCCTTTTTAGTGCACCACTTTTGACCAGGGCCCATAGGGTTTTGGTCAAAAACAGTGCACCATATAGGGCAAGGAGTATTCAACACTTACCCTACGAGGTCCGGAGCCTGCTGGTTTTCTGTTCGAACTAATAATTAATTGCACCCACTGTCTAAATCAGTCCCTGATTAGAGAGGATCAATAAAAAAATGCAGTGGAACTTGCTTCGAGGTCCAGAGTTGAGTTTGAGGGATATAGAGAACAAGTTCCCATTTGGGGTTTAAAAAAGGCCAAAAGAGTAATTGCTTGACCTGCGATAGTCCTCTGATTAAACGCAACCCCTGCAGGGTAAATAAAACGAGTTTGGGATCAAATAAAAGAAAGAAAAAAAACTTGGAGGAAAACTGGGAGAAAAATTAAGCTATGCTATGCTAAGCTATGTTCGAATACTTATACTAACCACACTGACCGTACTATTTGTGACGTAAATTGAGTGTATAGTATGCTTTTTGGTCCTAGTATGGATAGAGTTAGTATTCCAAAAGTTCCCGGATGTCGTACTACATTAGCCAAAAAACAAAGTATACACGCAGTGGACACTATTTCCTTACTTTTAGGGCCCATAATGCATTTCTTCGGGAATGGGCGTGGCTTCAAAACGTTTCAGATTTGAAGAAAATGGTGGAAAATATGCAGCCAAAGTCCGACAAGAACGCATACAAATTCATTGCTTTAACTAATGACACATTAAGAAAATGTTGAGCAATGTAATAACTTTTTTAATAAGTTACGCTACACGTTATGTTGGCTACGCTATCCTTACGAACCGCATAGCATATTGTAATGACCTGACTAGATCATAAAGGAACAATTGTCCAGACAGAGGTTTGAGTTTACGAATTGACAGTTTATTAACCCAACTTCACACAGGGTACTGTTTGGCCGTAGCCCACGCCAAATAAACGAAGGATACCCCACAAACCAACAGTGACCTTCTCTTGTGAAGGCCAGACGTAAGAGAGAGAACAATGGCTAAACCTGGTCTTAACTTCCAATGCTCCATCCCCCTGCCCAACCCCCCTCCACGCCACTCCGCCAACCACCAGGATGCCCGGCATCAGAACATTCCAGGCATTCCCATGATTGGCAGATAGCAGGTTGATTGGCATGTCAGACCCCGCAAACACTGGGTACTGGTAGTACAACACAACTAACTAACAGCCTAACACATAACACACAGCTGTCTGTGCGGGTCGCTACACAGCCCCTCCCACCACAAAGTCCCTCGTCCCCGAGGGAACAAACAAAGTCTCTGAAGCGACCCGGAGGTCTCCTTTGCCTGCGTGGCCGTGATGGTCGCAGAGTGTCCCGATGTGAAACAGGGGGCTTCATCCGTGGCAGGGGGCTGCCCCTCTGGGACCCAGGGGATGAAGGCAAGGGATATGGGGGACAAGGAAGCGGGAACGGGGAATACAGTCTGTGGCTCCGGGGAACCACGCGGTGACACAGGGAGGGAAACAGGGGGAGTGGGCTGTCTGGAGCCTTGTCTGCGGCACCTGGGGGTGGGTGCCTGGAGAATGTCATTGCCAGAAAGGGTCCCGGTGCAGTGTCACCTTTCTCCCCCTGGGAGGAAGCTACACCCGGTAAACAACCTCCCCTACCCTCTCCAGGACGCTGCAGGGTCCCACCCAGTGACTGTCCAACTTGGGGCATCTGCCTTTTTTCCTTAGGGGGCTGTAGACCCAGACCAGCTCCCCAGCCACAAAGTGCCTTCCCCGGGTGTGCACGTGATAGTTCCTCTTCTGCCTCACACCTGCATTCACCAGCTGCTCTCTGGCGAAGGTGTGGGCTGTCTCCAGGCGGTCCTGGAGTCTCAGGGCATACTCCGGCCCCGAACATGAGGGCTATCCAGGGGCCGACCAAACACCATCTCCGCAGGGGTGCGGATCTCTCTCCCCAGCATGAGGAGGGCAGACGTGCAGGAGGTGGAGTCTTGGACAGCGGAGCGGCATGCCATGAGGACCATAGGCAGGTGCTTGTCCCAGTCACGCTGGTGTTTGGCAGAGACGATGGCCAGCTGCTGTCCAAGTGTTTTGTTGAAGAGCTCCACAAGGCGATCACTTTTTTTATTTTATTTTTTGTATTTCACCAGGTTGGCTAGTTGAGAACAAGTTCTCATTTGCAACTGCGACCTGGCAAAGATAAAGCATAGCAATTCGACACATACAACAACACAGAGTTAAACATAGAATAAACAAAACATACAGTCAATAATACAGTAGAACAAAAGAAAACAAAAAGTCTATATACAGTGAGTGCAAATGAGGTAAGTTAAGGCAATAAATAGGCCATGGTGGCGAAGTAATTACAATATAGCAATTAAACACTGGAATGGTAGATGTGCAGAAGATGAATGTGCAAGTAGAGATACTGGGGTGCAAAGGAGCAAGATAAAAAAAAATACAGTATGGTGATGAGGTAGGTAGATAGATGGGCTGTTTACAGATGGGCTATATACAGGTGCAGTGATCTGTGAGCTGCTCTGACAGCTGGTGCTTAAAGCTAGTGAGGGAGATATGAGTCTCCAGCTTCAGAGATTTTTGCAGTTCGTTCCAGTCATTGGCAGCAGAGAACTGGAAGGAAAGACGACCAAAGGAGAAATTGGCTTTGGGGGTGACCAGTGTGATATACCTGCTGGAGCGTGTGCTACGAGTGGGTGCTGCTATGGTGACCAGTGAGCTGAGATAAGGCGGGGCTTTACCTAGCAGAGACTTGTCGATAACCTGTGATAGACTGCATCCAGTTTGTTGAGTAGAGTGTTGGAGGCTATTTTATATATGACATCACCGAAGTCGAAGATCGGTAGGATGGTCAGTTTTACGAAAGTATGTTTGGCAGCATGAGTGAAGGATGCTTTGTTGCGATATAGGAAGCCGATTCTAGATGTAATTTTGGATTGGAGATGCTTAATGTGAGTCTGGAAGGAGAGTTTACAGTCTAACCAGACACCCAGGTATTTGTAGTTGTCCACGTATTCTAAGTCAGAGCCGTCCAGAGTAGTGATGCTGGACGGGCGAGCAGGTGCGGGCAGTGATCGATTGAATAGCATGCATTTAGTTTTACTTGCGTTTAAGAGCAGTTGGAGGCCACGGAAGGAGAGTTGTATGGCATTGAAGCTCGTCTGGAGGTTAGTTAACACAGTGTCCAAAGAGGGGCCAGAAGTATACAGAATGGTGTCGTCTGCGTAGAGGTGGATCAGAGAATCACCAGCAGCAAGAGCAACATCATTGATGTATACAGAGAAGAGAGTCGGCCCGAGAATTGAGCCCTGTGGCACACCCATAGAGACTGCCAGAGGTCCGGACAACAGGCCCTCCGATTTGACACACTAAACTCTATCAGAGAAGTAGTTGGTAAACCAGGCGAGGCAATCATTTGAGAAACCAAGGCTGTCGAGTCTGCCAATAAGAATGTGGTGAGAAATGCTTATTGAAATTCTCAATTATAGTGGATTTATCGGTGGTAACAATGTGTCCTAGCTTCAGAGCAGTGGGCAGCTCCATGGACTTTACAGTGTCCCAGAACTTTTTTGAGTTGGTACTACAGGATGCAAATTTGTGTTTGAAAAAGCTAGCCTTAGCTTTTCTAACTGCCTGTGTATATTTGTTCCTAACTTCCTTGAAAAGTTCACGGGGGCTATTCGATGCTAATGCAGAACGGCACAGGATGTTTTTGTGCTGGTCAAGGGCAGACAGGTCTGGAGTGAACCAAGGACTATATCTATTCCTAGTTCAAAATGTTTTGAGTGGGGCATGCTTATTTAAGATGATAAGGAAGGCACTTTTAAAGAATAGCCAGGCATCATCTACTGACGGGATGAGGTCAATGTCATTCCAGGATACCCCGGCCAGATCGGTAGGAAAGGCCTGCTCGCAGAAGTGTTTTAGGGAGCGTTTGACAGTGATGAGGGGTCGTCGTTTGGTCGCAGACCCATTACGGATGCAGGCAATGAGGCAGTGATCACTGAGATCTTGATTGAAAACAGCAGAGGTGTATTTGGAGGGCGAGTTGGTTAGGATGATATCTATGAGGGTGCCCGTGTTTACGGATTTAGGGTTGTACCTGGTAGGTTCATTGATAATTTGTGTGAGATTGAGGGCATCAAGCTTAGATTGTAGGATGGCCGGGGTGTTAAAGCATGTCCCAGTTTAGGTCACCTAGTAGCACGAGCTCAGAAGATAGATGGGGGGCAATCTATTCACATACGGTATCGAGGGCACAGCTGGGGGCAGACGGAGGTCTATAGCAAGCGGCAACAGTGAGAGACTTGTTTCTGAAAGGTGAATTTTTAGAGGTAGAAGCTCAAATTGTTTGGGTACAGACTTGGATAGTAATACAGAACTCTGCAGGCTATCTTTGCAGTAGATTGCAACACCGCCCCCTTTGGCAGTTCTATTTTGGTGGAAAATGTTATAGTTGGCGATGGAGATTTCAGGGTTTTTGGTGGTTTTCCTAAGCCAAGATTCAGACATGGCTAAGACATCCGGGTTGGCAGAGTGTGCTAAAGCAGTGAGTAAAACAAACGTAGGGAGTAGGCTTCTAATGTTAACATGCATGAAACCAAGGCTTTTACGGTTACAGAAGTCAACAAATGAGAGCACCTGGGGAGTGGGAGTGGAGCTAGGCACTGCAGGAACTGGATTAACCTCCACATCACCGGAGGAGAAGTTGGATAAGGGTACGGCTAAAGGCTATACGAACTGGCCGTCTAGCACGTTCGGAACAGAAAGTAAAAGGAGCAGGTTTCTGGGCACGATAGCATAGATTCAAGGCATAGTGTACAGACAAAGGTAAGGTAGGATGTGAGAACATTGGAGGTAAACCTAGGCATTGAGTAATGATGAGAGAGATATAGTCTCTAGAGACGTTTAAACCAGGTGATGTCATCGCATATGTAGGAGGTGGAACAGCATGGTTTGTTAAGGCCTATTGAGCAGGGCTAGAGGCTCTACAGTGAAATAAGACAGTAATCACTAACCAGGACAGTAATGGACGAGGCATATTGATATTAGAGAGAGGCATGCGTAGCCAAGTGAACATATGGGTCCAGTGAGTGGTTGGGCTGACTGGGGACACAGCGATTTAGCAGGCCGATGCTAACAAGCTAACAGTTAGTAGGCCGGGGCTAAACAAGCTAGCAGTTAGCAGACCGGGGCTGGCAAGCTGGCAGTTAGCAGACCGGGTTAGCAAGCAAGAAGTTGGCAGACCGGGGCTAGCAGTTAGCAGACCGGGGAAAGCAAGTTAGCCTTTGGGGGACGTTGCGATGGGGGTAAGTCTGTTTTTGCCTCTTCGTGCGGTGACGTTGATAGACCAGTCGTGGAATTAGTAGGGTTCCAAGTAGCTCTAGGTAGCTAGTAGGCTGCGGTTAGCAGAATGGGCCTTCAGCGGACATCGCGCCTGAGGGGCCTGTTGGAATCCTCGGGCAGATTATGTCGGTAGTCCAGTTGTAGAGGATATGCGGGGTTCCGTTCCCCATACCGGCAGTAGAAGGGGTCCGGATATTGTAGCCCAGGAGTGGGCTTTGGTGGTAGCACAGGAGCCCTGGCTGGGCGAGCTTCTCCCTCACTGTAGACAGTGTCCTCTCCTCTCCCATCTGAGATAGCTGGGCTGGGGGGGCGCGACCCGGACTCATGGAGGGATGTGTCGTGGAGGTAGCTGGGGGAATGCAACACACAGCCGTAGGTGACAGGGGGGCTGTGGAAAAGTCACACGCAGATGTGGGACACAGCCATGTGTCTCTGATGCATTAACTGTTGGAGTAAAGGGTTTGTTGGGTTGAGTGAATGTGACATTAGGGGGGCCATGGTGACTGCTGGCCCTCCCTGGAAGCTCAGTGTGCCCCCATTTAGGTCTAACTGGCTGCCTGTGCTCCTAAGAAAGTCCAACCCCAGGAAACAAGGGTCCTGCACAGCCGCCACCCACACAGGATGACGCACAGACCTGCCCCCTACTGTCAGAGTCATCATTCCCTTCCCTTTCATGGGTGCCAGCTCAACTCTGACTGTGCGGAGCTGCACAGTTGTGGGCTCAAACTGAGTCCAAACTGGCACAATATCCGGCCTCACCAGGGTTACTGTGGACCCAGTGTCCACCAGGGCAGAGCAGGGCACCCCCTCCACAGTGACATGACAAAAGTCCCCAACACAGGTCCGGCCCACCACAACAACAGGCTCCATACGTCTGCTTCTGGGGGAAGTGGAGCCTTGCTTCCCCGTCTGTGCCGGTGGGCTCCTCCTGAAGATGATGGTGGTTGGAAAAGAAAGCCAGGGGTCCGCACTACCCGGTCTATGCGGACCCCGAGCCGTTTCCCTGAGCTCTGGGGGACATGGGGCAATCCCAGCGCAGATTGCCTGGCTGGCCACAACTCCAGCAGACCCTGGTACCAGGGCATGTGTTTCGTGCCGCCTGTAGCGACACAGCACGAATGAGTTCAGTCATTTCAGCTACCCATGCAGGCTTTTCCGGCTCTGGGCTGCTCTGCCCTCTAGCCCACACAGTCTCCCTGCACCCCCATCAAAGCCCCAGCCCACACCAGCTCCCTCTCCAAAGCCATCTCCAAGGCTATCTGCAATGACTCAGGATGAGCCAGCTGGGTCTGTATGCGCAGCTCCGTAGGAGAAAGCGCCTGTATGAACTTGTCCCGTGCTAGCTCGCTCTGCACGGAGGGGGGCAAGTGATCATATGCTCTCAATGTCATTAGCTAGCACCGGTAGTGGCTCTCCAGGCTGCCTGCGTCTATTACTCAGTTCGGAGCGCAGCAGCCCGTGCTGTACACACTGTCCATAGCGCCTCCTCAGTGCTCCCACTAAAGCACCATAATCATAGTCTGTCCTCGGGGCGAATCAATATCAAACAGGCCAGAGCATCATCCGTGAGGCATAAAGCCAACTGCAGGGCTCTATTTCATTCGACCACCCCTTAGGGGGTGGTCAAACTGAGCATGTAAAGCTTCCCAATCTGCCTTACCGGAATACTTCGGGGTCTTCACAAATACGGACACAGCCATGTTTGTTTACATCCTGGGCCACAGATTCCTCGCCCCGCCGCGTCGACATCACCTCTTTGGTCCGCCCACCAGAATCCGCGCGAACCACAGTCGACGAAGCACTCATGCCCGCTTCAGCCGTCATCACTCTAACGTCCTCCCTCAAGCGGCATCTGGGCTCCGACGCCCTGGCGATCTCCTCAGCCAGATCCACCGACATCCATGCAAACACACTTCCTTGGCCATAATCGTCCCCTACCTCCACCTTCGGATTCCCTCGAAGCATTTTCAACCCCCGCTCTCACCTACGGTAGCTAGCCACGGAAGTCAGCTAGCTAGCTGGCTAACTTTTATCAACGTTTTTACTTCTGACACCAATGTAATGACCTGACTCGATCATAAAGGAACAGTTTGTTCAGACAGAGGATTGAGTTTAAAAATTGACGGTTTATTAACCCAACTTCACACAGGCTACTGCTGGTCCTTTCACAGAGACGTCAAACATCAACATGCCACGAACGTTAACCACGCACAGCCACAGAAATGCGCTATCCTAGTCCATTACACTCACTGGCGCGCTCCATACCGGGACTGCATCCCAAATGGCACCCTATTCCCTATAATGTGCACTACTTTTGACCAGGGCCCATCTTCCAAGGTAAGAGAAAAAACAAAGGTTCATGATATTTTGGTGGATTGAAGCTACACTCTTAGAGAAAAGGGTTCCAAAAGGGTTCTTCAGCTGTCCCCATAGGAGCACCCTTTTGTGTTCCATGTAGAACTCACTGCAGAAAGGGTTCTACATGGAACACAAAAAGGTTCTACCGGGAAACAGAAGGGTTATACCTGGTACCAAAGGGTTCTTGAAAGGGTTCTCCTATGGGGACAGAAGAAGAAACGTTTAGGTTCTAGATACACTCTTAGAAAAGAAATGTGCTATGAATTGAACAAACGCAAAAGACGGGATGAAAAAAAGAGGTCTTCCAAACTTTCAAAGAATGGTGGATTGACAGCGATTAATTATAATGAATGCCAAAACAAGCCAGAAGAAAGATAGTGGGTGAGGAAAAGACTTTCCATCAAGAGAGAGATGGAAGGATGACCAACCAGTAAAGTGTAAAGGTAAGAAGGCTCTAAAGCTATGATATCCACCTTCCCTCCTTGATGGTTGCCAAACTACAGGTTAAAATGTTTCTATTTTAATAATTAACTGTTTGGAGTTGTTTGGATACCTACAATCAGACCTAGTGTGTAAAGTGTGTGCTCAAAGTATTATCTTCAAAGAATGTGGATGTTTATTGTCTCTGTTCATCTCTCGCCCTTCTCCCTCTCATATTTCTCCAAACAGAGGGTGGCCACGGCCTCTCCAGCCCATCAGGTCAAACTGACCTCACATGGCAGAGGTAAGAACAAGACAAGGTACACTTCACTTGACACCTCTGCCACAGACCTATCATAAACACTGCCATAGTAATGACCGTAAAACATAAGAGCTTTCTTCTGAGAGAAACCTAACTTTACTTGCCCCCCCATCTCCAGGTCTGTCCATCCTTGGTCCCACTGGGGATAAGAACCGGTAGCTTGGTCCCAGATCTGTTTGTGCTATCATGTCAACTCCTTGTCATACCAAACATGACAAGGAGTGGCATGATGGCACAAACAAACTCGTACACAGGCTAAAGTACCAGGCTCATGTAGCGAATGTCAGCTAGCTTGATGAAACCCTTATTGGGTAAATAGACAATGGCAACAGGAGAATGCAGAGGTAAGAGTGGATTACTCAGATATACAAAGAAATGCACTTAACTGTCTTCACTATTTTTGACACAAATGTACTGTCTTTGACAGTCAACTGGATGTTCTGGTGCCTGGATTTTCTGGTGCCTCTCAGACATTTCAAAATATTGATTGGGGACCTCCTTGCTGAGGAATGTGATGGTTTTACTTGAATATTTGAATTATATTGGATATTATTTTGCATTTTATACATTGTGTATCAGGGCTCCCTTGCAAAAAGAGACCTTGGTCTCAATAGTGACTCCCTGTTAAAAGTTGAATAAATACATTGACGTATAATTCTCATGAATCATACTAACTAGTATGATCATAAAATGTTCATAAAATTTTTATTTTCAATCTTATTATTTTCTCACCATTTTCTATAATAAATTCATGTGTGCATCATATGAATAAAATGCATTTCTTAGCACCAAATGTTTGTGTGAGTGAAAATGATGGCCCGACCAAGTCC
The DNA here is from genome assembly GCF_045679555.1 of Salvelinus alpinus. Lineage (NCBI taxonomy): Eukaryota > Metazoa > Chordata > Actinopteri > Salmoniformes > Salmonidae > Salvelinus > Salvelinus alpinus. Next base: position 2,853,162 of record NC_092118.1, on the reverse strand, counting down.
AATGCTTTTTGGACCAAAATACAGATGTGGCACTGACGTTATCTACAGGTAACTTTGCAAGTAGCAAATGTTGCATGCACACAAACAGTTTGTTTTTCAAGGACCACACTGAAAAAGGGTTGTTTAATGTTTTCATGCGTGATCATGTGCACTTTTAAGCAGTTTTTTTTATTTGTATATATATTTTTTTTTTCATAAATAAAATCAAGCACGCATGCACACACACACACCTCCCTTTCCAAGTTCTCCCAAGGCAGAACAACTTCCATCTATTCCACCCGGCACTGCAGTGATGTGCACGGCAGCAGCATTTCAATCTAGTCTCCCTCTCTCCCCTTTCTACATAACTCACTTTTTCAACCCTCCTTTCCTTCTGTCTAAGAAGAGGGGGATAGGTAGAGGAGGTGTGGTCAGGCAGTGTCAGGGGGTCGTATATCCTGAGCACCTGTCTGAGCAGTACATAAAGCAGGCCTGGGGAATTACACCCTGCTGTCTGCCCGATGCAGCTCAGCTCCTCAAGGACCTTCAGCACTAAAACACAGGGGGGGGGGGAGAAAGTGAGAGTTGGAGAGAAAGTGAAATAGAGAGAGATCATTTCATCAGTAAGAGGCACAAGAAGAAGACAGAAGAGTTATGGCAGGACACAGGGCACAGAGAGGACACTAGAGTTAAAGGGACGGAAGAAAGTGAATCACTGGCCTATCGAAATCCGCAGCAAACTCCCACCCAAGTTTCAGGTCTTCTGATTGGTCCGAGACACAGATAACCAGGCCTCCGTTTCATCTATAGGATCATGGGACATCCTCGCACAAAGTATGCCCTCGTTTCTTGAACAAACAAAAAAGTAGGCAACTGAAGAAAAAAAAAAAAAGGAAAAAAAAAAATCTGTAACCCTATGAAAATCCCACCTCATCCATTTCCTAGTCATACAAATCAAATGAGCATGATAAACGATGCTGCGTTTAATTTATTAACCTGCCAGCTCCGAGTAGTTCTCAGATGTTTTGTTCCGGCTCACTGTGTGCTGTTTTTCTCTCTCTAAACTCCAACATCTCTTTGTGTGTGTGTATGTTGACTCTCAGACTCCTGTGGTTAATTACTGCACTCATACAAACACATCTCATACGCTTCTGTCTCGCCACAGATACATCACCGGACGCAGGGAGTGGAGAGACATTGGCGTTGCTGCAGGTCAGGTTGTGTCTCTCATTCCTTTGTTTTAAAATCAGGTGTGTCTCTGACAGCATTCTGTAAAATAAATAGGGACAGAAGTGTGTGTGTGAAGGAAGGAAATGTGGGAGTGTGTGTCTTCAGGGTGACTTTGAGACGTTTGCCCTCACTGCACAGGACCACAGGGGAATGGCTGGTGTGTGTGCACACGCTGAGATGCATACCTGTGTGTGTGTGTGTGTGTGTCTGTGTGTATTAGTTATAAAGCAGGCTATAGAGGTGTCAGGCAGCTAGTTAATGTTGTTAAAAACTCAATTTCGGCTTTAACATCCCGCGAGGCGCATTGGGACTGCCAAGGTGCTGGGGTGTAGCGAACGAGTTTCGCCACTACATCATTAACCACCCCCTCTATCTTTTAAACTATTTTTATTTCTTAATTCCTTCTCACTTCCCAAAGGCTCTCTTACACGCTCTCCATCCTCACTTCTTAATCTGGTTCTCTTACACTTAAACTCCTCCAACTGCTTCTCGTTCTACGAGGCCTCTTTCCCTCTATCCTCTTAACTCTCTTGTCACTCTTTAATTCCTCACCTCTTTACTCTCTTTTCCCCCTCTTTAAAACAAAACATATTATTTTACCCTGGATCCATCCTAAATGGCACCCTAACTCCCTATAATAGTGCCCCCTACACAGTGCAAGTATTCTGACCCGTTGACTTTTTCAACATTTTGTTACGTTACAGCCTTATTCTAAAATTGATTAAATACTATTATTTTTCGCATCAATCTACACACAATACCCCATAATGACGACGCGAAAACACATTTTTAGAATATTTAGCAAATTTATAAAAAACTAAAATATATACCTTATTTACACACTGTAAGTATTCAGACCCTTTGCTATGAGACTCGAAATTGAGCTCAGGTGCATCCTGTTTCCAATGATCATCCTTGAGATGCAAAAACCAAGCCATGAGGGCAAAGGAATTGTCCGAGAGCTCTGGGACAGGATTGTGTCGAGGTATAGATCCGGGAAAGGTGACAAAACATTTCTGCAGCATTGAAGGTCCCCAAGAACACAGTGGCCTCCAGAACCCAATGGTCACTTTGACAGAGCACCAGAGGTCCTCTGTGGAGATGGGAGAACCATCCAGAAAGACAACCATCTCTGCAGCACTACACCAATCAGGCCTTTATGGTAGAGTGGCCAGACGGAAGCCACTCCTCAGTAAAAGGCCCATGACAGCTCGCTTGAGGTTTGCCAAAAGGCACATAAAGGACTCTCAGACCATGAGAAACAAGATTCTCTGGTCTGATGAAACCAAGATTGAACTATTTTTGCTTGATTGCCAAGAATCACATCTGGAGGAAACCTGGAACCATCCCTACGGTAAAGCATTGTGGTGGCAGCATCATGCTGTGGGGATGTTTTCACTGGCAGGAACTGGGAAACTAGTCAGGATCGAGGGAAAGATGAACGGAGCAAAGTAGAGAGAGATCCTTGATGAAAACCTGCTCCAGAGTGCTCAGGACCTCAGACTGGGGTGAAGGTTCACCTTCCAACAGGACAACGACCATAAGCACACAGCCAAGACAATGCAGGAGTGGCTTCGGGACAAGTCTCTGAATGGGAGAAACTCCCTAAATAAAGCTGTGCCAAGCTTGTAGCATCATACCCAAGAAGACGAGGCTGTAATTGTAGTGCGTGCGTCCTGGCAGTAGAGAAGTCAGGCGCAGAAGAGCAAAGACTGTTACAACGGCGCAGTTTAATGATAAAAATCACCGTGAACAAAAACAATATATACAATGGGACAAAAACCCCAGACATAACGTGCACAAGCACTTACAAAAAACGATACCGGACAAGGACATGTGGGGAAAAGATGGTTAAATACACAACATGTAATTGATGGAATTGAAACCAGGTGTGAGGGAAGAAGACAAAACAAATGGAAAATGAAAGGTGGATCGGCGATGGCTAGAAGACCGGTGACGTCGACCGCCGAACGTCGCCCGAACAAAGAGGGACCCACTTCGGAGGAAGGTGACAGTAATCGCTGCCAAAGGTGCTTCAACAAAGTACTGAGTAAAGGGTCTGAATATGTAAAGCGTCTGTGTAGCTGGTGACATGAGTCAGGCGCAGGACAGCAGATAAGAGTAATGAAAGCAATTTTACTCAATAATATCACAATACACGTTGTATAAATACAAGGCCACAAATACGGACCGCAATACAATAAACAATTACTCTCAAACAAACATGGGGGAACAGAGGGTTAAATAATGAACAAGTCATTGGGGAATTTAAACCAGGTGTAAGACAAAGACAAAACAAATGAAAAATGAAAAGTGGATCGGCGATGGCTAAAAGGCCAGTGACTTCGACCGCCGAACGCCGCCCGAACAAGGAGAGGGACCAACTTCGGCGGAAGTCGTGACAGAATACTTATGTAAATGTGATGTTTCCGTTTTTGCCCAAAAATAAGGCTGTAACGTAAGAAAATCTGGAAAAAGTTAAGGGGTCTGAATACTTTCCGAATGCTTTGTATAGGGGAATAGGGTGCCACTTGGGATGAAGGCCATCTCTCTCTCTATGAGGTCAGTACCGTTACCCTTTCCAGTCTTTAGAGACTCTCTAATTGTCTTCTGTATTGACTATTGGGTGTTGATTCCTGACGTTTAAACTGCAATTTTTTTGATAATTTTTCGTTAAAACAATAAGCAAAATTCATAAAATTCCATGTGAATTCAAAATGTTGCTGCGCTGCTGCCAGCAATGGTTTGGGTGTCATGGTGCGTCCGTTTCAAATGGTTAAGCACTGCACCTGTACTACCATTACCGTACCTCAATTCCACCTCATACATTTTCAAAGTCTTGCCATACAAGGACTTCGTTCATATTGTCGCTTGCCTTTCTCTGCCTTTTCCCCCCACTGTTAACGATGATGCCGTAGTGGTGAAGAGTAGACTCCAAAATAAGTTATCCCTTGACTTCTTGCACGTCAAGATTAGATTCCACTGGGAAGATGAAGTATGTTTGTAACGGAGGAGACTGATTAGTTGCCGTACTTCCAAGAACACAAACACGTGCATCTTTCATAGCGCGCTAGCAAAGGAGGGAGAGCTGGGAGGGGCACAGTATAGGCAGGTCAGCCACCAGAGACAGTCAGAACCGTGCACTATGAAAAACTGTATCTCGCAATGGAATACTGTATGGAGAGCGCGAGAGAGCGAGTGAGAGAGAGACGAATGAAGAGCGCGAGAGAGCGAGTGACGAATGAAGAGCGCGAGAGAGCGAGTGAGAGAGAGATAATCACACCACCATTGATGTGGAGCTGGCTTGCAGTCAAATGGCACTTTGTCTAACCATATTATTCCTTTTTCTATGCTCTGACCTGAGAGAGTAAAGGCAGTACTAACGTATTTCCTGCCACTTCCACTCTCTGTCTGTGTGCCAAATGTCCCCCTAATTCCGCTTTTTGGGGTACATACGCTCCCTCATGGGGTACTATAGACACACACCTCAAACATTTCATGTATGTTTAGTCTGTCCATTCTGTGAGACATTTAGCTTGTGATTATGGTTGTAATGTCACATCCATAACACTGTAATTGCCCACATATAACATATTTCTAGTTGAGTTGCTCTATGTTGAGAGTGTTTAGCATGCAGGGCAGGTCCCAATCCACCAGTGGTGAGTAATAACAGAGGTAGGTGTGTGAGTGTGTGTAGCTCATTTCAGTAGTAGTGAGTGTCGCAATAATAGTGAGCTACGTGTGTGTACTTGTGTGTGTGTGTAGGGCCCATTCCAGTAGTAGTGAGTGATCACAGCCTAACTCGGGGGTCTCATCACTCTGCTAACTGATGCCTAAGGAGAGCGGGTAAGTCCGCTAACGCCAAACACAGAGAGCATTGAGCTAAAACCTCATTTACCTTAGGGCTGGAAGGCAGTTGTGTGTGTCTGCTTGTTTTATAGAATGAAATGTGCATGCAAGAGGCCAGCAGGACGCGTGTGTGTATCCAGAGCGTTGATGGATACAGAAGCACCACCAGAGCACTGTAGATTGTACCAAACTGGTTTACTCTTCAATAAGAATAAATTAAGGCAAAAATAGAACAGTCACTCCAAATCTCTTCCTCACTCACCCACCCACTCCCACACACCAACAGTGTGCATATGGCAGCGGCTGCTGTTAGGAGTTGGGACAGACTGTCAGCAGATGCTAGTCGACCTTTCTACACACTCTGCAGGGTCTTAACCCATTTCAACACTGCAGTGTCTTAACCCATTCTAAAACTGTGTTGTCTCAACACATTTTAACACTACAGTGTCTCTACACCCTGCAATGTCTTACCACGTACGGATGTTTTACAATTTCTGGCAATGGTTTAATGTGCCTGCTTTTATGGGGGGGAGGGCTGTCGGCCAAAAGCAGTCTACACTGGCTAACGGACACACTGCTGCTCCGCACCGTCTTCACACATTTCAACACTGCAGTGTCTCAACTTATTCAAATGGCATTTTAAATCACCCAGAATAGTTAAGGGAAAACACATCCTAAAGCAGGACTGGCACTTAACTGACAGACGCATTGTGAACGTTGCGTCAACGTTGCGTCAATGTTACGGGGTTGTCAGTGGGATGACAGTCAACGTGGCTGTGGCTCTGGCCAGAGCCGAGTAGTGCTTTACTCAGGGACAGTGGACGTCCAGTCCCCAATACAGGCCATTCATTACACTGGCCTCCTATTGGACGGTAGTGGGGGAAGACTGGACAGCACGGAGCTACGGTCTCATCCATCCCAACATCACCGGACACATCCCTGATTCCCATTACGATACACACAGGCCATCAAATACAACACACAGACCATCTTTCACGAAGTATAGTACTGTATATACACAAAAGCACATGTTCTCAATGTACTGTACACACACACACACACACACACACATACACACACCATCGTTCACAACACTGTACACACTCACACCATTGTTCACAATGTAATGTACTGTACGTGTGCACACACACACACACACACACACACACACACACACACACACACACACACAAAATAATTCACATCATACACTTATATTCACTATTTACACACAGCTTTATACATATCACATCTGTAAAGGCATCACTTCATGAAATAACATTTTAATTGGCTTAGTTAAATGTTTTTACTTTATATGTTCCGTTCAGTTATAAACGCTATTTGTATCAGTACGCGAGTGCTTGAGGTAAGCTATCATATAAAGTTCAACATGGTGTTTTTGATGACTGACTGTTTAGATCTCACTCGGTCTCTCTATAGGTGACAGATAACTAACACAGCCTGACTACATCAGTACCACAGGCAGATTACCTGGCTCTCAGTAGGATGTTCGAGGAAGATCTGGTGTAAAAAATATCACAGGTGACAGTTGGGTGTGCATGCAGTGCAACCACAATAGACAAGGACAGACATGTCCAGACATGTCCATACACACACAAACATGCAGGGCCATGTTCCCACCAGCGGCGCACAATCACACACATTCAGGAAACCAGTGCTGTCTGGGAAACTGACCTGCTTGTACATGAATGGGATATTGTAGCAAGAATACTGTCTGTTTCCAAAGCGTCTTGGTGACCTGTGGCCCCGTGGAGAACATCACCTGTGATTCAAAAGCAGAAAACGTTATTTAGTCTTGGGCAACAGCAATCAACATGATGTATATGAAGCTACAACATTGAGGAATAACGACTCATTCCATTGTGACACTTCTATTTCTGTGGCTCATCTAATAATTCCACAACTGCAGTAGAACATTAACCGGTCCCACACTCTTAAACCTACTAAACCCATCTCATACAGTGGCAAGAAAAAGTATGCGAACCCTTTGGAATTACCTGGACTTCTGCATAAATTGGTCATCAAATTTGATCTGATCACCTACAGTTGAAGTCGGAAGTTTACATACACTTAGGTTGGAGTCATTAAAACTTGTTTTTCTGGGGAGCACGAGGCGGGGGACTGTGGCGAGCCGAAGGCGTGTCACGGGTGTGGCTCGGTAGCGCACCTGTGGCGGGACTGCCCGGCTCGCCAGAGGTCATATGCGTCTGTAGTTGGGGGAGGAGCGAGAGCGGGGGATGGGGGAAGAAGAGGAGAAGAGCAGGAAGAAGGTGGTAGCATAGGGGGAAGAAATGCACCGAAGGAGCCGGAGACAGAAGAGGAGAAAGAGGAGAAGAGGGTCGGGACAGAAGGAGAGATGGCCGGGACAGAAGGAGAGGTGGCCGGGAAAGAAGGAGAGGTGGTCGCGATGGAAGGAGAGGTGGTCAGGACAGAGGGAGAGGAGGGGAAGGAAGCAGAAGTGGAGGAGTTGGGACAGAAACAGATACTCCTCGGAATGCTGAAGGAGAGGATAAGGGTGAAGGGGCCGGTGAAGTGTTGGAGGGCAGGGGAATTTGAGAGGGTGTTGATGGTGTTCGAGAAGGAGATTAGGGAAAAGGGATTGTCTGGGGAGCAGGATGGTAGGGCCGGGACAGAAGGAAAGGTGGCCGGGACAGAAGGAGAGGTGGCAGGGACAGAAGGAGAGGTGGCAGGGACAGAAGGAGAGGTGGTCGAGATGGAAGGGGAGGTGGTCGAGACAGAGGGAGAGAAGGAGGCAGTTTCTTGTTAACAAACTATAGTTTTGGCAAGTCGGTTAGTACATCTACTTTGTGCAAGTCATTTTTCCAACAACTGTTTACAGACATATTATTTCACTGTATCACAATTTCAGTGGGTCAGAAGTTTACATAACCTAAGTTGACTGTGCCTTTAAACAGCTTGGAAAATTCCAGAAAATTATGTCATGGCTTTAGAAGCTTCTGATAGGCTAATTGGCATCATTTGAGTAAATTGGAGGTGTACCTGTGGATGTATTTCAAGGCCTACCTTCAAACTCACTGCCTCTTTGCTTGACATCATGGGAAAATCAAATGAAATCAGCCAAGACCTCAGAAAAAAAATTGTAGACCTCCAAAAGTCTGGTTCATCCGTGGGAGCAATTTCCAAACGCCTGAAGGTACCACGTCCATCTGTACAAACAATAGTACGCACGTATAAACACCATGGGACCACGCAGCCGTCATACCGCTCAGGAAGGAGATGCAGTCTGTCTCCTAGAGATGAACGTACTTTGGTGCGAAATGTGCAAATCAATCCCAGAACAACAGCAAAGGACCTTGTGAAGATGCTGGAGGAAACAGGTACAAAAGTATCTATATCCACAGTAAAACAAGTCCTATATCGACATTCCCTGAAAGGCCGCTCAGCAAGGAAGAAGCCACTGATCCAAAACCACCATAAACAAGCCAGACTATGGTTTGCAACTGCACATGAGGACAAAGATCGTACTTTTTGGAGAAATGTCCTCTGGTCTGATGAAACAAAATAGAACTGTTTGGCCACAATGGCCATCGTTATGTTTGGAGGAAAAAGGGGGAGGCTTGCAAGCCGAAGAACATCATGAGCATCGTGATTTGGGGCTGCTTCGCTGCTTCAGGGCCTGGACAGCGTGCTATCATCGCCGGAAAAATGTATTCCCAAGTTTATCAAGACATTTTGCAGGAGAATGTTATGCTATCTGTCCACCAATTGAAGCTCAACAGAAGTTGGGTGATGCAACAGGACAACGACCCAAAACACAGAAGTAAATCAACAACAGAATGGCTTCAACATAAGAAAATATGCCTTCTGGAGTGGCCCAGTCATAGTCCTGACCTCAACCAGATTGAGGTGCCGTTGGCATGACCTCAAGAGAGAAGTTCACACCAGACATCCTAAGAATATTGCTGAATTGAAACAGTTTTGTAAAGAAGAATGGTCCAAAATTCCTCCTGACCGTTGTGCAGGTCTGATCCGCAACTACAGAAAACCTTTGGTTGAGGGTATTGCTGCCAAAGGAGGGTCAACCAGTTATTAAATCCAAGGGTTCACATACTTTTTCAACCCTGCACTGTGAATGTTTACACGGTGTGTTCAATAAAGACATGAAAACGTATAATTGTTTGCGTGATATTAGTTTCAGCAGACCGTGTTTGTCTATTGTTGTGACTTAGATGAAGTTCAGATCAAATTTTATGACCAATTTATGCGGAAATCCGGGTATTTCCAAAGGGTTCACATACTTTTTCTTGCCACTGTAATGCTGTCCTTCTATCCTACTCATAGTCTTCTAAAGATGAGGTATTTCATTCACACACGTAACCTTAGTTCCCATTACAAATGGTGTAGCATTACATCTCAGCAGTTATGCTCAAATGGCAAGTCAAATAGGACGTGTAATTAAAAGACGTCGGCACGTTGCTCACGGAGCTTGGCATTGGCTTTTCCGAGTGGCTGGCTCCGGTGGGTGCTTACATCAGCAATCAGGAAACGCACCGGCGTCGATTGCCTCCCAAGGACGTGGGGAATGCCAAAGCGTGAATATAATTGGGTTGCCGTTAAACGGAAGGGCCGCCACGTGCTGCTTACCTTGTTGCCGCAGAATCTGTCGAAGAAAATGTCAAAGTAGCCCACGATGGCCTGGAAATGAAATATGAGAGGGTTGTTAGAATGTGACATTACAACAACCCGTGGGGGCCTGTTCCAAATGGCACCCTATTCCCTACATAGTGCACTACTTTTGACCTATGGGCCCTGGTCAAAAGTAGTGCACTATATGGGTCATTCTACAGAAGTGGTTGAAAGTGTTTGAAAACAAATAAGTTACCAGCTTAGGACATTTATTTAAATCATGACATTCATTCCAAGGCAATAACAAACATAGTAAAAAAAATCATTGTTTATACAGTGCATTCGGAAAGTATTTAGACCCCTTGACTTTTTCCACAATTTGTTACGTTACAGCCTTATTCTGCAGGGTAAAATCCTGAAGCATCTGGTGCGGGCTTCCACCCACCACAAAATATGGTGATAAGAGGAAGTCTAGTGGCAGGCAGAGGGAGAAGATAGAGCAAGACGGAACTGGGCCGAAATGATGCAAATGTTGTCATAAATGAAACATCCAACCTCAATACAGTCTGTTCCCAAAACTACAATGTTACAAACAGTTTTATAGACTTGATCCTTTGCTAAAGTTTTTTAAAATGACATTGTTTGAAGAAGTGCAGGAGTGAATTTGAATTATGCACACACACACACACACTTCAGAGAGTAGTCATTCCCCAATGGAAATATGCAAATAGATGCTAAAACATGCCGTCAGAAACAGACTCCATGAGGGTGGTATGAGGGCCCGACGTCCACAGGTGGGGGTTGTGCTTACAGCCCAACACCGTGCAGGACGTTTGGCATTTGCCAGAGAACACCAAGATTGGCAAATTCGCCACTGGCGCCCTGTGCTCTTCACAGATGAAAGCAGGTTCACACTGAGCACATGAGCACGTGACAGACGTGACAGAGTCTGGAGACGCCGTGGAGAACGTTCTGCTGCCTGCAACATCCTCCAGCATGACCGGTTTGGCGGTGGGTCAGTCATGGTGTGGGGTGGCATTTCTTTGTGGGGCCGCACAGCCCTCCATGTGCTCGCCAGAGGTAGCCTGACTGCCATTAGGTACCGAGATGAGATCCTCAGAGCCCTTGTGAGACCATATGCTGACACATGCACATTTGTTGCCTGCTGGAGGTCATTTTGCAGGGCTCTGGCAGTGCTCCTCCTTGCACAAAGGCGGAGGTAGCGGTCCTGCTGCTGGGTTGTTGCCCTCCTACGGCCTCCTCCACGTCTCCTGATGTACTGGCCTGTCTCCTGGTAGCGCCTCCATGCTCTGGACACTACGCTGACAGACACAGCAAACCTTCTTGCCACAGCTCGCATTGATGTGCCATCCTGGATGAGCTACACTACCTGAGCCACTTGTGTGGGTTGTAGACTCCGTCTCATGCCACCACTAGAGTGAGAGCACCGCCAGCATTCAAAAGTGACCAAAACATCAGCCAGGAAGCATAGGAACTGAGAAGTCTGTGGTCACCACCTGCAGAATCACTCCTTTATTGGGGGTGTCTTGCTAATTGCCTATAATTTCCACCTTTTGTCTATTCCATTTGCACAACAGCATGTGAAATTTATTGTCAATCAGTGTTGCTTCCTAAGTGGACAGTTTGATTTCACAGAAGTGTGATTGACTTGGAGTTACATTGTGTTGTTTAAGTGTTCCCTTTATTTTTTGGAGCAGTGTATATACAGTGGGGAGAACAAGTATTTGATACACTGCCGATTTTGCAGGTTTTCCTACTTACAAAGCATGTAGAGGTCTGTAATTATTATCATAGGTACACTTCAACTATGAGAGACGGAATCTAAAACAAAAATCCAGAAAATCACATTGTATGATTTTTAAGTAATTAATTTGCATTTTATTGCATGACATAAGTATTTGATACATCAGAAAAGCAGAACTTAATATTTGGTACAGAAACCTTTGTTTGCAATTACAGAGATCATACGTTTCCTGTAGTTCTTGACTAGGTTTGCACACACTGCAGCAGGGATTTTGGCCCACTCCTCCCTACAGATCTTCTCCAGATCCTTCAGGTTTCGGGGCTGTCGCTGGGCAATACGGACTTTCAGCTCCCTCCAAAGATTTTCTATTGGGTTCAGGTCTGGAGACTGGCTAGGCCACTCCAGGACCTTGAGATGTTTCTTACGGAGCCACTCCTTAGTTGCCATGGCTGTGTGCTTCGTGTCGTTGTCATGCTGGAAGACCCAGCCACGACCCATCTTCAATGCTCTTACTGAGGGAAGGAGGTTGTTGGCCAAGATCTCGCGATACATGGCCCCATCCATCCTCCCCTCAATACGGTGCAGTCGTCCTGTCCCCTTTGCAGAAAAGCATCCCCAAAGAATGATGTTTCCACCTCCATGCTTCACGGTTGGGATGGTGTTCTTGGGGTTGTACTCATACTTCTTCTTCCTCCAAACACGGCGAGTGGAGTTAGACCAAAAAGCTCTATTTTTGTCTCATCAGACCACATGACCTTCTCCCATTCCTCCTCTGGATCATCCAGATGGTCATTGGCAAACTTCAGACAGGCCTGGACATGCACTGGCTTAAGCAGGGGGACCTTGCGTGCGCTGCAGGATTTTAATCCATGACGGCGTAGTGTGTTACTAATGGTTTTCTTTGAGACTGTGGTCCCAGCTCTCTTCAGGTCATTGACCAGGTCCTGCCGTGTAGTTCTGGGCTGATCCCTCACCTTCCTCATGATCATTGATGCCCCACGAGGTGAAATCTTGCATGGAGCCCCAGACCGAGGGTGATTGACCGTCATCTTGAACTTCTTCCATTTTCTAATAATTGCGCCAACAGTTGTTTCCTTCTCACCAAGCTGCTTGCCTATTGTCCTGTAGCCCATCCCAGCCTTGTGCAGGTCTACAATTTTATCCCTGATGTCCTTACACAGCTCTCTGGTCTTGGCCATTGTGGAGAGGTTGGAATCTGTTTGATTGAGTGTGTGGACAGGTGTCTTTTATACAGGTAACGAGTTCAAACAGGTGCAGTTAATACAGGTAATGAGTGGAGAACAGGAGGGCTTCTTAAAGAAAAACTAACAGGTCTGTGAGAGACGGAATTCTTACTGGTTGGTAGGTGATCAAATACTTATGTCATGCAATAAAATGCAAATTAATTATTTAAAAATCATACAATGTGATTTTCTGGATTCCGTCTCTCACAGTTGAAGTGTACCTATGATAAAAATTACAGACCTCTACATGCTTTGTAAGTAGGAAAACCTGCAAAATCGGCAGTGTATCAAATACTTGTTCTCCCCACTGTATATTTCACCTTTATTTAACCAGGTAGGCCAGTTGAGAACAAGTCCTCATTTACAACTGCGACCTGGCTAAGATAAAGAAAAGCAGTGTGACACAAACAACAACACAGAGTTACACATGGAATAAACAAACGTACAGTCAATAACACAATAGAAAAAAAAGTCTATATACAGTGTGTGCAAATGGCATGAGGAGGTAAGGCAATATATTGGCCATAATAGCGAAGCAATTACAATTTAGCAAATTAACACTGGAGTGATAGATGTGCAGATGATGATGTGCAAGTAGAAATACTGGTGTGCAAAAAAGCAAAAAAGTTAATAAAAACAATATGGGGATGTGGTAGGTAGATTGGATTGGCTATTTACAGATGGGCTGTGTACAGCTGCATCGATCGGTTAGCTGCTCAGATAGCTGTTGTTTAAAGTTAGCGAGGTAGATATAAGTCTCCAACTTCAGCGATTTTTGCAATTTGTTCCAGTCATTGGCAGCAGAGAACTGGAAAGGCGGCCAGAGCAGGTGTTGGCTTTGGGGATGACCAGTTAAATATACCTGCTGGAGCGCGTGATACGGGTGGGTGTTGTTATGGTGACCAGTGACCTGAGCTTTACCTAGCAAAGACTTATAGATGACCTGGAGCCAGTGGGTCTGGCGACGAATATGTAGCCGAGGACCAGCCGACGAGAGCATACAGGTAGCAGGGGTTGGGTGGTATATGGGGCTTTGGTGACAAAACGGATGGCACTGTGATAGGCTGCATCCAGTTTGCTGAGTAGAGTGTTGGAGGCTGTTTTGTAAATGACATCGCCGAAGTCGAGGATCGGTAGGATAGTCAGTTTTACGAGGGTATGTTTGGCGGCGTGAGTAAAGGAGGCTTTGTTGCGAAATAGGAAGCCGATTCTAGATTTCATTTTGGATTGGAGATGTTTAATATGAGTCTGGAAGGAGACTTTACAGTCTAGCCAGACACCTAGGTATTTGTAGTTGTCCACATATTCTAAGTCAGAACCGTCCAGAGTAGTGATGCTAGTCGGGCAGGCAGGTGCGGGCAGCGATCGGTTGAAAAGCATGGATTTAGTTTTCATGACCAGTGTTAACATTCCTTCCTCAGTAACGTCACACACACTAGACAAGCATGGGTAGTGAGTTGTAAACACACTGTATATCTACATGTCCTAGCCTACGGACACCAAGGTTAAACCAAAATACATTATTTCTAGAGAGGGTGCTAAAACTTTGGCATCATCCCACTCCTACTGTGTGGGCAGTCGTGGCTCACTGGTGAGGGGCAGTACTCAATAGAACCAGGTGTTCCCTCTCCGCAACCTCCCACCTAAAAACATGGAGCCTTAAATTTGGCTGAGTCAACACACGGTCCCATGTGGTACACCTCACCTCGCCTCACAAAACAAATAAATTACTTTTTGGCCGTCCCTGACAATACTGGGCATATTTTGCTGACCGGCTAAATCCGGTGTGTTACACAAAATAAGCAATGTCGGCTTTTTGATGTGGTGGCTACTAGATCTAATTTCAAACAGAATAGACTAGGACTTAGCCCATGTATTGTAAAGTGAGAGTCATTTCATATATGTGTGTGTGTGTGTGTGTGTGTGTGTGTGTGTGTGTGTGTGTGTGTGTGTGTGTGTGTGTGTGTGTGTGTGTGTGTATAGGTCTTATTGTTTGCATTACTCTTAAAAGGGTAGGCCTGTGTGTGTATTTATACAGTGCATTCGGAAAGTATTTAGACCCCTGGACTTTTTCCACATTTTGTTAGGTTACAGCCTTATTCTAAAATGGATTAAATAAAACAATTTCCTCAATCTACACACAATACCCCATACTGACAGGCAGCAAAAACAGCAAAAACAGGTTATCAATTTTTGCAAATGATAAAAAAAATATAAAACAGAAATACCTTATTTACAAAAGTATTCAGACCCTTTGCTATGAGACTCGAAATTGAGCTCAGGTGCATCCTGTTTCCATTGATCATCCTTGAGATGTTTCGACAACTTCAATGGAGTCCACCTGTTGTAAATTCAATTGATTGGACATGATTTGGAAAAGCACACATCTTCATAAGAAACAAGATTCTCTGGTCTGATGACACCAATATCGAACTCTTTGGCCTGAATGCCAGGCGTCACGTCTGGAGAAAACCTGGCACCATCCCTACAGTGAAGCATGGTGGTGGCAGTATCATGCTGTGGGGGTGTTTTTCAACAGCACGGACTGGGAGACTAGTCAGGATCGAGGGAAAGATGAATGGAGCAAATTACAGAGAGATCCTGAAAAATGAAAACCTGCTCCAGGGCGCTCAGGACCTTAGACTGGGGTGAAGGTTCACCTTCCAACAGGACAACGACCCTAAGCACACAGCCAAGACAATGCAGGAGTGGCTTTGGGACAAGTCTCTGAATGATCTGCAGAGAAGAATGGAAGAAACTCCCCAAATACAGGTGTGCCAAGCTTGTAGCGTCATACCCAAGAAGACTCGAGGCTGCAATCGCTGCCAAAGGTGCTTCAACAAAGTACTAAGTCAAGGGTCTGAATACTTATGTAAATGTGATATTTCATTATGACATTTTTTATACATTAAAATGTCTAAAAACCTGTTTTTGCTTAATCATTATGGGGTATTGTTTGTAGATTGATGAGGAGAAAACGGTGTAATCCTTTTTAGAATAAGGCTATAACGTAACAAAATGTGGAAAAAGTCAAGGGGTTTGAATGCTTCCCGAATGCGCTGTACATGTAATGCCGTGGGTATTCTTAAAAGGGTATGTGTGTACAGTATAGATGCATATTGCACAGCCATTTGTGAATAGATCATTTCGTAATTATACTATTTCTATGAATTCATGGCGGGCGTTAATTTCAGTTCTAAGTAAATACATGACTGAGCCTTTGAGCCTTAAGCTATAAATAAACACTTGAGTGAAAAACAATTCACATAACTAAACAAATTGAAATCTCTCTCACACATACACACACGTCAGCCTGGAGGTGACTGTTTTCTGCAGATGTGTGAGGTAAAAATGACCCCCCCCCCCGGGCCAGTTTTCCTCTTGTTTCTCCCCCAACTGAAGGAAGAGAGTCACTATCAATCTCTGGAGCGCACTTGTAGTGGCAATGATGCAGAACTAATAGCTTTTAATCCTGACGCAGCTGACAACTTGGATGCCAGCTCTCGCAGACAAAGAGGTCCAGAATCAATGCAAGGGGAGAGAAAGAGGGAGAAAGGGGAGGGTGAAATAGACAGGAAAAGAGCACGGCCGAGAAGGAAAGCAGAGAGGGAAATAGAAAGAGTGAGTGTGAAATAGTGTAGGAGTCATGATAGCTTACTTCTGAGAGGGTGGTGGTTGAACTTGGTTGGCCATGAAGCTAAAATATCCCTCAGGTACAGCAATCCTTGAAATGAGCAAGACCTTATCTTTAGTATTTACACCACACATCAGTATTAAAAGGTAGGTTTCAACACTACCCGCTCAGCTATTTCATAGCAAGAGTGAATGTGTGCCCAGAGAAAAGGAGGTTGGACACACACACAAACAAATGGGGTTCCATACTTCATAATCACCGGGCCATCATCGACTCCATGTTCCACACACTCCTCAACACCGCGTTCCACAATCAGCCTTTATCGATTCAGACAGGCGGGGCGGGAACCTAGCACTAGCTCTAGCACTGAGCCAGACTGGGAGAAACGGCCCAAAGTGGGAAAAAGGAGCATGTCAACCCAATGCAATGCAATTATGGCTTTTAATGAACGCCACAGGAACGCTCAGTCGCAAGGTAATTGGGAAATTAGGCCTAATTGCTCGTCAGGCAGAGTGGATTCACCTCTCGCTGGTTTTCGAGGCAGAGATAACCCTCGCCTCTCGTCGCCGATAACAAAGCCTCATAAGCGGGATTGATTGTCACCTCTGCGTTGTTTTCAACTTTTTCGACGTGAGAGAATGTCCATGAAAACAATCCATCCATTAAAACAAACACCTCGGGTTTGGTTCTGTTTGGAAATGTCTGGTGAGTTGAGGGTTCAACGTTATAAAGTGTGAGATCACAGGTTGCGTCGGCAGCACTGCTCTTACGCGTACCCAAAAAGTCTCTAGAAAACTTTAATCATCCTGACAAATACACTCTGCCTGACCAAAACAAATCAGCAACCTCTCAATACAGACAACTCAACCTTAAACCTGGTAAACATACTGTCTAAAACGACTAATGATGAATTGCTCAACGCAAACTACTAAACCTAATTGTGTTAACAAGACTAGTCATATTCCAGACCATCGGTCGCCCTTCATTCAACTGGATAAGAGGACTGTTGCAACTGAGCAGTGATTTAGACTAGGCAGGATAGTTGCAGTGAAGATCTGGAGCTCCATAAGAGAGAAACATTCATCTTGACAACTAAAATAGCCTTTATGATCCATATAAAAAAGAAAATCACCTGATCATTAAAATAAAAAATAAACACTAGAAGGAATCAACTATGTCCACCTCTGAAAGAGACTGAAAAACAATTACTCACTCAGAATACGATTACAAAAAACAAATGGTACAGTTTAAATTCTATTGAAAACACCTACAGATACTGTATTTCTGAATTTTTATAGTATGTCAGTACATACAGTAAAATGGAATGGAAGAATGAAAAAGTGAAAAGGAAACGCTTCCAAACTGGGGAAATAATCAGCTCAAAGCTTCACTACTGTAATGTGAAACACCAAAGACTGAAGCAGAGTACAGGCTTAGTTAACCATGGTGGGCAGCCAAAAATAAGACACCCACAAGGCTGCTACACAACGATACTACAGCCTACCCACCTCTGCATAGGGTTAGGGAGAGAGAGAGGGAGGGAGGGAAATTGGAGAGAAGAGAAGGTGGGAGAGAGGCCAGGAGGGAGTGAGAAAGGGGGACGTTGAATGAGAGAGAGGGAGGACTTACGGGGGGGGAAAAAACACAAACTGCAAAAACGGGACAAATCAAATGAGCGCTTTTATTTTCATCAGCGTTTAGCCTTCGGCCCGGGATCTGTCGGGGATAAGTGATGACAGCAGGCTTTTCGGCGGCCCACTCTGGAATACCGCCGCACTCCGGACCCCGTTCCCAGGGAAGAGAGGGAGAAAATGTATAATTATCATCACGGATAACACCAACAGGGAGTAATTCATCATCACTCCCCTTTCACCCGACTGCGTGTCAGCACGCCACGTGGCTCGACCAGATACTATTATACAGCAGGGGGGAGGGGGGAGTGTGAAAGCAAGGGGGACAGGGGGAGTGGAAGAGGGGGAAGGGAGGGAGAGCTAATATGCTTTTGATGGGGTTTATCCAGGCGTGGAGTCTTCCTCCACAGCTAACTCAAGGGAGGGTTAGTGTTAATGTGCCCCGCCTCCTCCTCTCCTCCCCTCTATCCAGGCCCCAGTCAGTGCACTGCTTGCTGTGTTGTGCAGGCCACAGCGGACCTACCTCCCAACTCTACTCTCAGGCCTGCTCCCTTCTCCCACTGTTCCACCGCAGTGCCTGCCCACACACACACACAGTAGTTTAACCACATAGCGAGCGAGAGGTTGTGAGGCTTAGGGTGTGGGGTCCACAATAGAAATTACATGGGGTAGAGAGCAAGAAATGTGTGATTCCAGTGGCTCTCACACACACACTCACATTCTGAAGTGAGTATCGAGGAGAATGAGCAGTTTCCATGGGTTTGCTCTACTAGATTTATTCTTGGACCAACAATGTCAAAATAAAATAAAATGTGTAGAGAGAAGAGAGGTGTAGACCTTACAGGGGTGGCAGGTAGCCTAGTGGTTAGAGCGTTGGGCCAGTAACCGAAAGGTTGCTAGATCGAATCCCCGAGCTGACAAGGTAAAAATATGTTGTTCTGTCCCTGAAGGTAGTTGACTCACTGTTCCTAGGCTGTCATTGTAAATAAGAATTTGTTCTTAAGACTGGCCTAGTTAAATAAAGGTTAAATAAAAAAGTGAAATGCTTACTTACAAGCCCTTAACCAACAATGCAGTTAAGAAATATAAGGGTTAAGTATTTACTAAAATAAACTTCAGTAAAAAACAATGCTCTAATGACAGGAGTGTATAACGTGAGTGTTCAGGGGGGCCAAACAAATACATTTACATGTTTACATTTGAGTAAATTAGCAGACGGTCTTATCCAGAGCGACTTACAGTAGCAATTAGGGTTAAGTGCCTTGCTCAAGGGCACATCAACATATTTTTCACATAGTCGGGTCATGGATTCAAACCATCAATCTTTCGGTTACTGGCTGAACGCTTTTAACCGCTAACCTACCTGCTGTCCATTAAATTATACAATAATTTAGTGGAAGGTCAAAGGTCATTTTTTTATTTATATTTTAAGGGTTTGCAAATTTTGCATTTATACACGAGACTCAGTTGAGAACAAATTTTTTTTAAAGTCACATGCGCCAAATACAACACCTGAAATGCTTACTTACAAGCAACAATGCAGTTAAGAAAAATACATTGAAAAAAAAGAGAAAAAGTAACAAATAATTAAAGAGCAGCAGTAAAATAACAATAGCGAGGCTATATACAGGGGGTACCGGTACAGGGTCAATGTGCGGGGCACCGGTTAGTCGAGGTAAGTGAGTAAATATGTACATAGTTATTAAAGTGACTATGCATAGGAAATAACAGAGTATCAGCAGAGTAAAAGAGGGGTGGGGGGGATGCAAATAGTCTGGGTAGCCATTTGCTTCCTCTATACCAGGCGG
Organism: Salvelinus alpinus; assembly: GCF_045679555.1. Lineage (NCBI taxonomy): Eukaryota > Metazoa > Chordata > Actinopteri > Salmoniformes > Salmonidae > Salvelinus > Salvelinus alpinus. Next base: position 2,833,414 of record NC_092118.1, on the reverse strand, counting down.
TGTCAGAGGTCCCAGATGGCAGGAAGCTTGGCCCCAGTGATGTACTGGGCCGTTCGCACTACCCTCTGTAGTGGTCGGAGGCCGAGCAGTTGCCACATCAGGCAGTGATGCAACCAGTCAGGAAGCTCTTGATGGTGCAGCTGTAGAACCTTTTGGGGATCTGAGGACCCAAGCCAAATCTTTTCAGTCTCTTGAGGGGGAATATGTTTAGTCGTGCCCTCTTCATGACTGTCTTGATGTGCTTGGACCATGTTAGTTTGTTGGAGATGTGGATGCCAAGGAACTTGAAGCTCTCAACCTGCTCCACTACAGCACAGCCCATGAAAATGGGGGCGTGCTCGGTCCTCATTTTCCTGTAGTCCACAATCAATTCCTTTGTCTTGATCACGTTGAGGGAGAGGTTGTTGTCCTTCCACCACACAGTCAGGTCTCTGACCTCCTCCATATAGGCTGTCTCGTCATAGTCGGTGATCAAACCTACCATTTTTGTGTCATCAGCAAACTTATTGATGGTGCTGGAGTCGTGCCTGGCCGTGCAGTCATGAGTGAACAGGGGGTACAGGAGGGGACTTAGCACGCACCCGAGGGGCCCCCGTGTTGAGGATCACAATGGCGGATGTGTTGTTACCTACCCTTACCACCTCGGGGTGGCTCGTCAGGAAGTCCAGGATCCAGTTGCAGAGGGAGGCGTTTAGTCCTAGGGTCCTTAGCTTAGTGATGATCTTTGAGGGCACTATGGTGTTGAACGCTGAGCTGTAGCATTCTCACATAGGTGTTCCTTTTGTCCAGGTGTGAAAGGGCAGTGTGGAGTGCAATAGAGATTGCATCATCTGTGGATCTGTTGGGGCGGTATGCAAATGAGAGTGGGTCTAGGGTTTCTGGGATAATGGTGTTGATGTGAGCCATGGCCAGCCTTTTAAAGCACCTCAGGGCGACAGATATGAGGGACAGGGACTTTGGTGGTCTGCTTGAAAACATGTTGGTATTACAGACTCAGACAGGGAGAGGTTGAAAATGTCAGTAAAGACACATACCAGTTTGTCAGCGCATGCTCGGAGTACACGTCCTGGTAATCCGTCTGGCTCTGCGGCCTTGTGAATGTTGACCTGTCTAAAGGTCTTACTCACATCGGCTGCGGAGAGCGTGATCACACAGTCGCCCGGAACAGCTGATGCTCTCATGCCTGTTTCAGTGTTACTTGCCACGAAGCGAGCATAGAAGGCATTTAGCTTGTCTGGTAGGCTCGTGTCACTGGGCAGCTCGCGGCTGTGCTTCCCTTTGTAGTCTGTAATTGTTTGCTAGCCCTGCCACATCTGACGAGCGTCGGAGCCGGTGTAGTACGATTCGATCCTAGTCCTTTATTGATGCTTTGCCTGTTTGATGGTTCGTCGGAGGGCAAGCAGGATTTATTAGAAGCCTCCGGGTTAGAGTCCCGCTCCTTGAAAGCGGCATCTCTACCCTTTAGCTCAGTGCGAATGTTGCCTGTAATACATGGCTTCTGGTTGGGGAATGTACGTACAGTCACTGTGGGGACGACGTCATCGATGCACTCATTGATGAAGCAAGTGACTGATGTGGTGTACTCCTCAATGCCATCAGAAGAATCTCAGAACATATTCCAGTCTGTGCTAGCAAAACAGACCTGTAGATTGGCATCTGTTTCATCTGACCACTTTTTTATTGCCGAGTCACTGGTGCTTCCTGCTTTCATTTTTGCTTGTAAGCAGGAATCAGGAGGATAGAAATATGATCAGATTTGCCAAATAGAGGGCGAGGGAGAGCTTTGTACATGTCTCTGTGTGGAGTAAAGGTAGTCTTGAGATTCCCCCCCCCCACTCTGGATGCACATTTAACATGCTGGTAGAAATGAGATGAGGTAAAACGGATTTAAGATTCCCTACATTGATGTCCCCGGCCACTAGGAGCGCCGCCTTACCGCTTCCTGTTTGTTTATGGCCGTATACAGCTCATTGACTGCGGTCTTAGTGCCAGCGTCGGTTTGTGGTGGTAAATAGACAGCTACGAAGAATATAGATGAAAACCTTCTAGGTAGATAGTGTGGTCTACAGCTATCATGAGATACCCTACCTTAGGCGAGTAAAACCTTGAGACTTCCTTAGATATCGTGCACCAGCTGTTGTTCACAAATATACATAGAACATCACTCCTTGTCTTACCTGAGGCTGCTGTTCTATCCTGCTGGTACAGTGTATAACCCGCCAGAGGCATGTTATTCATGTCGCCGTTCAGCCGTGAAACATAAGATTTTACCGTTTTTAACCTCTTTGGGCTGCAGGGGCAGTATTGAGTAGCCTGGATAAAAGGTGCCCATTTCAAACGGCCTCGTACTCAATTCTTGCTCGTACAATATGCATATTATTATTACTATTGGATAGAAAACACTCTCTAGTTTCTAAAACCGTTTGAATTATATCTGTGAGTAAAACAGAACTCATTTTGCAGCAAACTTCCTGACAGGAAGTGGAAAATCTGAAATCGATGCTCTGTTCTAGGGCCTGCCTATAAATGTGCTTGATATTTATTAGTATACATGCACTTCATACGCCTTCCACTAGATGTCAACAGGCAGTGAGAGAAGAAATGGAGTGTATAACATCATCTGAGGTCGAATAAAAGCTCTTGGCATGACGTGACCCCAATTTCCTGTTTTCTGGAACGCGCGAGAAGTGACCTGGTATTGCCTTCTGTAAAGCTGTCGTTATAGACGACTAATATCTCCGGCTTTGATTTTATTTGATACATGTGACAATATCATCGTAAAGTATGTTTTTTCAATATAGTTTTATTAGATTATTGAAATTTTTTCGGGACGTTAGGCGTGTTGCTTTGTCTGCGTATGTTCAGGAAGGAGAGCTTCGCGCCACTTTGCTAGCTTTCCGTGCTAATTGACTGGAGAAGAGGACATTCTAAATCCAAACAACGATTGTTCTGGACAAAGGGCCCCTTGTACAACATTCTGATGGAAGATCATCAAAAGTAGGACCCATTTTATGATGCTATTTCATATATCTGTCGAACATGTTGTACTAGTAGTTTGCGCCCAGATTTTGGGCACTCTCTCGCTATAACTAAGCTGGATGTCGTAATGAAGTTATTTTTAGAATTCTAACACGGCGATTGCATTAAGAACTAGTGTATCTATCATTTCCTATTCAACATGTATTTTTTTGTCATGTTTATGAATAGTTATTTGGTCAGAATATGTGAGTGTCAGAAAAATATCCGGACGTTGTGGGAAAAAGATGCTACGTTAGCACAATGTATAACCACTGATTTCAGCTCTAAATATGCACATTTTCGAACAAAACATAAGTGTATGTATAACCTGATGTTATCAGACTGTCATCTGATGAAGCTTATCAAGGTTAGTCAAAACTTATATATCTTTTGCTGGTTTGTTACGATCGCTAACTTTTTCTGCTGGTAAATGGCTTGTGTTTCTGGCTATTGTGGTAAGCTAATATAATGCTATATTGTGTTTTCGCTGTAAAACACTTAAGAAATCGGAAATATTGGCTGGAATCACAAGATGCCTGTCTTTCATTTGCTGTACACCATGTATTTTTCAGAAATGTTTTATGATGAGTATTTAGGTATTTGACGTTGGTGTCTGTAATTACTCTGGCTGCTTCGGTGCTATTTCTGACGGTAGCTGTGATGGTAGCTGCAATGTAACACTGATTTATAGCTCAAATATGCAAATTTTTGGAACAAAACATAGATTTATTGAATAACATGTTATAAGACTGTCATCTGATGAAGTTGTTTCTTGGTTAGTTTGGTTGGTTCTTGGTTAGTTAGGTTGGTTTTGTGCATGCTACCTGTGCTGTGAAAAATGTCTGTCCTTTTTTGTATTTGGTGGTGAGCTAACATAAATATACGTGGTGTTTTCGCTGTAAAACATTTTAGAAATCGGACATGTTGGCTGGATTCACAAGATGTTTATCTTTCATATGCTGTATTGGACTTGTTAATGTGTGAAAGTTAAATATTTCTAAAAAATATATTTTGAATTTCGCGCCCTGCACTTGAAGTGGCTGTTGTCATATTGTGCCCGGCTTCGGGCTTGCAGCCCATTAATGTCTCATTTGTAGGATATAAGTGCTTTAAGTACTTTTATTATCCAGCGATTTTACGTTGACCAATAGTGCGTTGGCAAAGGCAGATTAGACACTCTTCGCCTCATCCTCACAAGGCAACCCGATCTCCTTCCGCAAAAGCTCCGTCTATTTCTCCTGCGAATGACGGGGATGAGGGCCTGTTCGGGTGTCTGGAGTAAATCCCTCTAGTCCGACTCATTAAAGATAAATTCATCGTCCAATTCAAGGTGAGTAATCGCTCTTCTGATGTCCAGAAACTCTTTCCGGTAATAAGAGACGGTAGCAGCAACATAATGTATAAAATAAGTTACAAAAAAATAGCACGGTTGGTTAAGAGCCCATAAAACGGCAGCCATCTTCATTATCAACATGTGACCTCTTTAGGATTAGCAAAAACTGGGATGGTCAGGTGTTCCACTATAACTTTCGTAGTAAATCAAGAGGGGCTGCCATTTTGGGTGATATTTTCTATATATAAGCAATTTATATTACCACTCAACAATTTCTGTTCAACAGATCATTACGAAGAACTACTTTTCTTCAGAAAATACTCAGACCCTTTGACTGTTCCACATTTTGTTACATTACAGGCTTATTCGAAAATGTATTAAATTGTTTTTTCCCCTCATCAAATCTACACACAATACCCCATAATAACAAAGTAAAAACAGGTTATACAATTTTTGCAAATGTATTAAAAACTGAAATATCACAAGTATTCAGACCCTTTACTCAGTACTTTGTTGAAGCACCTGTGGCAGCGATTACAGCTTTGAGTCTTCTTGGGTAAGACACTACAAGCTTGGCACACCTGCATTTGGGGAGTTTCTCCCATTCTTCTCTGCAGATCCTCTGAAGCTCTGTCGGGTTGGATGGGGAGCGTCGCTGCACAGCCATTTTCAGGTCTCTCCAGAGATGTTCGATCGGGTTCAAGTCCGGACTCTGGCTTGGCCACTCAAGAACATTCAGAGACTTTTCCCGAAGCCACTCCTGCGTTGTCTTGGCTGTGTGCTTAGGGTCGTTGTCTTGTTGGAAGGTGAAACATTGCCCCAGTCTAAGGACCTGAGCACTCTGGAGAAAATGTTCAGCAAGGAAGGATCTCTCTGTACTTTGCTCTGTTCATATTTCCCTCGATCCCGACTAGTCTCCCAGTCCCTGCTGCTGAAAAACATCCCCACAGCATGATGCTGCTTCACCGTAGGGATGGTGCCAGGTTTCCTCCAGATGGGACGCTTGGCACTCAGGCCAAAGAGTTCAATTCTGTTTTCATCAGACCAGAGCATCTTAAGGATGATCAATGGAAACAGGATGCACCTGAGCTCAATTTCTAGTCTCATAGCAATAGGTCTTAATACTTTTTTTGTGCAAAATGTTTTCGCTTTGTCATTATGGTGTGTTGTGTGTAGATTGATGAGGAAAAATGAAATTGAATTAATTTTTAGAATAAGGACGTAACATAACAAAATGTGGAAAAAAGGAAGGGGTCTGAATACTTTCCGAATGCACTGTATGCTATGTGTAAGGCTTGGCGTTTCCTACACCCTACAGATACAGTATTTTTTTCTTCTCTTGTTCATCAAACATGCAAAGAATTATCCCGAACCCCCAGAAATCTATTTATTATAGATGGTGATAGTTGAGGCCTAAAAGTTCCAATGACTTCGAATGAATTCCACAAAGTTGTCAACAGTGACACTCAAATCCGTAAAAGGTGTTGTTGATGTAAATAAAATCAATCTTCTAGTTTTTATTTTTCCTGTCAAAATTAGGGAAAGCTAGCTCTTACAGTGCCTTCAGAAAGTATTCACACCCCTTGACTTTTTCCACATTTCGTTGTGTTACAGCCTGAATTTAAAATGTATTACCTTTATATTTTGTCACTGGCCTACACACAATACTCCATAATGTCGAAGTGGAATTAAGTTTTTAGACATTTTTACAAATTAATCAAACATTTAAAGCCGAAATGTCTTGAGTCAATAAGCATTTAACCCCTTTGTTATGGCAAGCCTAAATAAGTTCAGAAGAAAAAATGTGATTAACAAGTCACATAATACAATGCCTGGACACTCTCTGTGTGCAATACTAATGGTTGACATGATTTTGAATGACCATCTCATCTCTCACACATACAGATAATTGTAAGGTCCCTCAGTCGAGCAGTGAATTTCAAACACAGATACAACCACAAAGACCAAGGAGGTTTTCCAATGCCTCGCAAAGGGCACCTATTGGTATATGGGTAAATAAAACATTTTTAAAAGCAGACATTGTATATCCCTTTGAGCAAGTTATTAATTACACTTTCGATGGTGTATCAATACACCCAGTCACTAAAGATACAGGTATCCTTCCTAACTTAGTTGCCGAAGAGGAAGGAAACTGTGGCCAATTGTGATTTTAAAACAGTTACAGAGTTTAATGGCTGTGATATGAGAAAACTGAGGATGGATCAACAACATTGTAGCTACACACTAACCTAAATGACATAGTGAAGGAGGGAGCCTGTACAGAATAATAATATTCCAAAACCATGCGTCCTGTTTGAAAGAAATGTGGCAAAGAAATTAACTTCATGTCCTGAATACAAAGCCTTATGTTTGGGGAAAATCCAACAACATGTCACTGAGTACCACGCTTCATATTTTCAAGCTTGGTGGTGGCTGCATCATGTTATGGGTATGCTTGTCATCGGCAAGGACTTGGGAGTAAAAATAATAAAAACGGAACATAGCTAAGCACAGGCAAAATCCTCGAGGAAAACTTGGTTCAGTCTGCTTTTCAACAGACACTGTGAGACAAATTCACTTTTCAGCAGGACAATAACCTAAAACACAAGGCCAAATATACACTATAGTTGCTTACCAAGACAACATTGAATGTTCCTGAGTGGACTAGTTACAGTTTGGACTTAAAGGACTTGAAAAATCTATGGCTGTCTAGCAATGATCAACAATAAACTTAAAAGAGCTTGAAGAATTAAAATAATAATAATGTGTGCAAATATTTCACATTCCAGGTGTGCAAAGCAATTAGAGACTTACTCAGAAAGACTCACAGCAGTAATTGCTGCCAAAGGTGATTCTAGCATATACTGCATCACTGCCTGTATTGCAATTGCTCGGCCTCTGACCGCAAGGCACTACAGAGGGTAGTGCGTACGGCCCAGTACATCACTGGGGCTAAGCTGCCTGCCATCCAGGACCTCTATACCAGGCGGTGTCAGAGGAAGGCCCTAAGAATTGTCAAAGACCTCAGCCACCCCAGTCATAGACTGTTCTCTCTACTACCGCATGGCAAGCGGTACCGGAGTGCCAAGTCTAGGACAAAAAGGCTTCTCAACAGTTTTTACCGCCAAGCCATAAGACTCCTGAACAGGTAATCAAATGGCTACCCGGACAATTTGCATTGAAGTCTAAATACACTAAGTTGACTGTGCCTTTAAACAGCTTGGAAGATTTAAGAAAAAGATGTAATGGCTTTAGAAGCTTCTGATAGGCTAATTGACATCATTTGAGTCAATTGGAGGTGTATTTCAAGGCCTACCTTCAAACTCAGTGCCTATTTGTTTTACATCATGGGAAAATGAAAATAAAATAAATTGTAGACCTCCACAAATCTGGTTCATCCTTGGGACCAATTTCCAAATGCCTGAAGGTACCACGTTCACCTGTACAAACAATAGTACGCAAGTATGAACACTATGGGATCACGCAGCCGTCATACCGCTCAGGAAGGAGAGAGATGAACATACTTTAGTAAGAAAAGTGCAAATCAATCCCAGTACAACAGCAAAGGACCTTGTGAAGATGCTGGAGGAAACAGGTAGAAAAGTATCTATATCCACAGTAAAACAAGTCCTATATCAACATAATCTGAAAGGCTGCTCAGCAAGGAAGAAGCCACTGCTCCAAAATCGCCATAAAAAACCCTGACTACAGTTTGCAATTGCACATGGGGCCAAAGATTGTACTTTTTTGAGAAAGGTCCCCTGGTCTGATGAAACAAAATTAGAACTGTTTGGCCATAATGACCATCGTTATGTTTGGAGGAAAAATGTCGAGGCTTGCAAGCCGAAGAACACCATCCCAACCTTGATGCACGGGGGTGACAGCATAATTTTGTGGGGGTGCTTTGCTGCAGGAGGGACTGGTGCACTTCACAAAATATATGGTGTCATGAGGGAGGAAAATTATGTGGATATATTGAAGCAACATCTCAAGACATCAGTCAGGAAGCTAAAGCTTGGTCGCAAATGGGTCTTCCAAATGGACAATGACCCCAAGCATACTTCCAAAGTTGTGACAAAATGGCGTAAAGCCAACAAAGTCAAGCTATTGGAGTGGCTATCACAAAGCCCTGACCTCAATCCCATAGAAAATGTGTGGGCAGAACTGAAAAAGCGTGTGCGAGCAAGGAGGCCTACAAACCTGACTCAGTTACACCTGCTCTGTAAGGAGGAATGGGCCAAAATGCACCCAACTTATTGTGGGAAGCTTGTGGAAGGCTACCCAAAACGTTTGACCCAAGTTAAACAATTTAAAGGCAATGCTACCAAATACTAATTGAGTAACCCTAGATTGTAAACGGTCATGGTCAAAACATATTGATGCAGTAGTAGCTAAGATGAAAAATCTGTCTATAATAAAGCGATGCTCTGCCTTCTTAACATATCATCAACAAGGCAGGTCCTACAGGCTCTAGTTTTGTCGCACCTTGACTACTGTTCAGTCGTATGGTCAGGTGCCACAAAAAAACGACTTAGGAAAATTGCAATTGGCTCAGAATAGGGCAGCGCGGCTGGCCCTTGGATGTACACAGAGAGCTAATATTAATAACATTCATGTCAATCTATCCTGGCTGAAAGTGGAGGAGAGATTGACTTCATCACTACTTTTATTTATGAGAGGTATTGACATATTGAATGCACCGAGCGGTCTGTCTAAACTACTGGCACACAGCTCGGACACCCATGTATACCCCACAAGACATGCCACAAGAGGTTTCTTCACAGTCCCCAAGTACAGAACAGACTATGGGAGGCGCACAGTACTACATAGAGCCATGACTACATGGAACTCCATTCCACATCAAGTAACTGACGCAAGCAGTAAAATTAGATTTAAAAAACAGACAAAAACAACAACACTGTATGGAAAAACAGGGACTGTGAAGCAACACAAACATTGGCACAGACACATGCACACACACACACGATAACATATAAAGTAATATACTTAGTAATGTAGATATGTGATAGTGGTGGAGTAGGGACCTGAGGGCACACAGTGTGTTGTGAAATCTGTGAATGTATTGTAACATTTAAAAAATGGTATAAACAGCCTTAATTTTGCTGGACCCCAGGAAGAGTAGCTGCTGCTTTGGCACCAGCTAATGGGGATCCATAATAAATACAAATACAAATACTTCACAGTCCCCGCTGCTACATAAGGTGTATTCTTATCAGTTTGTTTTCTTCAATCTGATTCTACTGATGTGGAATAGAGTTCCATGTAGTACTGTGCGCCTCCCATAGTCTGTTCTTGACTTGGGGTGATGAGACCTTTGGTGGCATTTCTTGTGGGGTATGCATGGGTGTCCGAGCTGTGTGCTAGTAGTTTAAACAGACACTTCAGTGCATTTAGCATGTTAACATTTCTTACAAAAGCAAGGAGTGATGAAGTCAATCTCTTCTCTACTTTGAGCTATGGGAGATTTACATGCATATTATTGTTAGCTCTCCGTGTACATTTAAGGGCCAACCGTGCTGCCATGTTCTGAGCCAACTGTCATTTTACGAGGTCCCTCTTTCTACCACCTGACCACACGACTGCACAGTAGTCAAGGTGCGACAAAACTAGGGCCTTTAAGACCTGCCTTGTTGATGGTGTTGTTAAAAAGGCAGAGCAGCGCTTTATTATGGACCATGACAGTTTACAATCCAGGGTTATTCCAAGCAGTTTAGTCACCTGAACTGGTCAATTTCCACATTATTTATTACAAGATTTAGTTGAGGTTTAGGGTTTAGTGAATAATTTGTCCCAAATACAATAGTTTTTGAAACATTTAGGACTAACTTATTCCTTGCCAACCATTCTGAAACTAACTGCAGCTCTTTGTTAAGTGTTGCAGTGATTTCACTCGCTTTAGTAGCTGACGTGTATAGTGTTGAGTCATCCGCATACATAGACACGCTGGCTTTACTTAAAGCCAGCGGAATGTCATTAATAAAGATTGACCTTGACAAGATGCCCTGGGGAATTCCTGATCCTACCTGGATTATGTTGGAGAGACTTCCATTGAAGAACACCCTCTGTGTTCTGTTAGACAGGTAACTATTTATCCAAAATATAGCAGGGGTGTAACGTCTGTTGTCTGAGATCCCCAAAGATTGGAAAGCTGCCGCGGTCAGCCCTCTTTTCAAAGGTGGAGACACTCTAGACCCAAACTGCTGCAGACCTACATCTATCCTACCCTGCCTTTCTAGGTTAAACCCCGCCTTAGCTCACTGGTCACCATAGCAGCACCCACGTGTAGCACGCGCTCCAGCAGGTATATTTCACTGGTCACCCCCAAAGCCAATTCTTCCTTTGGCCGCCTTTCCTTCCAGTTCTCTGCTGCCAATGACTGGAACGAATTGCAAAAATCCCTGAAGCTGGAGACTCATATCTCCCCCACTAACTTTAAGCACCAGATGTCAGAGCAGCTCACAGATCACTGCACCTGTACATAGCCCATCTGTAAATAGCCCATCCAACTACCTCATCACCATAATGTTCTTTTTTTCCTCCTTTGCACCCCAGTATATCTTCGGCACATCTATCACTCCAGTGTTTAATTGCTAAATTCGAATTATTTAGCCACTATGGCCCATTTATTGCCTTACCTCCCTTATCTTACCTCATTTGCACACACTGTATATAGACTTTTCTCTCTATTGCGTTATGAACTGTATGTTTGTTTATTCCATGTTTATGCCAAATCTACACTGGAGTTGCTTACCAAGAAGACAGTGAAGGTTCCGGAGTGGCTGAGTTACAGTTGTGACTTAAATCCGCTTGAAAATCTATGGCACGACCTGAAAATGGTTGTCTTGCAACGATCAACAAACAATTTGACACAGCTTGAAGAATTTTGTAAAGAATAACGTGCAAATGTTGCACAATCCAAGTGTGGAAGTCTTAGAGACTTACCCAGAAAGACCCGCAGCTGTAACCACTGCAAAAGGTGATTCTAACATGTATTGACTCATGGGGTTGAATACTTATCCAATCAAGATATATTTGTGTTTTATTTTTCATTAATCTTTTACAAATGTTAGAATTTTTCTTCCACTTTGACAGAGTATTTTGCGTAGATCATTGACAAAAAAATGACAATTAAATACATTTTAATCCCACTTTGCAACACAACAAAAAGTCAAGTGGTGTGAATACCTTCTGAAGGCACTGTACGCAATCATGAATTACTTAAATAACCCATCTTTACAGGAAATAATTTTAGCGCAGTGTTTGAGGATGAGACTTGGGGATCTGTGCTATATAGCAACAGAACATTCTCTTTTGGCGCTAGAAACAGCCTAATAAAATTCAAGGTGATTCACCGTATCCACCGGTCCAGGGCTAAACCTGGAAGAAAATTCTCAGATGTTGATCGATAAAATAAAATAGAACTAGCCAAACTATTTCCGGTTTTCATTTTCTGGAATGTAATATTTAAATGTTTCTCTGATATACACTAACTGTACAAAACATTAGGAACACCTGCTCTTTCCATGACATACTGACCAGGTGAATGCAGGTGAAAGCTATGATCCCTTATTGATGTCACTTGTTAAATCTACTTCAATCAAATCAAATCAAATCAAATTTTATTAGTCACATACACATGGTTAGCAGATGTTAATGCGAGTGTAGCGAAATGCTTGTGCTTCTAGTTCCGACAATGCAGTAATAACCAACAAGTAATCTAACCTAACAATTCCACAACTACTACCTTATACACACACACAAGTGTAAAGGGATAAAGAATATGTACATAAAGATATATGAATGAGTGGTGGTACAGAACGGCATGGCAAGATGCAGTAGATGGTATAGAGTACGGTATATACATATGAGATGAGTACTGTAGGGTATGTAAACATAAAGTGGCATAGTTTAAAGTGGCTAGTGGTACATGTATTACATAAAGATGGCAAGATGCAGTAGATGATATAGAGTACAGTATATACATATGAGATGGGTAATGTAGGGTATGTAAACATTATATTAAGTGGCATTGTTTAAAGTGGCTAGTGGTACATAATTTCCATCAATTCCCATTTTTAAAGTGGCTGGAGTTGAGTCAGTATGTTGGCAGCGGCCGCTAAATGTTAGTGGTGGCTGTTTAACAGTCTGATGGCCTTGAGATAGAAGCTGTTTTTCAGTCTCTCGGTCCCTGCTTTGATGCACCTGTACTGACCTCGCCTTCTGGATGATAGCGGGGTGAACAGGCAGTGGCTTGGGTGGTTGTTGTCCTTGATGATCTTTATGGCCTTCCTGTGACATCGGGTGGTGTAGGTGTCCTGGAGGGCAGGTAGTTTGCCTCCGGTGGTGCGTTCTGCAGACCTCACTACCCTCTGGAGAGCCTTACGGTTGTGGGCGGAGCAGTTGCCGTACCAGGCGGTGATACAGCCCGACAGGATGCTCTCGATTGTGCATCTGTAGAAGTTTGTGAGTGCTTTTGGTGACAAGCCGAATTTCTTCAGCCTCCTGAGGTTGAAGAGGCGCTGCTGCGCCTTCTTCACAACGCTGTCTGTGTGGGTGGACCAATTCAGTTTGTCCGTGATGTGTACACCGAGGAACTTAAAACTTTCCACCTTCTCCACTACTGACCCGTCGATGTGGATAGGGGGGTGCTCCCTCTGCTGTTTCCTGAAGTCCACAATCATCTCCTTTGTTTTGTTGACGTTGAGTGTGAGGTTATTTTCCTGACACCACACTCCGAGGGCCCTCACCTCCTCCCTGTAGGCCGTCTCGTCGTTGTTGGTAATCAAGCCTACCACTGTAGTGTCATCCGCAAACTTGATGATTGAGTTGGAGGCGTGCATGGCCACGCAGTCGTGGGTGAACAGGGAGTACAGGAGAGGGCTCAGAACGCACCCTTGTGGGGCCCCAGTGTTGAGGATCAGCGGGGTGGAGATGTTGTTACCTACCCTCACCACCTGGGGGCGGCCCGTCAGGAAGTCCAGGACCCAGTTGCACAGGGCGGGGTCGAGACCCAGGGTCTCGAGCTTGATGACGAGTTTGGAGGGTACTATGGTGTTAAATGCTGAGCTGTAATCGATGAACAGCATTCTCACATGGGTATTCCTCTTGTCCAGATGGGTTAGGGCAGTGTGCAGTGTGGTTGCGATTGCGTCGTCTGTGGACCTATTGGGTCGGTAAGCAAATTGGAGTGGGTCTAGGGTGTCCGGTAGGGTGGAGGTGATATGGTCCTTGACTAGTCTCTCAAAGCACTTCATGATGACGGAAGTGAGTGCTACGGGGCGGTAGTCGTTTAGCTCAGTTACCTTAGCTTTCTTGGGAACAGGAACAATGGTGGCCCTCTTGAAGCATGTGGGAACAGCAGACTGGGATAAGGATTGATTGAATATGTCCGTAAACACACCAGCCAGCTGGTCTGCGCATGCTCTGAGGACGCGGCTGGGAATGCCGTCTGGGCCTGCAGCCTTGCGAGGGTTAACACGTTTAAATGTTTTACTCACCTCGGCTGCAGTGAAGGAGAGCCCGCAGGTTTTGGTAGGGGGCCGTGTCAGTGGCACTGTATTGTCCTCAAAGCGGGCAAAAAAGTTGTTTAGCCTGTCTGGGAGCAAGACATCCTGGTCCGCGACGGGGCTGGTTTTCTTTTTGTAATCCGTGATTGACTGTAGACCCTGCCACATACCTCTTGTGTCTGAGCTGTTGAATTGCGACTCGATTTTGTCTCTGTACTGGGACTTAGCCTGTTTGATTGCCTTGCGGAGAGAATAGCTACACTGTTTGTATTCGGTCATGCTTCCGGTCACCTTGCCCTGGTTAAAAGCAGTGGTTCGCGCTTTCAGTTTCACGCGAATGCTGCCGTCAATCCACGGTTTCTGGTTTGGGAATGTTTTAATCGTTGCTGTGGGTACGACATCGTCAATGCACTTCCTAATGAACTCGCTCACCGAATCAGCATATTCGTCAATATTGTTGTTGGACGCAATGCGGAACATATTCCAATCCGCGTGATCGAAGCAGTCTTGAAGCGTGGATTCAGATTGGTCGGACCAGCGTTGAACAGACCTGAGCGCAATCAGTGTAGATGAAGGGGAAAAAACAGTTTAAATAAGGATTTTTAAGCCGAGACATGGATTGTGTATGTATGCCGAGACAACTGAGACATGGATTGTGTATGTATGCCGAGACAGCTGAGACATGGATTGTGTATGTATGCCGAGACAGCTGAGACATGGATTGTGTATGTATGCCGAGACAGCTGAGACATGGATTGTGTATGTATGCCGAGACAACTGAGACATGGATTGTGTATGTATGCCGAGACAGCTGAGACATGGATTGTGTATGTATGCCGAGACAGCTGAGACATGGATTGTGTATGTATGCCGAGACAGCTGAGACATGGATTGTGTATGTATGCCGAGACAGCTGAGACATGGATTGTGTATGTATGCCGAGACAGCTGAGACATGGATTGTGTATGTATGCCGAGACAGCTGAGACATGGATTGTGTATGTATGCCGAGACATGGATTGTGTATGTATGCCGAGACAACTGAGACATGGATTGTGTATGTATGCCGAGACAGCTGAGACATGGATTGTGTATGTATGCCGAGACAGCTGAGACATGGATTGTGTATGTATGCCGAGACATGGATTGTGTATGTATGCCGAGACAACTGAGACATGGATTGTGTATGTATGCCGAGACAGCTGAGACATGGATTGTGTATGTATGCCGAGACAACTGAGACATGGATTGTGTATGTATGCCGAGACAGCTGAGACATGGATTGTGTATGTATGCCGAGACAGCTGAGACATGGATTGTGTATGTATGCCGAGACATGGATTGTGTATGTATGCCGAGACAACTGAGACATGGATTGTGTATGTATGCCGAGACAACTGAGACATGGATTGTGTATGTATGCCGAGACAGCTGAGACATGGATTGTGTATGTATGCCGAGACAACTGAGACATGGATTGTGTATGTATGCCGAGACAGCTGAGACATGGATTGTGTATGTATGCCGAGACAGCTGAGACATGGATTGTGTATGTATGCCGAGACAGCTGAGACATGGATTGTGTATGTATGCCGAGACAGCTGAGACATGGATTGTGTATGTATGCCGAGACAGCTGAGACATGGATTGTGTATGTATGCCGAGACAGCTGAGACATGGATTGTGTATGTATGCCGAGACATGGATTGTGTATGTATGCCGAGACAACTGAGACATGGATTGTGTATGTATGCCGAGACAGCTGAGACATGGATTGTGTATGTATGCCGAGACAGCTGAGACATGGATTGTGTATGTATGCCGAGACAGCTGAGACATGGATTGTGTATGTATGCCGAGACATGGATTGTGTATGTATGCCGAGACAACTGAGACATGGATTGTGTATGTATGCCGAGACAGCTGAGACATGGATTGTGTATGTATGCCGAGACAGCTGAGACATGGATTGTGTATGTATGCCGAGACAACTGAGACATGGATTGTGTATGTATGCCGAGACAACTGAGACATGGATTGTGTATGTGTGCCAGTCAGAGGGCGAATGGGCAAGACAAAATATTTAAGTCTTGTTGAACGGGGTATGGTAGTAGGTGCCAGGCGTACCGGTTTGAGTGTGTCAAGAACTGCAACGCTGCTGGGTTTTTCACGCTCAACAGTTTCCCGTGTGTATCAAGAATGGTCCCACCCAAAGGACATCCAGGCAACTTGACAACTGTGGGAAGCAGTGGAGTCAACATGGGCCAGCATCCCTGTGGAGCGCTTTCAACACCTTGTAGAGTCCAAGTTTAGAGATATAGAGCTCTCTAAACTTAGAGAAAATGTAACTCAGTACATGTGTTTTTTGGGTTGATTATATTGTATATATCGTGTAGTCTAATTGTGTGAGAGTGGGGTGTAAAACTAAATAGTAGATACTCCATGTGAAATCATACAAGCAGGAATTCATCATTAGTAAGGTGGGAAAAACATCAGATGTGATTTTAAGTAGAACTCTGAGGCCCTGCATTCCTGCCCAGTTAAAAACTCTGGTAATGCACACAACAGGGGCGACTGTAAACTCATTAACACACAGGGGGTTATGTTATGGGGGCTGCACCTAGGGGGTAAGGTGTTTGGTGTGACAGTTACCTGGGGGACAACGAGTGATGCTGACAAATAACCAGGGATGGGAGTTCAATAATTTTGCTCTTAATGTGCTCCAAAATGTCCCTGAAATTTCAGAGAACGCCTTCTGTCTGACTGGAAGGCCACTTTTTCCATTCAATTTAAATTTGATGGAGAGCAGGGGAAAGACGAATCAAACAAAAGTGAGTTTCCATCAACCTCTTCAGCAGTGAGAGACACTGGTGATAGAATAAATAAAACATATAGGTAACCCTTCTCTTTCCAAACCAGATCTTTGAGGCTTTTGAAGTTAGGGATAGTTTTGGGGCTTCTTGTGTTAATTATTTCCCACAACTCAACTTGGGAATATAATGCATCACATTCTTTTTTTCACAGCAACTAGGGCAATACTCTAGTGGATATTATCAGCAAATAATGGCTTTGGGAGAAACACAAGTCTTAAAACTAGTCTAAAGTAACTAGTCTTAAAAGGGTCAATGAAGACTATTTTATCTCACCAAGGGGAAAATGGGTTACTTGGACTATAAGCTACTGCATAGATAGTGAATCACAAGTCTGAATTAAATTAAAGTTTAAAAATACAAAAATAAAAACAAGACAACCCCTTGAGGTAATATCCTTCTGACTACAAAACAATGCAAAACCTTTAAAGCACGACAGAGGTTTTCTGGGCCTACATATACAGGGAAAGGAGGAGTGATAAGAGTAACAAAAAGGGGGGGGGACACATAGGGGGCGCAGACGCAGGGGTTGTGCTGTTCATTTAATGCAAGGTTAGGCAGGCATCGCTGATGAATGGACTGTCGACAGGAGAACAAAAGCAGACGCTCCATCACGGCGGACGAACGCTCACGCAAGTACACGCGCACACACGGTCCATTCTCTCCGTCACACATGTGGTCCACACGCAGGGTAGAAGTTACCGATAGTAAAATATCTAGGATTTAAGCACCTCTAAAATCCTAACTTTAGCCCATAAGGGGGAAAACACAACTGACCAGTATCTATGGGAAATTTCATCCAAATCCCAGTCTGCCAATATCCACAATACCCCTGTGAAATACTGGTCAAACACAGTGACCCAAGAGCCCCCCTTAACCTGTCATCAGAGATTCCGTTAATTGTAACATTTTCAGTCAAATGTTCAGTCACACAGATTTTTAGAAGATTTGAAGGAAAAATCTGCCTGACATTTGTTTTTACAAGAAAATGAACACAAAAGCACTACAAAGTGAGATTTATAATTTCATTGCACCAGGCAATCCACACACCAAGAAATGGAACAAATAAAAAAAGTGGATATTTTAAATTATGGGGCAGAGAGAAGACAAAAAAAAAAACGAGAGGATGTTTACAAATTCCATTAGATCCACAGGGCCGACAGAGCAGAGGCAGATAATAACCAGCTATTGATTAACTTTTTAAATAGTGGAGAGAGACACTGGTGCCACACTGCACAATGCTCTCAGAATACAATGGGCCACCAAAGACAAATCACTTGCCGGAGTCCACCAGGGCTATTTCTGATCTATATGTTCTCTGTGTGTAATTTGCAAAATGGCACCCTATTCCCTTCATAGTGCACCGCCTTTGACCAGCGCTCTATGCCGATCAGTCCGAGAGCTTCCCAGAGGGGGAGACATGGTGACGAGTCGCAGTGGGAGTGCCTGCCAGCACAGCACAGAATAGACTAGCTGATAGGTGGATGATAGCTCACCGTACAGAGTGAACTATCATCCACCCCCTGCCTAGTGCCTAAGATTGGTTACAGAGAAGATTTAATCAAGGGGTCTCTGATTACAGTCTTAAAAGCGACTGGAAGTGTGGGCTTTTGCTGCACTAAGACAAATGTTTTTTTAAATGATCAACTAATCACGGTTATCACCAAAAGACCAGTTTTATCAGGTGTGTTAGAGCTGTTAGTTTCTTAATTTTGATTCTCCATTTGGTTAGAACGTACATTTTTCTTCTGCCCCCCCTCCCACAACCCAATACACACAAAGCTTGTTGAGAGGCTCAGGGTCAGCCACATTGCAGCACACCTCAATGTAGAGCAATTTTGGGTTTTAGTGCTCAACGACAGTGGTTTGTACTTGGGATAAGAGACAGACGTTCCCAGTGGGAATGAAATGGCACAGAACATTTTGAAATGGGGAGGTACTACCTGGACTTGTCCCATAAGAACGCTCAATTTCTGCTGCAAAATGCCAAGTTGTGCCATATTGAACAAGACCCAAATGTCCACCACCCAATCTGTAGTTTTGACCTCATTAGAAATTGTAGAAGGCACCAAAATGTGCATATTTAACAAAGATTAAATATGCATTAAATGTTTATATTCAAGGTACAGAAAGAACACGATCATAAGTAACACGATCTCCCTGGTGTGACAAACTCCTTTCATACGCGACGCAACCATGCATGTAATCAGCCACACCTGGGGATCAGGAGGATTTTCTATCAATCACACTAGTGTACCACCCACCTGACCCTTCCTAGCCAATTAGCTGGCCCCATTTATCACCACACCTGTGATCAATCCTCACAGCTGACAGCCTTGATTAAATCAGAAGTTTGAGTTAGGCGTGCGTGTGTCTGTGTGTGCGACTCACCGTGCAGTCTGTGCTGTCTGTAATCTTCAGGCAGAAGTCTGATGCAAACTCCAGCTCGGAGAGACACACTGTGTTACGATCAATCCCCTGGGAAGAGCAGTCCACAAACCAAAGATCAATACACACACAAACACACTTTCAAATTCTGTGATCAAACAAACCAGGAAATTAGAACATGCTTTTGGTCTTATCAAGCAAGAAACAGAAGAGCAGTGAAGAAACAGCAACACAAGACAACTAAGCACTTGAACCTCAAGGTGATTGCTTTCCCCCTGTTCTTGAGTGTAATTCACCAAAAACCCAATACTTACCACAACAGAGGCCAAAACAAGAGGTTTGAACCCAAACAAAGGACTTTCGTGCTTTAAAGAAAGTTGGTACATTACACAAGTACAATAACTAGGGACAGTTTCACACCACTTTTCAATTTGACTTTCTAAAGCACATTCCTTAACATTCTGAGAAAAAAGCCATAGCTGTTTGAACAGGGATTCCCAATTCCCTGAGACAGGCTTTTAATTTTACGCCGTTCCGACCATCCTTAATGGAATGTTATTGGATCGTAACAGAGGGAGGCAATGGATGAGAATCCATGCAATTTGGGCCGAGGGGGAGCTGTCCATTTTTCACTGGAGGGGAGAAACTATCGATTAGAAGATTCAAATTCCATTATTTCACCCGCTCCGCTCGTTCATTATGGGAGAGACGTGGGAAAGAACATGCTACTTAACAAAAAGGAGGATGGGTAGAGGAAGGAGCGTCCACGGAAATGACAGAGAATATGACAAAAAAAGGTTTAAAAAGGTATCCATGCCCCCATTTGTGTGTGTGATATAGAATGTCTGTTAGGAAACGCAATGTGTGTGTATACGGTGTATGTAAGTTCAGGATCTCAGAGGATGATTGTGCTTGTAGTGTGTGTGTATTACTGAGTGTGTTGTACTCTCCCTGCAGTGTGTGTGTGTGTATGTGTAGTCTCTCTGCAGTGTGTGTGTGTGTGTGTGTGTGTGTGTGTGTGTGTGTGTGTGTGTTTTCTCCATTAGCTCAGTGAGTGCCTCTCCATTTGCAGGGGGGAGAGAGTAATGAAGTTTCCTAAAGAGGAACTTAAACAAGGATTAGACTTATCAATCACCCAGCGCTACAGCTCTGCCACACACACACACACACACACACACACACACACACACACACACACACACACACACACACACACACACACACACACACACACACACACACACACACACACACAACCAGGGACCTCTCTCTCTCTATGACTAACTCTCTCTCCCTCTCTCTGTATTCACCCTCTACACCCACTCAATTTCTGTAACCTTTTGCCTTTCTATATACCTCTTGTGTGTGTGTGTACCTGTATGACTGCAGGCTTAGAGATGAGTGTCTGGCCGGAGAATCTGCACCACGGCCTCTGGCACCACGGCCTTCTTCATGCACGCCATCTTGAACCCGTATACGTCATCCCAGAATGCAATACGGCCCTGGCGCTTCTCCGTGTCGCCCACTGCAGCCAGGCTGATGGTGCAACGATCTGGGTAGACTAAAAAGTAAGTAAGAGGGTGAGATGTATGGATAGACTGAACATAGAGGAGAAGAGTGATATGGGAGTAGGGATGGGCATTTGACATTTTCTTCCGGATAGTCAAAATTCAGAAAAGTAAATAGATACATCCTTTACTCTCATCACCAATCAAAATGCCACAACAGCAAACCGTGTGCATTTGTTTTCAGGGTGTTATATCGGTAGTTTTGACTAACAGTAGCCTAGGCTAACAGCAACAGTGAATGAAAAGTCTGACCTTTCGCCATCATAGAACTGATTCTGAGTGTTTTGCATTGATCTGTTTCTTATGTTTTGGACCCGCTGTTGGTTCGTACCAGTCCTGGGCTAATCGCTATTTGAAGTGGGGAAAATGTGCTATGATATTAAAATGCCTTTACATGTAAAACACAACCCATAAACCATAGCCCATGAGATAGAAAATTAGCATGAAAATAATACAATCACTTTGTGTGTCCTCAGAACTGTAGGCTACTTAACAGTGTGCAACTGTAAACAAAGCCACGTGACGTCTGAAGCAGCAGTAACTCAGTGCGCTGTACATAACACAATACCTTCTAAAGTTTGTTTTATTAAATTAATCATTTCAAATGTCATGGTATATACTTGTGTGTAACAATGTAACATTGATAATTTAATTTAGACAAATCTTTTTAAAAATTGTTAAAATAGTCCTAAAGAAAATACAAAAAAAATGTATACTCACAGGTGTTGAAATTCTAACGTCTGATATTCTATAACTGTGCCCATCCCTATAGGGGAGGGAGTGGAGATATGTGGCCAAGTCCGGATACCCGTACTTGCATCCTAAATAGTAGGCTGTTTGGGTATGCCTTTTCTCCCTGATTCCACTGCTGAATCTGAATTTCTGACTTGGTATCAACGCTGTGGTTGCGTGCACTATCGGGACCTTTAAT
Source organism: Salvelinus alpinus (assembly GCF_045679555.1). NCBI lineage: Eukaryota > Metazoa > Chordata > Actinopteri > Salmoniformes > Salmonidae > Salvelinus > Salvelinus alpinus. The sequence continues at coordinate 2,811,780 of NC_092118.1, read as the reverse complement.
CATACTAATATGAATTGCTAGTCTGGTGTTGTGTGGGAAATCCTGAAGAGTCAGGATCTGGGGCTGACGCCCCAGATATTTTTGCCATCTTTTACTTCACTACATTCCTAAATAAAATAATGTACTTTTTACTCCATACATTTTTCCTGACATCCAAAAGTACTCGTCATATTTTGACAGGAAAATGGTCCAATTCACACACTTATCAAGAGAACATCCCTAGTCTTCCCTACGGCCTCTCATCTGCCGGACTCTGTAAACTGTAAATGATGTCTGAGTGTTGGAGTGTGCCGCTGCTATCCATCAACAACAAGAAAAGAGACAATTGTGATTTGATTACTCGTTACCATATTTAGCTTACAATATGTGTACCAATTTCTCATACCAGTTATAAATGAGGAAAGGAGGCAAGGAAGTTATTGCAAACATTACGAAACACATTTGACATGAATTTCACTCCCATAATAAGAGACTCTGGTGTCCTAGTTGTTGTGGGTGTTGCATTTCATAAAGCACCAGTAACGAGGATATCCATCAAATACCAGACCCGTATGGCCGCTCTGTCCTACTTTTTACACTTTCTGTCAATACCGACCTTGTTTGTGACTCATGTTTATGACTGCGACAAAAAATACAAAACCAGGCTTGTTGTAGAATCTGAGCCAAACCAGGCAAAAAAAAAAAAAAAAAAGAAGACAATAACCCCATCTGAACGTATTCTATAAACATTAAACCATGAATTTGAAATAAACAAACATGAGTCTTAATGTGTTTTGTAAAAGTTAAACATCTAAAATGTGTTAATCTGAGTGGTTAATTAGCTTGGTGATTTGGCCGAGGCTGAAGCGCTTGGGGCCACGGCTGTTCCCCCCGTGGAGGGACATTACAGCCATAGGCTAAAGTGCTAGAAAGACAGAAAGACATAAAACCACTTCAGAATTGTCACAGAATAATCTACTGTCACAAACACAATCTCAAAGAGTAGACTGTAGTGTACATGACACACGCACACACACTGACTGGCGGGAAGCTACGGACATCAGAATGTCTCGTTTTTAATAAAACAACTGTTGTTCACTGTAGAAGTCATTGTGAAATACGTGGACGAGAAACCATATACCATGTGTACACAGTGAGTGCCGAGGAAAACAGTGAACTCCTGACAACTATATACTGCTTTTGTTCCATGCTTTGGTGCTGCAAATGGATACATGCACATTATTTTAAAAAGAAAGGAAAGATGACAAGAAAACAGTAGTACGTAGTTGGGTTGGGTGGCAAGAATGCTTCAAGAGATAGAATTTACAATGCAACATTTTTTTAAATGAATTTAAATGAAAACGGACGAACTACAGTTGAAGTGAAACTTTTTGAACCGAACTCACAGTACCATTAAGGGTATTAATTTTGTTATTTATTAATTTGGTCATACTAATATATGCAACTAAAACATGTCGTACTACCGTAATTCTGAATTTGTTTTAATTGACACATTCCTAAATAATAATAATTAGACCAAAAGGTGTTAAGAAACACCTGAAACGATGTCAAAATGTTTTTCCACATTTGTTTTACTATGTTTTAAGCTGCATCTCACGAACAAAATCCATCAAATTCCTGTAATTCAACATAAAACAACACAATCTGTTATTGTGACTGCTGTATATTTCCTACCCTAGAACAATAACAACAAAAAGTTGGCACTTAACAAACTGTACGAGGCTATAAACAAGCACCACCTTGTTGCTGGTGTTCTTAATTCCGCGACATTAAGACAATTAATGCCCAACTTTCATCAACACGTTTCCTTCGCAACTAGGGGCGATAAAGTCCTAGATCACTGTTACTCTACCCACAAGCAAGTAACAAACCCCTCCCTCGTCCCCCCTTCTGCAAATCAGATCATGACTCCATACGGCTGCTTTCTGTTTACAAGCAGAAGTGAGAGATATAAGAAAGATCAGGTAACTATTATAAAAACATGTTATTTTTTTTACATGTATTTATTACCTTAATTTACTAAATAATAAACTATCTCCATTTCTTCTACCATTCATTTTTAACTGGCGTCCTAGAGGAAAACACATAACGCCATTGTTAGAGTCTCATCTTTCAATAGAGTGGTCATGATACTTTGTAGGACAAACCTTTCAGATGCTACAGATGTTTTTGTGAGAAGACAGATTTTTGGGATGTCTCATGGTCTGACAAACGCCGCTTTAGCTTTTCCACCGTTCACCGCAGACACGGAAGGGGTGGTGGATTGAGACGCGGCCCATGCAAAAAAAAACGGATATCTCTCGCTTAAACAGGTGGATTTTCATGGGGATTTTTGTATTATCTTAATTAGATTTACGCAGGGGAGTGGAAATTGTAAGCTAAGGGTCAATCGGCTTCTTCATATGCCACACCAGTCAGGTGGATGGATTATCTTGTAAAAGGAGAAATGCTAACTAACAGGGATGTAAACAAATTTGAGAGACATGGAACATTTCTGGGATCTTTTATTTCAGCTCATGAAACATGGGACAGACAATTTATATGTTGTGTTTATATTTTTGTTCGGTATAGGAACAGGGTGGAATCCTATTACACAAGCTCCGACGTATGTGGCAGGGGCGACAGTCCATTGCAGAATTACAAGATATCATCCTAACCAACCTGCCCTCCAAATACACCTCTGCTGTCTTCAACCAGGATCTCAGCGATCACTGCCTCATTGCTTGCGTCCGTAACGGGTCTGCGATCAAACGACCACCCCTCATCACTGTCAAACGCTCCCTAAAACACTTCAGCGAGCAGGCCTTTCTAATCGACCTGGCCCGGGTATCCTGGAAGGATATTGACCTCATTCCGTCAGTAGAAGATGCCTGGTTATTCTTTAAAAGTGCTTTCCTCACAATCTTAAATAAGCATACCCCATTCAAAAAATTTTGAACCAGGAACAGATATAGCCCGTGGTTCACTCCAGACCTGACTGCCCTTGAACAGCACAAAAACATCCTGTGGTGTACGGCATTAGCATCGAATAGCCCCCGGAATATGCAACTTTTCAGGGAGGTTAGGAACCAATATTCATAGGCAGTTTGAAAAAGCTAGCCTTTGCTTTCCTAACAAAAATTTGCATCCTGCAGCACAAACTCCAGAAAGTTCTGGGACACTGTAAAGTCCATGGAGAATAAAAGAACCTCCTTCCAGCTGCCCACTGCACTGAGGCTAGGAAACACTGTCACCACCGATAAATCCACAATAATTGAGAATTTCAATAAGCATTTTTCTACGGCTGGCCATGCTTTCCACCTGGACAAACCTACCCAGGTCAACAGCCCTGCACCCCCACAGCAACTTGCTCAAGCCTCCCCCATTTCTCCTTCACCCAAATCCAGATAGCTGAAGTTCAGAAAGAGCTACAAAATCTGGACCCCTACAAATCAGCAGGGCTAGACAATGGACCCTCTCTTTCTAAAATTATCAGCCGAAATTGTTGCAACCCCTATTACTAGCCTGTTCAAACTCTCTTTCGTATTGTCTGAGATCCCCAAAGATTGGAAAGCTGCCGCGGTCATCCCCCTCTTCAAAGGGGGAGACACTCTAGACCCAAACTGCTACAGACCTACATCTATCCTACCCTGCCTTTCTAAGGTCTTCAAAAGCCAAGTTAACAAACAGATCACTGACCATTTCGAATCCCACCGTACCTTCTCCGCTATGCAATCTGGTGTCCGAGCTGGTCATAGGTGCACCTCAGCCACGCTCAAGGTCCTAAATTATACCATAACCGCCATCGATAAGAGACAATACTGTGTAGCTGTATTCATCGACCTGGCCAAGGCTTTCGACTCTGTCAATCACCAAATTCTTATCGGCAGACTCAACAGCCTCGGTTTCTCAAATGACTGCCTCGCCTGGTTCACCAACTACTTCTCAGACAGAGTTCAGTGTGTCAAATCGGAGGGCCTGTTGTCCGGATATCTGGCAGTTTCTATGGGGGTGCCACAGGGTTCAATTCTCGGGCCGACTCTTTCCGCTGTATACATCAATGATGTCGCTCTTGCGGCTGGTGATTCTCTGATCCACCTCTACGCAGACGACACCATTCTTTATACTTCTGGCCCTTTGGACACTGTGTTAACTAACCTCCAGACGAGCTTCAATGCCATACAACTCTCCTTCCGTGGCCTCCAACTGCTCTTAAATGCAAGTAAAACTAAATGCATGCTCTTCAACCAATCGCTGCCCGCACCTGCACGCTCGTCCAGCATCACTACTCTGGGCGGTTCTGACTTAGAATATGTGGACAACTACAAATACCTAGATGTCTGGTTAGACTGTAAACTCTCCTTTCAGAGTCACATCAAGCATCTCCAATCCAAAATTAAATCTAGAATCGGCTTCCTATTTTGCAACAAAGCATCCTTCACTCATGCTGCCAAACATACCCTCGTAAAACTGACTATCCTGCCGATCCTTGACTTCGGCGATGTCATTTACAAAATAGCCTCCAACACTCTACTCAGCAAATTGGATGCAGTCTATCACAGTGCCATCCGTTTTGTCACCAAAGCCCCATATACTACCCACCAATGCAACCTGTATGCTCTCGTTGGCTGGCCCTCGCCAAACCCACTGGCTCCAAGTCATCTATAAGTCTTTGCTAGGTAAAGCCCCGCCTTATCTCAGCTCACTGGTCACCATAGCAGCACCCACACGTAGCAAGCGCTCCAGCAGGTATATTTCACTGGTCACCCCCAAAGCCAATTCCTCGTTTGGCTGCCTTTCCTTCCAGTTCTCTGCTGCCAATGACAGGAAATAATTGCAAAAATCACTGAAGCTGGAGACTCATATCTCCCTCGCTAACTTTAAGCACCAGCTGTCAGAGCAGCTCACAGATCACTGCACCTATGCATAGCCGATCTGTAAATAGCCCATCCAACTACCTCATCCCCATAATGTTTTTGTTTTTTTGCTCCTTTGCACCCCAGTATCTCTACTTGCACATTCATCTTCTGCACATCTATCACTCCAGTGTTTAAATTGCTAAATTGTGATTATTTCGCCTCTATGGCCTATTTATTGCCTTACCTCCCTTATCTTACCTCATTTGAGTAAGTCGCTCTGGATAAGAGCGTCTGCTAAATGACTTAAATGTAAAATGTAAATGTAAATTTGCACACACTGTACATAGACTTTCTTTTCTATTTTGTTATTGACTGTATGTTTGTTTATTCCATGTGTAACTCTGTGTTGTTGTTTGTGTCGCACTACTTTGCTTTATCTTGGCCAGGTCGCAGTTGTAAATGAGAACTTGTTCTTAACTAGCCTACCTGGTTAAATAAAGGTGAAATAAAGAAATAAATTAAACAAAGGAAGTCCCAGCTGTGATCTGCCCAACGATGCCTCTCGACCAGACAAACTCAATGTGTTTTATGCACGCTACGACAAAAACACCACAGAGCCGTGCACAAGGGCCCTCGCTGACCCAAGGGACTGGGTGATCTCGCTCTCAGAGGCAAAGGTTTTTAATCAGGTCAACACTTGTAAGGCCACGTGGCCGAACGGTATTCGAGGGCGCGTTCTCAGAGCATGCGCAGAACAGCTGGAAAGCATGTTCACGGTCATCTTCAAACTCTCTTTGTCCCAGTCTGTTATCACCACGTCTCAAGCTGACCACCATCATTCCTGTTCCAAAGAACAGGGAGGGAGGGAGTAGCCTCACCGCTACTCCATCCCTCCCCTCTGACCATCAGATGCAGGCCATCATAATAACAAAGTATATATTACCAGTGTGATCATATACAAATCATTTTTAAATATAACTTCAAAATGGTCTGAGAAGGACAAAATTGGCAGGACAATTCAAGCATAGCCAATATGCAGTGATAATGCGTTTGGCCTATAACTACTGCACAAACCTCATTGCTACAGAACTGTTTTAAAATGGTTAATGTTGCATAGGCTTACGTTTAAGTCATGATTAAAAAATCTGAGCTGTAGATCTCTGCTTTCATTTTGACTCAGAAAAGGTTAGTGACTACTGCCCTAGACCCACTCCAATTTGCAACCGCCCCAACAGATCCATAGATGACGTAATCTCAATTGCACTCCACACTGCCCTCACCCACTTAGATAAGAGAAATACCTATGTGAGAAAGCTGTTCATTGACTACAACTCAGCGTTCAACACAATAGTCCACTCCAAGCTCATTACCAAGCTTGGGACTGAACACCTCCCTCTGCAGCTGGATCCTGGACATCCTGACGGGCTGACCCCAGGTGGTGAGGGTAGGCAACATTACCTACGCCATACTGACCCTCAACACTGAGGCTCCACAGGGGTGTGTGCTTAGTCCCCCCCTGTGCTCCCTGTTAACCCACTGCGTGGCCATGCACGAATCCAACGCAATCAAGTTTGCTGATGACACAAAAGAGGTAGGCCTGATCACCGGTGACAATGAGAAAGCATACAGGGAGGAAATCAGTGACCTGGCATTGTGGTGCCAGGACAACAACCTCTCACTCAACATCAGTAAGACCAAGGAGCTCATTGTGTACTACAGGAAACAGGGGGGGGGGGGGGGGGGAGCACACCCCATCCACATCTGCAGTGGAGCGGGTCGAGAGCTTTAAGTTCCCCGGTGTCCAAATCACTAAGGACTTAAAATGGTCCACACACATGCAAACAGTCGTGAAGGCGGCGGGACAGTGCCTCTTCCCCCTCAGGAAGTTGAAAAGATTTGTCATGGGCCCACAAATACTCAAAAAGTTCCACTGAGAGAATCTTGACTGGCTGCATCACTGTTTGTTATGGCAAAGGCACCGCCCCCGATCGCATTGCGCTACAGAGTGTGGTGGGAAAGCCCAGTACATCACTGGGGCCGAGCTACCTGACATCCAGGACCTCTATATCAGGCGGTGTGAAAGTAAGACCCGGAAAGTTGTTCAAGACTCCAGCCAACCAAGCCATAGACTGTTCTCGCTGCTTCCGCACGTCAAGCGGTACCGGAGCATCAAGTCTGACACCAACAGGCTCCTGAACAGCTTCTATCCCCAAGCCATAAGACTGCTAAATAGCTAACAGAATGTCTACACGGACTATCTGCATTTTGACTCTTCTATTTTATAAAAACTGCACTCAATTGCAGACTCAATCTATGTACATTTTACATACTCACACTGACACTCCAACACACAAACACACTCACTTAATTTGCACACATACATAAACACGCACACACATTCATTCTGACTCTACACAGGCACAACACTTACATATAGTACAATCATCATATATGCTGCTGCTACTCTGTTTATGATATATCCTGATGCCTAGTTACCTTATCCCCTATACATACTGTATCTAATCCTACCACTCCAGTATCCCTGCACATTGTAAATATGGTATTGGCAGTGGCCCTGGAACTGATCCTATATATAGCTTACTTACTTTCTCATGTTCTTCTTATTTCTATTTGTCATGTGTTTTGTTCTACTTGAATTCTTCCTAACTTTTTTTCTCCATAGCACTACTGCAGACTTAGCTAGTGCGTGAACAGTCGCGGGCAGGACCTTGTTGATACTGTTCGCTAGTGAGAGTGCAAGACCAAGAAACACAGGCAATAGTCAAACATTGAGAGATGTGTCCAGCAATGTGCTTAATTAGTCTTTTTTATCTGCCTGAAAGCTGACAATTACCTGCTAAGGGAAACACTTGGCAATGGTCAAGTTCGTTGTTGTGGTGCTCATTTCAAATTGTATTTTTTGACAATCCTCATATAAGATGTTATGGAACTTAATAATAAACTATAATCCTGGACCTCATGTATCCCCCTAGCCCTGCCTCTCCGGCAGCACGCACGCACCTTACATAAGATATTGCTCTAATTTATTCATATATCATGCGACAAGGCCACAGAAGAGAATCATACAGTGACAGGAGAAGCCTGAGAAGCCTTGTACAGACTGCTCTGTCTCTGACTACCATCTCAACAGGCTTGTATTTTTGAGGTTGCGTCCCAAATGGCACTCTATTCCCTACGATGCCATTTTGGATGCAAGCCAGAGAGATTTCCAAGCTTTCAGAGGAGACTCTGTGGCAATCACCATAGCAAGTTCGAGTACCTTAGAGCTCAATTCAACCTAACCTGCATTGCAGAATAGAGCATTTTAGCGAATGAACATACTCCCCTCACAACAGAACTAAATGACTATCGCACCATAGCACTCACTTCTGTCATCTTGAAGTGCTTTGAGAGACTAGTCAAAGATCATATCACCTCCACCTTACCTGTCACCCGAGACCCACTGCAATTTGCATACCGCCCCAATAGGTCCACAGACGATGCAATCGCCATCACACTGCACACTGCCTTATCCCATCTGGATAAGAGGAATACCTATGTAAAAATGCTGCTCATTGACTACAAGCTCAGCATTTAACACCATAGTACCCTCCAAGCTCATCATTAAGCTTGAGGCTCTGGGTCTCAACCCCGCCCTGTGCAATTGGGTCCTGGACATCCTGACGGGCCTCCCCCAGTTGGTGATGCAAGGAAACAACATCTCAACTTCGCTGATCCTCAACACTGGAGCCCCACAAGGGTGCGTGCTCAGCCCCCTCCTGTACTCCCTGGCCACCCATGACTGTGTGGCCATGAACGCCTCCAACTCGATCATCAAGTTTGCAGACGACACAACAGTAGTAGGCTTGATCACCAACAATGACAAGACAGCCTATAGGGAGGATGTGAGGGCACTCGGAGTGTGGTGTCAGGACAACAACCTTTCACTCAACGTCTACAAAACAACGGAGATGATCGTGGACATCAGGAAACAGTAGAGGGAGAGCCCCCCTATCCACATCGACGGGACAGCAGTGGAGAAGGTGGAAAGATTTAAGTTCCTCGACGTACACATCATGGACAAACTGAAATGGTCCACCCACACAGACAGTGTGGTGAAGAAGGCGAAACAGCAGCAGCGCCTCTTCAACCTCAGGAGGCTGAGGAAATTTGGCTTGTCACCTAAAACTCTCACAAACTTTTATAGCTGCACAATTGAGAGCATCCTGTCGGGCTGTATCACTGCCTGGTACGGCAACTGCACCGCCCACAACCGCAGTGGTACGGTCTGCACAACGCATCACCGGGGGCAAACTACCTGCCCTCCAGGACACCTACAGCACCCGATGTCACAGGAAGGCCAAAAAGATCATCAAGGACAACAACCACCCGAGCCACTGCCTGTTCACCCCACTGCAATCCAGAAGGCGAGATCAGTACAGGTGCATCAAAGCTGGGACCGAGAGACTGAAAAACAGCTTCCATCTCAAGGCCATCAGACTGTTAAACAACCATCACTAACACAGAGGCTGCTGCCTACATACAGACTAGAAATCATTGGCCACTCTAACAAACGGATCACTAGTCACTTTATTAATGCCACTATAATAATGATGTTCACATATCTTGCATTACTCATCCCATATGTCTATACCGTATTTTATACCATCTATTGCATCTTTCCTATGCCGCTCAGTCATTGCTCATCCATATATTTATATGTACACATTCTTATTCCATGCCTTTACTTAGATTTGTATGTATTATGTTGTTGTTGTGGAATTGTTAAATTACTTGTTAGATATTGCTGCACTGTCGGAACACAAAGCACAAGCATTTCCCTACACTCACAATAACATCTGCTAACCATGTGTATGTGACCAATAAAATTTGATTTGATGGTCAAGAATACAAGCTATCCACCTCATGTTCGAACGTTGCTATGGGCACAGCCAAACAACAGAAGTGATGGATTTCCGCAAATTTGCCAGAGTCAATTATTTGAAAGAGTCAATTCATTGAGTATGAAAGTCAAGTAAACGAGTAAAAGTGTAATTGTATATTCATTTCGTTCGTTCGCTAACATTGGCTAGACTTACTAGTAGGCTAGTAGGCTAGGTCTGTTGTGATCATGTCAGTCGTGTTGTGTCAGAAAACAGGAAGACTCAATGGATGGTGACAACTATGTGATGGTCGTCTCACGGGCTCCTCTGATTGGCAGGTGTCACCGTGGCTGAAGAGCCACGCACACCATCACCCATGATGACAGATTTGTCACTTCATTTTTCCCCTGACTACTGGAGCAAGTGAGTAATTATGAGGGCTAGGTGAGAGGAGGGGGATGCTGACTGGGCAGGAATGAAACAGGCCTGTCAAAGAAAGGGGGGGAGAAAAAGAGAAAGAGGGGTGGGAGAGAAAGGAGGGGGTGAGCGAAGTAGAGATGAATAGGAACAAAATCGAGAGGCAGGAGGAGGGGTGCTGTACTGTAGACGGAGAGAGAGAGTGAAAGAGAGAACGAGTCGGGGAGGGGTGTATACAGGTATCCCCAGATTCATGGCTTTGACATCTGTGTCCTTCTCGACTCGCTGCTCACGGCCCGTTTGTCAACCCCCCCCCTCCTGGTCGGCCATGAAGGGAGGAGGAGGGGGTGGACGGACAAGAAAAGATCCCTTATCCCTTGACACTGGACTACTCTGGTGAATGGGGACACATTTAGGGATGAAGAGGAGGTTAATGTGCTGGGTAGAATGAGGGAACTTCTGAAACACACTCATGTAAAACACACACACTACTGCAACCCAAGAGATGGAGAAATAACACACATGAAAGCACACACGCACACGCCCATCAGTGAAATAAGAAACCCCCAAAAAGAGTTATGAGAGAATGCTTGACAAATAATGGCTTCCAACCAAGAGAAATCAGAGATGGGGATTCAGTATCTTACCTATACTCTTTATCCTTCATTCTTTCTCTCCGTGCCCTCTGCTCCCCTCATCTGGCTCTGCCCCCTCTTTCCTCTTCATCTCGTTTTCTCTATCCATCCCGCTCTCTGCCCTCACATTATCTCATCTTCATTGCTCTTTCCTTCTCTCCCTCTAGTCTGCATCCTCTTCTCCCCACATTCTTCTCTTTCTACCCCCCCCCCTCCCCCCTTCACTCTCCAGGTGTGTGGTCTTTCTGCAGCAAAAGGCAGCATCTCAGAACTACTCTCGGACATGCTCATGTGTCAGGCCCTGTTTGTCACAAATCATTAAGCTTGGCCAGTGACAGACAGGAGCTGACCCTGAATATCCATATGCTCTCTCACACATGCCGGCATGGGCTACACACGCACACGCGGTAAAAGGTACAAAAACACACAGGCAGAAAAGCAGTGAAATACTGTACTGTGTACCATCTGTTAACACGTGTACACACTAGAGCTGGGCGATATGGACAAAAAGTCGTATGTCAATAAACTGACCCATTTTGCTCGATAACGATAAACACAACGATTTGTTCCACTTTTAATGCACAGTTAATTTCCATTCGCGGCAGGGTTCTGGACTAACTTTTCCCAGTGCCTTTAAGAAGTAAGACAACGGAGATGGGATGGTTAAAAAAAATAGGTTTGCTATTTCATCTAACGTCCGGAGAATGCATGATTTACATTTTGATGTACAACCTGTTAAAATAGGATCTAGAATGATATGATTTCTTTTGAACTTTTTAAGCATGATCTGTCCAAACGGTCAAGTGAAGAAAAATCTGCGCACCGGAACAAAGTTATTCGGTAGTTGTCGCATCCCAGTCTGTTGACAGACGCTAAGCTACAATACCAGTTGTTATGTGTTTCTCTCCACGAGAGATTACTTCCGGCATTGCTCAATCAGTATGCAAATCGAGAGGGGGGAAAAAATGTGGTGACGTAAGAAAAGTTGCTTCGGTAAGATGAAGACAATGTTGGTGTCTAATTTTCGATTTATCGTCTGTGTTCTAGTGTGCTTACACATACGCACATCAAAGAAAACCATACATAAGAGAACAGACCTTTGCAATGCATCAACTGCAGTGGCTTCGCGCTTCAGTAAAAACTAAGGCAGTCAAGTCTCCCACAAGTGATTTATCCTGTAATTTAAAACTCCACTTGCTTTCACCCCTTTTCGAATTTAAATCGATACACAGTAAAATGCAAAGCGGCATGCGCGGCCGGAGATAAGGCTCTGGAGACAGGCATGCACAATAAAATGTTGTAAATGGACATATAAAACCACACCGAACTGGCATTGGACGGCTACTGCCTTCTACTACACTTCCTACAGGGAGCATTCGGTGGACCAGTACTGAAGTGTGTGTGCGTGTCCATTCCTGTGTGTTTGCATCCGTGTCCATGTGTACCATGTGTACCAGAAAAACAAGCTGCCTGATAGCTCTGCTCAGGTGTTGTGGTCACATGACGGTCATGCAACATCTAATGCCAGTTTAAGCTCCACCCACAATAGCATCAACCACAATAGGTAGGGCAAAAGAGAGAGACGGTAAAAAACCTGATCTAGCATATTAACAAGTATTTTTTATGTTCTTGTTTGTTTAGTTTTTTTGTGGTGGGGGGGTATGATATTTATACAGGCATTTAGACTATAAGCTATTTGCATAGGAGTGTATTATTAATTTTATGAGGGTATAGGGTCAATAAATTCAGTAAGGTAAAGTGTGTGTCTCACCTGAGCCCCCCTCGGCCAGGTGGAGGTCTCTGGCGTAGAGAACCGAATCCAGCATTGACTCAAACAGCATAAAGTAACCCTGGAAGAGCGAGAGAGGACAGATCAGTACAATACAATGGTCAGGGAGACATGCATCGGAGGGTTGCTGTACCGATGTGCCCCTAAGTTGACCCTGTGCTGCTCCCAGACTTTCGCAGACTTCCCCAGAGAAATTGTGTGGTGGGGATGGGTACTGTGACAGCAAGTACTAACACATTTCCGTTGTCTCTGTATAATGGATCGATACAGATTTGATTGCACTGTATCACATTCAAGTCTTCACATTCGTTTCTTAGAAAGTAGTACAATTAATTCAACGAAGGTTGTATTATTAGTTAGGCGGTCTTGTACACATTCGCAGCTAAAAGCTGAATTGCAGTATGCAGACAAAAAAAATACAAATAAACGTAGTTTAAAAAAAAGTTTAAAAAGTGTCAGATGGCTTCTATTCTGCTGCCAGCCGATGGATGGTACTAGGAAGGACAGGTAATGGTGTTGCTGGAGTTGGCTCACCGGTCATGATAAAAACAGAGCTCAAAAATGTATTTAGTAAGCCTATAACCAGTAGTTCGTACATTTAAAAAAAAATAACATCTTAATAAGAATGATAGACTATAAAGTTAATGGAGTCTATATTCATATGACTCGTCATTTCATCAATTAAAGATCCAATATCGAATCAAACTTCAAAACAAACTATATTTGAGGTGCATTTAAAATAGCAACACACTTAAAACAATACATTTAAAAAAACAAACACAGAATCAAAGAACATGATTAAAGGCCAAGCTAAAAAGGCAGGTTGTCAAATGGGATTTAAACACCTCGTATTTCAAAAACCCTCACAATAAGAATGAAACTATAAAGCTATTGGGGTCTATCCCAGTCTGGGATCCCCACATGCTTCAAGATGGCCACCATTGTTCCTGTACCAAAGAAGGCAAAGGTAACTGAACTAAATTACTATTGCCCCGTAGCACTCTTCTGTCATCATGGGGCGATAGGCGCTGTTGCGCCTCTTCATCACACTGTCTGTGTGGACGGACCATTTCAGATTGTCAGTGATGTGTTTGCCGAGGAACTTGAAGCTTTTCACCTTCTCCACTGCAGTCCCATTGATGTGGATAGGGGCGTGCTCCCTCTGCTGTTTCCTGAAGTCCACGATCAGCTCCTTCGTTTTGTTGACATTAAGGGAGAGGTTATTTTCCTTGCACCACTCCGCAGGGCCCTCACCTCCTCCCTGTAGGCGGTCTCGTCATTGTTGGTAATCAGGCCTACTACTGTTGTGTCATCTGCAAACTTGATGATTGAGGTGGAAGCGTTCGTGGCCACGCAGTCATGGGTGAACAGGGAGCAGTATTCTTACATACAGTTGAAATCGGAAGTTTACATACACTTAGGTTGGAGTCATTAAAACTCGTTTTTCAACCACTCCAAAAATGTCTTGTTAACAAATTATAGTTTTGGCAAGTCGGTTAGGACACCTACTTTGTGCATGACACAAGTAATTTTTCCAACAATTGTTTACAGACAGATTATTTCACTTATAATTCACTGTATCACAATTCCAGTGGGTCAGAAGTTTACATACACTAAGTTGACTGTGACTTTAAACAGCTTGGAAAATTCCAGAAAATTATGTTATGGCTTTAGAAGTTTCAGATAGGCTAATTGACATTATTTGAGTCATTTGGAGGTGTACTTGTGGATATATTTCAAGACCTACCTTCAAACTCAGTGCCCCTTTGCTTGACATCATGGGAAAATCAAAAGAAATCAGCCAAGACCTCTGAAAAAAAATTGTAGACCTCTACAAGTCTGGTTCATCCTTGGGAGCAATTTCCAAACGCCTGAAGGTACCACATTCATCTGCACAAACAATAGTACGCAGGTATAAACACCATGGGACCACGCAGCCATCATACTGCTCAGGAAGGAGACATGTTCTGTCTCCTAGAGATGAACGTACTTTGTTGCGAAAAGTGCAAATCAATCCCAGAACAACAGCGAAGGAAATTGTGAAGACGCTGGAGGAAACAGGTACAAAAGTATCTATATCCACAGTAAAATGAGTCCTATATCGACATTCCCTGAAAGGCCGCTCAGCAAGGAAGAAGCCACTGCTCCAAAACCGCCATAAAAAAGCCAGACTACGGTTTGCAACTGCACATGGGGACAAAGATTGTACTTTTTGGAGAAATGTCCTCTGGTCTGATGAAACAAAATTAGAACTGTTTGGCCATAATGACCATCGTTATGTTTGGAGGAAAAAGGGGGAGGCTTGCAAGCCGAAGAACACCATCCCAACAGTTGAAGCACGGAGTGGCAGCATCATGTTGTGGGGTTGCTTTTCTGCAGCAGGGACTGGTGCACTTCACAAAATAGAAGGCATCATGAGGTAGGAAAATTATGTGGATATAATGAAGCAACATCTCAAGACATCAGTCAGGAAGCTAAAGCTTGGTTGCAAATGGGTCTTCCAAATGGACAAGGACCCCAAGCATACTTCCAAAGTTGTGTCAAAATGGCTTAAGGACAAAAAAGTCAAGGTATTGGAGTGGCCATCACAAAGCCCTGACCTCAATCCTATAGAAAATGTGTGGGCAGAACTGAAAAAGCATGTGCGAGCAAGGAGGCCTTACAAACCTGACTCAGTTACTCCAGCTCTGTCAGGAGGAATGGGCCAAAATTCACCCAACTTATTGTAGGAAGCTTGTGGAGGCTACCCAAATCGTTTGACCCAAGTTAAATAATATAAAGGCAATGCTACCTAATACTAATTGAGTGCATGTAAACTTCTGACCCACTGGGAATGTGATGAAAGAACTAAAAGCTGAAATAAATCATTCTCTCTACTATTATTCGGACATTTCACATTCTTAAAATAAATTGGTCATCCTAACTGACCTAAAACAGGGAATTCTTACTAGGATTAAATGTCAGGAATTGTGAAAAACTGAGTTTAAATGTATTTGGCTAAGGTGTATGTAAAGTTCCGACTTCAACTGTAGTTACTAAATTATATAAAATACGATACTGTATATATCCTCCTGGCAGAGGAAACCAGGTTTTTGACTAAAATGTCTTGGTACTTGTTAAAGTTCATGTTATGTGGCTGAGAGTTTCCTTTTGTGTGGGTGGAGATTATACTTTTTCTGAAACTTCTACTTCTAACAAGTATGACCACAGAAGTTAATCACGCAGCTCAACAAATTCAAATTATGAGAGATTTTACTTTTGGGTTAACAGACATTAACCCATGTCGCAAAGATTACGCAAAGGTAAACTTTCAAAATGTTCTGGAAAATGAAAATAAGCATGTCTCATTAGACAAATCCAGGTAGTCCCTCCCTGTTTCAAATGAACACATTGACCTTGTCCAGTGTGCAAAGCATCATGAAATCAGCAGATTATCAGGTGTTTTGTAGTCCAATGGTCAACCCACTGTCCAAAAACTGGGTCTCCATTTAAGGTTGTGGGTCTTCCAGCAGGACAACGACCCCAAACACCCATCAAAAACCACCCAGGGATGATTAAGAGCGTTCTGGGGGCCAGCAAAGAGTCCAGATCTGAATCACATCCAAAATCTATGTCAAGATCTGAAAACAACAGTTGGTGGATGGCACCCCTCAAATATTGCTTAAGAGTGGGCCAAACTGTCTAAAGAAAGGTGCAGCAAGCTTATTGATTGCTACAAGAAGCTTTGTACAGTATATATCAGGGGCGTAGGCAATACATTCTTATTAAAAAAAGAATCCTCGGCACCCCCACCCAGGCCAACCCACCAACACATTTTTGGCTACGCACCCGGTATACATAATACAATACAAAATGTTTGTACCCTTTTTTTTTTAAGTATCTGTCACCAACATTAGGGTCTAAGTAGTTTCTTTCAATTGACTGATTTCCTTATTTGAACTGTAACTCAGTAAAAAGTTGTAAATTGTTCCATGTTTCATTTATTTTGTTCAGTGGAGTTCAGATAAGAGATGTGCTGGTATCAGTCGTATTCCCCTCACACACCCCCAGTGCAGCGACGTGGAGATGGCTCCTGTGTTTCTGTGTTTTGCTAATAAACAGTGTGTGTGTATATGAGAAGGGCGTAGAGGGGTCGGATTGTGAGTCACGCTGTCAGACTTGAAGGGATAGTCCCAACGCATCATGGGAGAAAAAGGGAGGCGTAAACTCTCCTTCCAAACATTTCTCTTCCTCTCCGTCTCTCTCCCTCCCCCTCCCTCTCTTTCAGGTGAGGCAGTGTCCCTTGAAATTGGGCTCTAAATTAAGAGGTTGGGGTACGTTGCAAGAGCGTTTTAACAACGACCTGGTCCTGAGAAAAGGATAGACCAGGACTAAAACAGTCAGCCAGTCAGTAGATAGGGACTTTGGTTCTGGAGTGGAAAAGATTGGGTTACTGTTGGGCAGGGGAGACGACGAATGTAGACCCGAACACATCGTCGAATCACGAGAGAATCACCACCATCTTTTAAGTTCATGCATGGGCCATGAGATGGTGGCAATTGCAGTCGGAGTGAGTTGTAAATTAGAGCTGGCTTCTTGTTTGTCTCCCTCCCTTTCTTATCTTCTCCCCTCTTTCTGCTGAAAGGTTGTCTTCATTTGAATAATAATCTCTTTGAATTATTATGCAGCAGACCAAAGCCATCTCGCTCGCTCTCTCCCTCCCTTTCTCTGCGCCTCTCTACTACACCTCTCCTCATCTTCCTCCTTTCCTTGTCTCAAAGAGGTTCTGGCCCTAGCCCATTTCCTGACATTTGGTATGCACAGATCTGAAAGGACTGGATTGATGTAAGCAATATGGGGATTGTTCCATTTTGCCCTCTCTGAGGCCATATTGCTTTCGCCTATCCACCTCATTACTGTTTGAATATCTGGATGAAAGCAATATGGCCTTATGGAGGGCAAGGGTGAGCTATCCCCATATTATTTACAGCAATATTTTTGTCTTTACAGATCTTTGAACAGGAAAGGGTAACAGTAAAGGAGCTAGGGGTTGAGGTGGAACCGAGCCAAACGAGAAGGAGTTAGGCCTATAGGAAGGGTTGCATGCTGGCTGGGAGAAAATGCCATTTGTCAGCAGTGGACATCAGTCAGAATGAAGCCAACAAGATGCAATAATGGAAAAATACCCGGGCTACTGTGCTATTTAGTGGAGCAGAACACAGGGCCACGCCAGGGTCAGACCTTCCCCTCAACACAGGGGCTTCTGAGTAGCAGAGGACGTGGAGAGTGCTCCACGATGAGTCATTGTAAATTGTTCTAATCGAAGTGTGGGAAGGAAAGAGGGTCATAAAATTACAATTAGTAACCCCCTCCCACTCTTCATAAATATGGTGATTAGTTATATTTTTGGTTGATCATTGCCTTGAAATATTTTGTCAAGGGTTGGCATGGTGCTGTAATGGCAGCATAGTCTGAGAGCTCCTGTAAATATTGTATATATTTAGTTGACTTAAGTGTTGTTGATTTTTTATTAGGTGTGCATGCAAAGTAATGCAGTACTCTAGATTTATTATGTACTCTAATAATTTGATTTTTTAAGTGTAGTTCAGATAAGAGATGTGCTGCTATCAGTAGTATTCCCCTCACACACACCCAGTTCAGTGACATGGATAGATGGCAGCATTCGCGCAAAACTGAAAACGCGAACCACCGCATTTAACAAATGGCAAGGTGCCTGGTAATATGGTTGAATACAAACAGTGTAGTTATTCCATCCGTAAAGCAATCAAACAGGCAAAACGTCAGTACAGAGACAAAGTGGAGTCACAATTCAACCGCTCAGACACGAGATGTATGTGGCAGGGTCTACAGACAATCACGGATTACAAAGAATAAACCAGCCACGTCGCGGACACCGGCGTCTTGCTCCCGGACAAGCTAAACACCTTCTTCGCCCACTTTGAGGATAACACAGTGCCACCGACGCAGCCCACTCCCAAGGACTGTGGGCTCTTGTTCTCCGTGGCCGAGGTGAGTGTGGCGTACAGCAGGTCAGCCACCAGGGGGAGACTCGTCGAGGCCTGGTAACAGATGGAGTATACATCACGAGGCGATGGCTCCATCTGCTGGACGTGCCAGGTATCGACGGGCTCTCCAGCCAGGACTGATTGGGGCTGATTGGGAGCTGGTGAGTAATCAAGGGCGGATTGCTCACCAGCTGTCAAGGCCCATAAAGCTGCCAGAAGGGTAGCACACAGAGAGAGTGGGGGAAGAAAGGACTCCCGTGTTATTGTTGACGTTTGCAGAGGTAATCTTCTGAGTTCAGTTTTGTGCCCGACAGGATACAGCCAGAACCAGAACCCAGAAGACGGTGTCCCGGAGAGGGTCTCATGGAGGAGACCTATCCTTTTCTTTTTGATCTATTATTTAAATAAACACCCCTGAAACTGAGCTAATCCTTCTCTGTCCGTGACTAATATGGGTAAACGTCTTGACCAAACCCCCTGGTCTGCCACAAGTGGTGAAGAATGCGGGCACGTCTGATAACGTGGTCAGACCAGGATTGACGTTTACACAGTATCAGCATGGACGAGTTGATAGCTCAGTTCGTCCGGGCCCAACAAGCACAACAGGCGGTTCAGGAACGAACGCTGGAGGAACAGCGACTACAAAACGTCCGCCTCGTTGAGGAAGTCAGGAAGCTGCAAGGAGGAGCGTCTCCTGGGTCATATCCCAACCAGTTTTAAATCAAGCTAACGGAAGATGATGACGTCGAAACATACCTCTGTACGTTTGAACGGACAGCTCTACGGGAAGGATGGCCAAGGCCGAAGTGGGCCAGTCTGTTGGCCCCGTTCCTCTCGGGGAATGCCCAAAAGGCGTATTGGGACCTGAACGACGAACAGGCGGCTAATTACGACGGATTCAAACGGGAGATACTCAGCCGCTATGGGTACAGCCTGGCCCAACGCTTCCACGACTGGAGGTTCGTAGCCGATGCATCCCCCCGAGCACAGATGAGCGACCTACTGCGCCTCATCAGGGCATGGCTCCTAACCGACCTATCCACCCTCTCCATCCTCGACAAAGTGGTCCTGGATCGCTTCTTACGGGCGCTACCTTACGACATGAAGAGGGCAGTGAGTCTATGCGCGCACCAGACCTTGGAGGGCCTCCTGGAAGCAGTGGAGACGCATCATAACATGCAGGCCCTGCTGAGTGGGAGATGGGACGAATCGGCGACCCGTCCAAGGGGACGGAAGGACAGCCCCACCGCGGTGTACCGCGAATCGACAGTCGGCAGGGCCAAAGGACCGCAAACCCGTGGAGAAACGGCTGGGGTAGGGCCGACCCGTCCCCGATGACCCTAGGTAGATGGAGACCAAAGGAGGTGTTTTCAGTGTGGCGCTCGGGGGCACATTGCCTGGAATTGCCTGGCTCGAGAGGAGTCGATGCCATCAGCTAGCCCCGGCGGCGAGGTGGGTAATGCCGTGAACTATGTCACCTCCTGTTGGGCGCACCCCAAATCAACTGCACCCATGGTCCTGGTGAAGGTGGACGGACACGACACAGAAGCGCTATTGGACTCCGGAAGTATGGTTACACTCGTAACAACGAGCCTGCTGATCCAGGAGACCGAAAGGGGTAGGGAGATGTCCATTTCCTGTGTTCACGGTGACACAAAGTAGTATCCCACCGTATGGACCAACATCATGACACCACAAGGGAGCTGCCAGATTACGGTGGGTGCAGTGCCAGAGTTGCCGGTACCTCTCCTAGTAGGACGGGATTGTCCGCTGTTCGCGGCCCTATGGGGGCACGAGTTGAGGAAGAAGGTACGAGCCGGCCGAAGAAGAGAGCGGGGACGACCAATAGCCTGTGCGGCCCAGAAGCAACCGGTTAACCAGCAGGTGTCTCCGGCTCCGGAGTCGGAGTCAGAGAGGGCGCCGGAACCCGAACCCCTGGAGGAGGAGTCCAGCCTCCCCCTCCTCGATTTCGAGGGGCCAGTCGAGACCCCCGCTGGGGGCCAACTGAGGGGACAATTCGGGACGGCCCAGTGAGAGGATCTGATTTTGAAAGCTGCCGCCGCCCAAGTGATAGCGGTGGATGGACAGCTACTTCCGGGGGTGAGTGACTGGCGATACCCCCATTTTCAAATTAATAATAACCTTTTGTATCAGGGGGGAACTTCGAGAGGTAACAGATGTTGCGGAAGGTCATCGAGCAGGACGGGAAGAACTGGGACCAGCTACTACCCCAGCTAATGTTCTCAATCCGAGAAGTACCCCAATCCTCCACTGGGTTTTCCCCATTTGAACTCTACGGGAGGAGGCCACGTGGCCTACTGGACCTCGCCAAAGAGGTGTGGGAAGCCGAACCGACCCCCTTACGCAGCATGGTAGAGCACGTGGAGACGATGCGGGAGCGGATGACAGCCATATGGCCAGTCGTGAGGGAATATATGGAGAAAGCCCAACGCGCCCAAGCCCAGGTCTACAATCGGGGAGCCCAGCCCCGAGAATTCCAGGTCGGAGACAGGGTGTTGGTATTGATCCCCACGGCCGAAAGTAAGTTCCTGGCAACATGGCACGGGCCATACGAGGTGATCGAGAAGCTGGGACCTGTCAATTACCGTGTACGACAACCGGGGAGACGGAAACCTCAACAGATTTACCACGTGAACCTGTTGAAGAGGTGGCACGAGCGGACAGCCTTGGCCGTGTTATGGTTGGGACCCAGGACGCCAACGGAACCACTGGTGGTCCCGAGCATTGAGGACTTCGACCCGGCCCAGAAGCAAGAGCTCAGGGAGCTTGTCGATCGGAACACGGCGGTGTTCTCCGAGAAGCCGGGCCACACGACCCTCATTGAACACCATATCTGTACCCGGCCCGGGGAAATGGTAAGAAAGAGGCCGTATCCGATTCCGGAGGCACGACGGAAGGCCGTGAAACAAGAAGTGGAGGCTATGCTGAGGATGGGGGACATTGAAGAGTCCCACAGCGCATGGTGCAGCCCCATCGTGTTGGTGCCCGAACCGGAGGGTAGCCTCCGCTTCTTTAATGATTTCCGGGGTGTGAACGACATACGCGTATTCGACACCTACCCCATGCCGAGGGTGGACGAGCTCATCGACCGATTGGGAAAGGCTCGGTACATCAGCACCCTTGACCTGATCAAAGGATATTGGCAGGTACCATTGGCAGCCTCCTCCCGGGAGAAGACGGCGTTTTCGACACAGACGGGTTGTATCAGCACCGGGTGCTCCCGTTCGGTCTCCACGGAGCCCCGCCCACATTCCAACGGCTGATGAACAGAGTGCTTCGACCCCACCAGCAGTACGCAGCAGCATATCTGCATGATATCATCATCCACAGCCAAGGTTGGGAAGAGCACCTGACGCGCCTCCAGGCGGTGCTGAACGCGCTCAGACAAGCCGGGTTGACCGCAAACCTGACCGTTTTGTGCCCGATAGGATACAGCCAGACCCGGAACCCAGAAGACGGTGTCCCGGAGAGGGTCTCATGGAGGAGACCTATCCTTTTCTTTTTGAAATATTATTTAAACAAACTTGAAACTGAGCTAATCCTTCTCTGTCCGTGTCTGATATGGGTAAACGTCTTGACCAAACCCACTGGTCTGCCACATGAGTAAGACATTTGAGTGTTAACCCTTGCAAGGCTGCCGGCCAAGACGGCACCCCTAGCCGCGTCCTCAGAGCAGGCGCAGACCAGCTGGCTGGAGTGTTTACGGACATATTCAGTCACTCCCTATCCCAGTCTGCTGTACCCACTTGCTTCAAGATGTCCGCCATGGTTCCTGTACCCAAGAAGGCACACATAACTGAACTAAATGATTATAGTACTCACTTCTACTTGATTTTGCAGGCGAAAACCTGAGGAAATCCAACCCGGAAGTGCCTTTTATTTGGAAGAATCCCTGTTCCGTTGCCTACCCCTCCTCCATTTAAAGGGGTATCAACCAGATTCATTTTCCAATGGCTTCCTGAGGCTGTGACCAGGCTTTAGACATAGTTTCAAGCTTTTATTTTGAAAAATTAGCAAGATTTTTCAAAACGCGTCAGGTGTCCTTTGATTAGTTCCTGCGTGTGAGAGATGTAGCTCGACATTTTCTTTCTCTGTAGTATTGAATGGGTTACCATCCGGTTGAAATATTATCGATTATGTATGAACAACCTGAGGATTGATTATAAAGAAAGTTTGCCATGTTTCTACGAACATTACGGATACTTTTTGGAATTTTCGTCTGCCTTTCAGGACCGGATGAGCCTGTGGTTTTCTGAACATAATGCGCAAACCAAATGGCGGTTTTTGGTTATAAAACTAATCTTTATCAAACAAAAAGAACATTTATTGTGTAACTGGGAGTCTCGTGAGTGCAAACATCCGAAGATTATCAAAGGTAAGCGATTAATTTTATTTTGTGTGGAAAAAAATATTCTGATTGGTTGGGCTTGGCTCCCCAGTGGCTGTGCCCACCCATGGCTGTGCCCCTACCCAGTTATGTGAAATCCATAGATTAGGGCCTAATGAATTTATTTTAATTGACTGATTTTGTTATATGAACTGTAGCTCAGTAAAAAAATGTTTTTGCATTTATTATTTTATTCAGTATATATTTAGTGTTTAATGTGTTTTATATTTTATTATACAGGGTGCATTTGGAAAAGAGACTTCGTTCTCAATATGTATTGCATGTCAAAATGAAGGTTAAATAAAAACTATATATACAGTGGGGAGAACAAGTATTTGATACACTGCCGATTTTGCAGGTTTTCCTACTTACAAAGCATGTAGAGGTCTGTAATTTTTATCATAGGTACACTTCAACTATGAGAGACGGAATCTAAAACAAAAATCCAGAAAATCACATTGTATGATTTTTAAGTAATTAATTTGCATTTTATTGCATGACATAAGTATTTGATACATCAGAAAAGCAGAACTTAATATTTGGTACAGAAACCTTTGTTTGCAATTACAGAGATCATACGTTTCCTGTAGTTCTTGACTAGGTTTGCACACACTGCAGCAGGGATTTTGGCCCACTCCTCCCTACAGATCTTCTCCAGATCCTTCAGGTTTTGGGGCTGTCGCTGGGCAATACGGACTTTCAGCTCCCTCCAAAGATTTTCTATTGGGTTCAGGTCTGGAGACTGGCTAGGCCACTCCAGGACCTTGAGATGCTTCTTACGGAGCCACTCCTTAGTTGCCATGGCTGTGTGCTTCGTGTCGTTGTCATGCTGGAAGACCCAGCCACGACCCATCTTCAATGCTCTTACTGAGGGAAGGAGGTTGTTGGCCAAGATCTCGCGATACATGGCCCCATCCATCCTCCCCTCAATACGGTGCAGTCGTCCTGTCCCCTTTGCAGAAAAGCATCCCCAAAGAATGATGTTTCCACCTCCATGCTTCACGGTTGGGATGGTGTTCTTGGGGTTGTACTCATACTTCTTCTTCCTCCAAACACGGCGAGTGGAGTTAGACCAAAAAGCTCTATTTTTGTCTCATCAGACCACATGACCTTCTCCCATTCCTCCTCTGGATCATCCAGATGGTCATTGGCAAACTTCAGACAGGCCTGGACATGCACTGGCTTAAGCAGGGGGACCTTGCGTGCGCTGCAGGATTTTAATCCATGACGGCGTAGTGTGTTACTAATGGTTTTCTTTGAGACTGTGGTCCCAGCTCTCTTCAGGTCATTGACCAGGTCCTGCCGTGTAGTTCTGGGCTGATCCCTCACCTTCCTCATGATCATTGATGCCCCACGAGGTGAAATCTTGCATGGAGCCCCAGACCGAGGGTGATTGACCGTCATCTTGAACTTCTTCCATTTTCTAATAATTGCGCCAACAGTTGTTTCCTTCTCACCAAGCTGCTTGCCTATTGTCCTGTAGCCCATCCCAGCCTTGTGCAGGTCTACAATTTTATCCCTGATGTCCTTACACAGCTCTCTGGTCTTGGCCATTGTGGAGAGGTTGGAGTCTGTTTGATTGAGTGTGTGGACAGGTGTCTTTTATACAGGTAACGAGTTCAAACAGGTGCAGTTAATACAGGTAATGAGTGGAGAACAGGAGGGCTTCTTAAAGAAAAACTAACAGGTCTGTGAGAGCCGGAATTCTTACTGGTTGGTAGGTGATCAAATACTTATGTCATGCAATAAAATGCAAATTAATTATTTAAAAATCATACAATGTGATTTTCTGGATTTTTGTTTTAGATTCCGTCTCTCACAGTTGAAGTGTACCTATGATAAAAATGACAGACCTCTACATGCTTTGTAAGTAGGAAAACCTGCAAAATCGGCAGTGTATCAAATACTTGTTCTCCCCACTGTATTTATATATATTTCAACTCAATTAGAACAAGAACTTCCCAAATGAATCAATTGTGCTCTTTAAGTTGCGTTCGTCCTAACTACTAAATAAATAAACAGTTCTTTACATTTCAAAGTTTTATTTCCAATTAATAATTGTATAGTGAAGATTTCAAAAGGGAGCATTGTGCTCCCATCTGCTTCTTACTCATCCTTGAGCTTCTCTGCCAGCTCCTAAACCAGCAGGGCTTAAAGGTACAGTGAACTAACCAACAGACCAGTTTAACTACCACGACATTCTCAGTAACTGTTACGTAAACGTTTCACATGTGGTTGTTCATCTACCTTAGTTGAATGCGCTGACTGAAGTCAGTCTCTGCTAAATTACCAAAATGTAAACATACAAATGTGTGGTTGCAAAGCATGGTGGGTATTATTCTAATGAGCGCTGCCCACCCAAAAATAATTTTGTGGGGAACAAACTAAATTTGGTCAGTTAACTTCTATATGAATGAATCTGGTGCATATCAAGTTCCACCGAGTTAAGTAATTCTACAAGAGACAATTACATTCTGCCATAAAACATGTTGTGTAATGTTAACCAAATATGATCAAGAAAAACTTAAGGGCAAAAAATATTTTGTGTTGTTTAGAGCCAGTATTATTTTTTCCTAGTCAGTTAGAATGCCTGAAGCTTTAACAGTACAGCTGTGTGTGTGTTTGTGTGAGAAAGAGAGAGCTGTGAGCTGTGAGCAAGTGTTAAACTTCAAGAACATTGATGAGAGGGAGTAGGCCTACTTGAACACTGGGAGCGAAACTAGTTAGCTGTATTTTACAGTTAGTTACTTTTGTGTTGTTTAAGGCGAAAATGCCATCAAAACAAAATGTGGTGTTCCCATTCCTTACAATCAAAGCCTCTAACTCAATGCACTGCATTATCAATGAAAACATCTTTCTTTTGGGCCATATTTGAGCATTGATTAATTGCGATTAACTAATGATATTAACCCCTTACACTCGTGGGAATTGGCCTATATGGATAGGGCTACATTTAAATGTTTCTTACAGGAGAAATATGGAAACCATATGCATAAGCATGGTAGCAATTAAAAGGGAACAGTTTGGAGATTATGGAAAAAGTATTAGACTAAAGATGAGGACAACAATTCACCTGACAAGACTGAATCCAAACATTACACTTTTTATTTTATGTGTACTTTACATTTACTATACTTTTCTTTTTTGTTGAAAACAAAATCTAAAAATACTCTGGATACATTCAGTAACATGACAAGAATATTAGTGAAAAAATTTGGGGTAGGTGCAATATGAGACAAAGAAAATGACAAGGGTTTGAGTGAGAGGTCTAACTGGTGTTTCCAAGTAGCCAAACACCTCTCCAAAGAGTGCACAGTTCCTACGTAATTTCAATTCACTTTTATGACTCAAAGAAGAGTCTTCAACTATGAGGTGCTTTTTTTTTTTTGCTCTCTGAAATGTGCTGTATAAATAAAGCTTGATTTGATAACCTAAAGTTGGTTAAGGTCAATTCAACTACCACACCCAACTACCTCATCCCAATATTGCTATTTATCGTCTTGCTCTTTTGCACCCCAGTATCTCTACTTGCACATCATCATCTGCACATCTATCACTCCAGTGTTAATGCTACATTGTAATTATTATGCCTCTATGGCCTATTTCTTGCCTTACCTCGCTAATCTTCTACATTTGCACACACTGTACATAGATGTTTCTATTGTGTTATTGACTGTGCGTTTGTTTATGTGCAACTCTGTGCTGTTTTTGTCGCACTGCTTTGCTTTATCTTGGCCAGTTCGCAGTTGTAAATGAGAACTTGTTCTCAACTGGCCTACCTGGTTAAATGAAGGTGAAACAAATAAAAGAAATACAAAATAATGTTCAGTTTGTGTGTGTGGATGTGCATATGTTGGTGTTTTCAACTGTGTGTCTCTGATGTGCATATGTTGGTGTTTTCAACTGTGTGTCTCTGTGTGAGTGTGTATGTGTCACCATGTGTGTATGTGCCTATGCATGTGTGAGTGACTGACGGTCAGTCCGACTGGGCGACAGGATGACTGATTACTGCTGTCCTCTACTTGGGCAGGTGAGACTCCTATTACTGATAATGAGGCTAGAGAGGAGAGGCTGCCATTAATTTGTCTCCACAGATCTAACGCACACAGTCAGTGTGTTCGTGTGTTCGTGTGTGCGCCCACCCACAATTGTTGAACTCTCCCCAAATAAACTCTGGTGCCCTCCAAAGTGGACGTCTAGGCAAACTTTGCACACTTCAAGACAAATCCTTGTAAAATACGATTTAAAAAACACTGTCAAATCTACAGATCACAACCGTTAAGCCAAAGTCTTCTTTTTGCTTCATAAGTTATGAAAAGTGCCTTTTCCTCAATTCAATTACAGTTTAAGTCGGAAGTTTACATACACCTTAGCCAAATACATTTAAACTCAGTTTTTCACAATTCCTGACATTTAATTGTCTTAGGTCAGTTAGGATCACCACTTTATTTTAAGAATGTGAAATGTCAGAATAATAGTAGAGAGAATTATTTCTTTCAGCTTTTATTTCTTTCATCACATTCCCAGTGGGTCAGAAGTCTACATACACTCAATTAGTATTTGGTAGCATTGCCTTTAAATTGTTTAACTTGAGTCAAACGTTTTGGGTAGCCTTCCACAAGCTTCCCATAATAAGTTGGGTGAATTTTGGCCCATTCTTCCTGACTGAGCTGGAGTAACTGAGTAATGATGCCATCTATTTTGTGAAGTGCACTAGACCCTCCTGCAGCAAAGCACCCCCACAACATGATGCTGCCACCCCCGTGCTTCACGGATGGGATGGTGTTCTTCGGCTTGCAAGCCCACCCCCTTTTTCCTCCAAACATAACGATGGTCATTATGGCCAAACAGTTCTATTTTTGTTTCATCAGACCAGGGGACATTTCTCCAAAAAGTACGATCTTTGACCACAAGTGCAGTTGCAAACCGAAGTCTCGCTTTTTATTGGTGGTTTTGGAGCAGTGGCTTCTTCCTTGCTGAGCGGCCTTTCATGTTATGTGGTCCCGTGTGGCTCAGTTGGTAGAGCATGGCGCTTGCAACGCCAGGGTTGTGGGTTCATTCCCCACGGGGGGACCAGGATGAATATGTATGAACTTTCCAATTTGTAAGTCGCTCTGGATAAGAGCGTCTGCTAAATGACTTAAATGTAAATGTTATGTCGATATAGGACTCGTTTTACTGTGGATATAGATACTTTTGTACCTGTTTCCTGGAATTTTCCAAGCTGTTTAAAGGCACAGTCAACTTAGTGTATGTAAACTTCTTACCCACTGGAATTGTGATACAGTGAATTATAAGTGAAATAATCTGTCTGTAAACAATTGTTGGAAAAATTACTTGTGTCATGCACAAAGTAGATGTCCTAACCGAGTTGCCAAAACTATACTTTGTTAACAAGAAATTTGTGGAGTGGTTGAAAAACAAGTTTTAATGACTCCAACCTAAGTGTATATAAACTTCTGACTTCAACTGTACCTACCGCCTTCCAGAGAGAAAAAATGTATTTTATGAAAGCCTTCTTTCCAAATCAAGCTCACCCTTCTTCATTTTCTATTCACCGTTATTTGATAATCACTTCCCAGTGACCTAGGCCAACCAATGGAATTAGGCTTTGCGCTCACATTGATGAGACCTCAATGTGGATTTCCATATTAATACTTCAGCCCCGAAAGTTTCTCTCCAGTACCATTTCACTACACCTAAAGCCTGAGGGTTCAAGGCTACAAAACTGATTCTAAAAGCCAACTTCACTCATGAGAGTCCCACCCCCCCTCTCATCATAAACAGTCACCTAGACCCATCAGACCTCATTGATCTCTAGGTGACAATCTTTATTTAGCTTCTCAGTAATTCAGCCCCTCCTCCCCCCAGTCAGAAGTCTCTTAACTCTGGCTTCATCCCAAATGGAACCTTGTTCCCTACATAGTGCACTACTTCTGATCAAAGCCTTGTGGCCACTGGTAAAAATTAGTGCACTATATATGAAATAGTGTGCCATTTGGGACACAGCCTTTGTGAGAGACAGAAGAAAGAGTAGAACAGAGAGAGGAACAGATCAATGCTTTGAGTTATGAAACAACAGTGGCACAGCTAAAGGCCATCTCTCAAACAAAACCCTGGCTAGGTAGACAGGCGACTTGTTTCACAAAATGAACCCCGCCTCCACCCCACCCCCATTAATCACCAGCCCGAGTGATCCCCCTATTGTCTAGTCTGAAAGTGGGAGACTGCCAGAAGTTCGGACATTTTCTGATGGAACTTGTCGCTTCTCCCTCGGGGTAGAGAGACTTTACTGGATGGATCACTTTACATCACCCTGTTAACTCGTAGAGTGTGTATTACTGAGTAGAGTTCACCTAGGGCCAATATTTTCAATCAAACACTACGAGTAGTAGCATATGACAATTGTTCTCTTAACATAAAGGAGGCTTTCTTTGCCATTTTTGTCCAAATGTTGTGATTATCTCAGAGATAAAACATATTTCTCCATGGTGAGTCAAATATTTGTAAAAAGTACTCCAAGTCAAACTGAAGTAAAACTGTGTTATGTGCCTTTAATATTCTCTGATTACTTCAAGAGTAAAAAGAAGCGGTCGTGTTCTCCAGAAGTGTCTAGTTTGAGTGATGTCCCACCCCTTTGGCTGGTTGGCAGAGGTATGACCCATATTCCCTGTCCCTTGTTGGAGGCATTAGGAGGCTCAGGGTACCTAGCTGGCACTGCTCTCCTTTTTCTACCCCTGTGCTCTTTGTGTGTGTGTGTGTGTGTGTGTGTGTGTGTGTGTGTGTGTGTGTGTGTGTGTGTGTGTGTGTGTGTGTGTGTGTGTGTGTGTGTGTGTGTGTGTGTGTGTGTGTGTGTGTGTGTGTGTGTATACTCTGTGTGCTGGACAGCGCTGGGGGGCATAGGGGGCCAGTTTAGTGATATATTACAACGTTCACAGCCTGACACCTTGGCATGGGGATCAGCATAGTCCTAGGTTCTGCCAAAATCACTCTAGTCTATGAGTAAAGCCACTACACAAAGTCATCAAAGTCAAGCCCCACACCCAGGCATTTGTTCAGATGTACAGTGCTACACACTGGTGGTTGGCTAATATGGCAAATTGATAAGTTAGTAATATTGGTAGCCTATAGATGAATCAAAGTCATGATGGCAAGAACAACTTCCTGAGGTATTAAAATAAGTGATTTATATCACTCTGTCGGTAAATACTTGCATCAGATCACATCTATAAAAGGACTGGTATTCTGATTAAAATCCATTGATGACAACTTGAAGACAGACCTTGTTGAGACTAAACCGCTGTAAGACATGGGGCTACATCAGTCTCTTGCTGTCGGGACTCAGACTTACTTCTACTTACCGCCAACAAGGTCGCAGACTCAATTAATTTACGACTCGGCGAGGGCTGTCATTTCTCCACTTTACACAGGCAGATCCTAGGGCAGTGTTTTGGGGCCCTGCACTCTTTGAGAAATGTCCACAGTCGCTGCGGTGATGAGGAGTGACAGAAGGATTCTCAGACTTATTAGCGTTCTGCGAGCCGGTGTCATGAGAGATTCGCGTCACGCTGTGAAATTCTATTTCCCCTGGTAACGGCGGTGAGCATCCGTGCCGGTGCGAACCGCAATGCTCTGTTCTGTGACCCCCCCCTCCGTGTGACCCCGGGTGTTCGGGGAAGGCTGGGGTGGGACGTGAGTGAGGACAGATACGGCCTGCTCATGAATTAAGGATGACTTCAGCGGTGTCCAACTTTCAACCCCTACGTCCGTATCGCCGGCGAGGATCTGGCTGACGAATGGGCATCAGTGCTCAGAGCGACTCCAAGTAACTCTGCTTCCCTGGTTAAGTATTCAGGAGGGGACATGGCCGGGGCTAATTCTATACATGCCATGTTTAAAATAGTCACAGCTGCTACTACTGATGGGGAGGTTTCTATAATGTATGTTGAGATATTGTTCAAATTTTTCAGGGTTTGGGGAATTTCCATTTAAATTCAAGCCGATTCAGGAAATATTTAGAAAAATATACAGTATCTCTGGAATGTCCATCACATTTAAAAAAATAAAAAATAAAAATAATAATGAGTGCGAACAGTGAACTGACCATCCATTCTGAGATGATGATGCCCACCTTCACAAACGGGCAATTTGACCTCCTCTATCCTGCCCTTTATCAGAGTGACCCTGTCCTGCAGCTGGTTCGACCTGAAAGGAAATGAGGCATTAAAAGAAAAAACATGTTATCTTTCCTGTTCAAAACATTTGTATTGCAATAATGAAACAAGACACTATGCGATAGTCCAAAATTACAGCCAGAGAGATAAATGAAAAAGTACATTATTAAGATAAGGAAAATTTAATCCAAAAATAGCAAATGAAATGTTAAATAACATAAGTGTTGAGTGATGCTTTCAGCAAATAGGCCAAAACCATGGATCAGGCACAGAGTTCTACTCAACATCAGTGGTACTTGTACACTTGCATTCAACTCTAGAATAGAATAGTTGTAATCATGGTAACAAATCAATAGCTGTACTATGGTCTCCTAACAAACACACGGCTTTTGTGTAATATTCTAAGGTTAGGACTTTAAAGGATGAGCTATTCTTATTAAGTGGTCTATTATCTCTCACAAGTGTTAAAACAAAGTCCCCGTAGTTGAGGCACAGCAAACAGTGAATTTGTTCCGTCATATACCCAACCTACTACTCTAACATTGGTCAAAAGCTAAGCCATTTTGGTAAGTAGGACAAATATGTTCGTCCCCTATGGCCTTTTCACACAGAGGTTTGTGTGTTAACAAACACCCAACCTGACCTCTCTCTGTGTGTGTGTGTGTGTGTGTGTGTGTGTGTGTGTGTGTGTGTGTGTGTGTGTGTGTGTGTGTGTGTGTGTGTGTGTGTGTGTGTGTGTGTGTGTGTGTGTGTGTGTACAGATGCGGTGTGTGTATACACAATACATGCGAGTCCGTACTGATGTGGTGACTACGAGAGCGCACCCTGTTTAAATGATCCTTCCTTTTTTCTGACTGGCATCCCAGGGTATCAATCTCTGTGCATATTCCATTATCGTGACAGCTAATGTTACTGGGGACAGAATAATTACTCACAGCCCAAGAGTGCATTTCTGCAGCGCTGATCCTTATCTCCCGCTCGCTCTCTCGCTCGCTATCACATTCTCCCAGAATCACTCTCTAACGTTCTCTCTACCTCCCTTCCTTTTTCTCCCTCCCTTCAGGAGTGGGAAACACTGTAATCTCATTATTGGGGTAATTTAGAGGACAATGTCAGGACACTGGGGGAGGGGAGTGGTGGGTGGGGTGGGGTGTAAAGGGGCCTTGAGAGGTAGAAAGAGATATAATGACCAAAAGAAAGAGAGCGAAAGAGAGAGCGTGTGTATGTGTTAGAGAGAGACCGACATAGATAGACATTCTTCCAGACATTCTGGTTGCTTGCTTATTAATCCTGCACCCCTTGTGGGTTAAAGACACACGTCTCATCATCCTAAATCCATCTGTATCGGAGTAGCAGGATTATGCCACAACTCCCCCGGGGGTACAGGGCTCTACAGCGAATCTATTTAACTCGCATAGGCACCTACATGTTTTGCTGTGAGACCTGGATTTTTTGCACCTAGAATAATGTTGGATTCTAGCTTTATTACCTCAAATATTTGTAATTGTGCTTCTAAATTTCTTTGTGTGCGCCTACATTTTTCAACTTAGGTGCACACGTGCTCCTTATAAATAAAGCGGAGTTGATTCCCCAATGTCCTACAGCCCCCCAAAAAAATCTATGTTATATACACTCAATGGCTAGTTTATTAGGTACACCACCCTGTTCACAAAAATGGTTCGGTCCAACAGACAGGCCACTGAGTGTATAGTTAAGGTATTTTCTAATTTTATTGACAAATGTAGGATAGTAATGTAGATTGGGAGATCGATGAGAGGTATAAAGCAGAGAATGTGAGTTGAGGAATGGGGGATGGAATCGTTGCCTCCAGTGACAAATGTGGTCTGGGGGCGGCAACACTACAACTAGACCAGCCAACGGCACAGTTCGATAGCATTTTGAGTGGAACATTCCTTTAAAAACCAATATGGTTCACTCTTCAAATCTCCATCAGGGTGCCGTCCCTAAAGTATTCCTATCTGTGAGCATGGCTTTCAGTGCAGCTGGTTGAAGAATTAAACAACAGTCTAGCTCTTCATGCAACACTCGACTAATCAGACAATTCATCTTAGATTATCTGTATAATAAAATGCCTTGTAATCCATCAAGAATCTCCCATTTTTCAAAGGCACTGACTGTAACTTAACTCATCCTGTTTTCTAATTTAAACATATGAGCGCGAGATTCCTGTCTGGCGTACAGCAACCATTTTAATTAGAGCCCGAACGATATTATCAGTTCACAAACATTATCGGTCGATATTGGCCTTTTAAAGCTATATCGGTATCAGCCGATAACCGATATTCAATAAATAGGATGGAAAAAGGAAATCTAATGCTTATCTGAACACTTATCTGAACCATAATCATGATGTGTCATTATTGTCACAATGTATGAAATCAACATTGGAAGCATAGTTATTGGATATTTGCTCTTTTGGATGGCAATTTATTAGAATTCAGTGTTGAAAAATGTAATTTTGGGCCTCCCGGGTGGCCCAGTGGTCTAGGGCACTGCATCGCAGTGCTAGCTGCGCCACCAGAGTCTCTGGGTTCGCGCCCGGGCTCTGTCGCAGCCGGCCGCGACCGGGAGGTCCGTGGGGCGACGCACAATTGGCATAGCGTCGCCCGGGTTAGGGAGGGTTTGGCCCGAGGGGGCCAGGTGCACGGTGTTTCCTCCGACACATTGGTCCGGGTTGGAGGCGCGCTGTGTTAAGAAGCAGTGCGGCTTGGTTGGGTTGTGCTTCGGAAGACGCATGGCTTTCGACCTTCGTCTCTCCCGAGCCCGTACGGGAGTTGTAGCGATGAGACAAGATAGTAATTACTAGCGATTGGATACCACGGAAATTGGGGAGAAAAGGGGATAAAATTTAAATATAAATAAATAAATAAAAATTTAATTTTAAAATATTTCATTATATATACAGTGGGGAGAACAAATATTTGATACACTCCCGATTTTGCAGGTTTTCCTACTTACAAAGCATGTAGAGGTCTGTAATTTTTATTATAGGTACACTTCAACTGTGAGAGACGGAATCTAAAACAAAAATCCAGAAAATCACATTGTATGATTTTTAAGTAATTAATTAGCATTTTATTGCATGACATAAGTATTTGATCTCCTGACTGGCTGGCGGCTCTAGCGGCTCCTGACTGACGGACGGCTCTAGCGGCTCCTGACTGACGGACGGCTCTAGCGGCTCCTGACTGACGGACGGCTCTGACGGCTCGGGACAGACGGGCGGCTCTGACGGCTCGGGACAGACGGGCGGCTCGGGACAGACGGGCGGCTCTGACGGCTCGGGACAGACGGGCGGCTCTGACGGCTCGGGACAGACGGGCGGCTCAGATGGCGCTGGGCATACGGATGGCTCAGATTGCACTGGGCAGACGGATGGCTCAGATTGCACTGGGCAGACGGATGGCTCAGATGGCGCTGGGCAGACGGATGGCTCAGATGGCGCTGAGCAGGCAGGCAGCTCAGATGGCGCTGGGTAGGCAGGCAGCTCAGACGGCGCTGGGCAGGCAGGCAGCTCAGATGGCGCTGGGCAGGCAGGCAGCTCAGATGGCGCTGGGCAGGCAGGCAGCTCAGACGGCGCTGGGCAGACGGGCAGCTCTGACCTGCTGAGGCGCACAGTAGGCCTGGTGCGTGGTGCCGGAACTGGTGGTACCGGACTGGAGACACACACCTCAGGGCGAGTGCGGGGAGAAGGAACAGTGCGTACAGGGCTCTGGAGACGCACAGGAGGCTTGGTGCGTGGTGCCGGAACTGGAGAGCTGGTGCACTGAGCTGGCACAGGACGTGCAGGGCTAGGAAGGCGCACAGGAGGCCTGGTGCGTGAGGCTGGCACAGTCTTCACCAGACGGCTAGCCCGCACCTCAGGACGAGTATGGAGAGCTGACTCAGGTGACATCAAATCCCCGACATGCTCCGTCGGGCGGATGTCGTGCCTCATGCACCAAACCAGCAAATCCCTCATTTCTCTCTCCTCCAATTTCCCCATTAGATCCTTCACAGTCTCTACTTCGCTCACCTCCAATACCGCCCTCACCGGCTCTGGTTCCATCCTTGGCTCCTTACGGTAAGCAGGGGGAGTTGGCTCAAGTCTCCTACTTGACCCAGCTACACCCCCTTTATCCCCCCCCCCCCCCAAGAAATGTTTGGGGGAGCCTCTCGGGCTTCCAGCCGCTCTGCCTTGCTAGCGCCTCATAATGCCGCCTCTCTGCTTTTGCTGCCTCCAGCTCTGCTTTGGGGCGGCGACATTCCTCTGGCTCTGCCCAGGGTCCTTTTCCGTCCAGCTCGTCCTCCCATGTCCATTCCTGAACTCGCTGCTGCTGCTGCTGCTGCTGCCCGTAGCCACGCTGCTTGGTCCGAGTTTGGTGGATGGTTCTGTAATGGCAGCCTTCCCTCTCTTCACGAGAAGAGAAGGTGTAGCAAGGATCGGACCAACACGCAGCGTAGCCAGTGCTCAACATGTTTAATACGAAACTGTGAACACTTACAAATAACAAAATAATAAATGTGGCAAACCGATACAGTCCTAGCTGGTGCAGAGAAAACACAGAGCCAGGAAACAACCACCCACAAACCCCAACACAAAACAAGCCACCTATATATGATTCCCAATCAGAGACAACACAAAACACCTGCCTCTGATTGAGAACCATATTAGGCCAAACATAGAAACAGACAAACTAGACACACAACATAGAATGCCCACCCAGCTCACGTCCTGACCAACACTAAAACAAGCAAAACACACAAGAACTATGGTCAGAACGTGACAAACACAGTAAATCGACAGTCATTTAAATGTTGTTATTTTAAAGTAGTTTTTTTTAACATCCATTCAAAATATAATACTCCATACTTTCATTGTCAATTCATTATCTTATAGCCTACTTTCAGTAAAGAATAAGGTAAGCCTTTGTTTTTTAAAACTTTTTTAAGGAAAGAATAAATATTTGCTTGTGTGTCTGACATACTGTACGCTGGTGGCTTTGATTAAAGGGTGCTTTTACAGCGGTGTGCGTGTGTGAGTTAGCCTATTCTCTCTATATGCCTACATGTCCATTCAAAAAATGTTCCTAAAGTAGCCCGTCTGGACTCCATCTCTTTATTTAGACTCAAATGCTCCTGTCATGATTTAATCTTGTAAACCGCCTCTTCAAGTAGCTTAGGCTACATTATTTCATTAAGACGTCCTCTCTTTGAAGAAAATGTGTCAACGCCACTGCTATCGAAAGACCTCAGCATCATGGTTTGTGACGTCATACAAATATTTCGGGAAAAGTGGGAGAAAAACCATTGGACTTCATTTGAATGGTTTTGTGTGTACAAATGGGATCTGCATTTTAAAAAAATGTGCAGAAAAGCCAACAGACAAGGTAAGCATATATCTTTATTTTCACTCCATTTTTGGGGAGGCAGGTAGCCTAGTGGTTAGAGCGTTGAGCAAGTAACCGAAAGGTTCCCAGGGGGCTGAAAACATGATTGTCGATTAAGGCAGCCCTCCGCACCTCTCAGATTCAGAGGTGTTGGGTTAAATGCAGAGGACACATTTCAGTTGAAGGCATTCAACTGACTAGGTATCCCCCTGTATTTATTTAACTAGGCAAGTCAGTTAAGAACAAATTCTTACTTACAATGATGGCCTACCCCGGCCAAACCCTAACGACGCTGGGCCAATTGTGCGCCTCCCTATGGGACTCCCAATCACGGCCGGTTGTGATACAGCCTGGAATCGAACTCGAGTCTATAATGAGGCCTCTAGCACTGAGATGCAGTGCCTTAGACCGCTGCACCAGTCGGGAGCCTAATGTTGTGTCCATTAATGTTGTGTCAATACAAAAACGCAACAGATCCTTTCCAGACTGGCATTTCTTAATTTGTTGAATATTTATTAGTAATAACCTGAATAATAATAATAAATGATAATAACGAAGTGTAATGGTTTGTTTCATGTAGGTTTTTTATTGAAAGCATATCCATGTAAACTTGTGTACAAACAGAATTGTGACCTCCCCTTTTTTGACCCCCCTGAACAGCTATGTTGGTGACCGTGTACATTGGCCTGGCCAATTACCGTAAACCTCAAATTCCAAGACCGTCACAGCCCTAATCGGTCGGGCTCAATTTTTAATTACATATCCTTATATTCAGGGATGCAAACTGTTGAGGGACCAAAAAGGTGACACTTTTTTTTTGCACTGAAACAAAAAACAAAAAAATCCCTGCGATGGGGAAATGCAGGTTTTAACTAATTAAACAACAAAGAATGTGATCTACATGATCAGTCTGTGTGTAAAATAAAGTGTGAACCTAACTCAAAGCTAAAACATGTAAGGAAAGCAATCCAATGTTATTTGTTGCCTAGACTTTACTGCAAATGACACTCAAGTCTTGAGAGAAAACAATACACTAATATTGCAGTTAGCCATGACAGCCTTTATAATAGAACGCTTGTGACCACACATATCTAAATATTGCACTTGGGTAAAAAACATCTTAAAGTTTAAATAGAACGAAACAAACAGGAATTCTATTTTGCTCTATTATAGTGGCCATTATAGTAGACATCGATCAAGTGCACAAGGCTACATGTGTGCAAAAATAACGTTCACCAAGTAAAAAATGTAATAACCCCCCCTCACTCACACGTGTTACTATCAAGTTCAACACAACAAAAGCAATCTCTTTGGGCTACACATTATTACATTGTACACTTTCTGCCTGTGGACATCTGTTCTACAATGTGCCAGCAGAGCATAATACCCTTTGTTGGCATAATTTTTCTCTTTCAGGCAGACAGTACACCTGGCATACCCCTTTTTATACACTGACTGAAAAAGGGAGAAAGTATGTGGTGTTTCTTTCACCTCTATGGTGGCATCCAGCTTAAGCCAGGCCCAGCTCCAGCTCCACTTCAACCCTGACTCCACTTGTTTAACAAGCAACACCTCATTTTCACATAATTCTCTCATTCTGAAAATTAACCACATTCTTTAGAGGGAAAATATCAGTTCACGGATAGTTTGTTAGCTAGTTAACATTTCACACAGATTGCCAGGGTCCAATAAGCAACTAACACGATGTAACTTGAGGAAAGGCAAGGAGTCGTAAACCAGTTAATACTATAGCGAATTGGTTAGGTTACTAAGGTTAGCTAGCTAACGTTACAACATCAGATGCGCTAACGTTAGCTGTCTATTAGCCAGCTAATTTTCACACTAAAAACTCAATTATTTGATCAGGTAAGTTTTCTAATGTTGCTCAACATTTCTCTGGCTAGCTAACGGAGAATTCAATCCAGTTGGCAAGATAGCATTAACTAACAATACTTGTTCCACCACACTTTTCACTCACCTCAAACTTTCCAAATGCCAGTTGTTTTTCAGTTATAGCTCATGAAGTACACTTCATCATCTTCTCACACCCGTCTCCATGGTCAGGCTTCTCACCTACCTGTTCGTTATCGTGCAAGCGCTGATGATGTAACTAGCAAATTGGTTGTCTTTTCTCTCTTCAGTCCCGTGCTGCATTCTGTTATGTGAACGATTGGCTGAGCCTTGGATACAACCAGTATTGCTCCAAACGCTCCCCTACCCAAAAAAATTATCATCGGATCTACAAGAAGGACGTAGGTCACCTATTTTGGATTCAAAAAGGCGAATTTCGCCGAAAAGGTGACAAGTTTACATCCCTGTACATTAACTTTTACGGTGGGGTAGTGACAGATACTACACACAGGCACTGTGATTACACACACAAACACGTCCACACACCAGATGAGCGGTTCTGAGGAAAAGAGTGGGTCTTGGGAGAAGAGGAAGGGGTTTTGAGGTGTGTGTATGTGTCAGTATAGGTGTGCATCTGGAGTACAATGTCATGTTCTCACATCTTTGTCCTGCCGCGCTGGGAGGCCTAGTGTGACACTGCCTGCATGCCAACACACACACCCCGACAGCGAATCAGTGGGCTGTAAAATTAAAAAGTCCCCTCTCTTGCAATCCCAATGTTTTGCTTATACGACACTCCCGTCCATAATGGTAATAACAACACAGACAATAATGG
This sequence comes from Salvelinus alpinus, assembly GCF_045679555.1. Lineage (NCBI taxonomy): Eukaryota > Metazoa > Chordata > Actinopteri > Salmoniformes > Salmonidae > Salvelinus > Salvelinus alpinus. The sequence goes on along the minus strand of NC_092118.1, from coordinate 2,772,555 downwards.
CCCCTAACTCAAAGCTACATTCAGGCATATGCCGATTGAGGACAGTGCCTGGTGGTCTAAGGGTGGTAAATGAGTTTGGTTTGGAAGCACTGTCCATTCATTGGTGGTGCTAGTGAAGAGCTGGTATAAAACGGGTGTAGGTGTTATAAAACACACAGCAGGTGAGTGTGTAGTAGCCCCTTACACTCGTACCTGTATGCGGGTTAAAAATGGCAGATTTGGGCACTGATAAATGCCTAAATTGGAATGCAGTGGCTGTACAGTAACATGCTATAAATGAAGTCAGCGCTCTGGCTCTGTGCTTCACAGCATTCTATGGGTTTTGACGAACAGACGATTTGAACCTGAGCACCTCGCACAATAAGAAGTTTCCCCCATCCCTCCTGCTAATTAAGCAACTTTTGCTCATGTTTTGTTGTCTGAGTAAGGGAAATGCTGTTAATTAAGAAAGAGGTTGCACCAGCAATAGTTTAGGGAGCAGCTGTGGAAGAGCCGAGAGGCAGGGGAGATCAGAGTCAGTCATGGTGTACTAAATTATGTGTGTTACGGGCCAGGCCGACTGACACCCGCTTTATTGAACTCAACCACCTGAAACAAATAAAAAGGTGGCTGGAGGTCACAGAGACCTCTACTGAGAGAGTCCATACTACACTGGGGAAGGGAGTGTGCTAGCCCACACGCTACTGGAGAGGGAAATGTGCTAGTCAACATACTACTAGGGAGGGAGTACACTTCCAATATACTTTCCAACTGAAAATATATTTCAAATGTGTTTGCTGAAGCAAAGACTCAAATGTGTTTCCTAACAAATCACAGCAATCATGTGAGTACAACATCAGAACCAAATTTGCTGTGAGAGAAAGCATTTTGATACTCTTGTTTTGTGGGTCTGTGGGTCCGTGGTGCCCCCCCCCCCCCCCCCCCGGATAATTTTATATTGGACAGAGAAGCTCAGTTCTGGTCACTTGTTAAATAGGACATTCTACTCCAAAATTATCATTTCTACATCCAGAAATGAGGCCAATTACATATTGGTAAAATAATTTGTTTACATTATTTTAACATATTGGACAATGCACCATAGCCCATATTATCAGGTATGATATTAGCAAGAAGCATTAACACCTACAGCCCAACTGATGCAGCATAGTGGCTAGAAATAGTCTGAAGCATGCTGTTGCCAATCTTTTAACTAGTTAGCATCCTACTGATGAATTTTATGTCCCAAAACTCTTGCATAAACACAGTGAATATAATGTAGCCCGACCTGTTAGGGTAACCCGCCACCCTGCCTGTACTTCTCACAAATCAAATCATCAAATCAAATGTATTTATATAGCCCTTCGTACATCAGCTGATATCTCAAAGTGCTGTACAGAAACCCAGCCTAAAACCCCAAACAGCAAGCAATGCAGGTGTAGAAGCACGGTGGCTAGGAAAAACTCCCTAGAAAGGTCAAAACCTAGGAAGAAACCTAGAGAGGAACCAGGCTATGAGGGGTGGCCAGTCCTCTTCTGGTTGTGCCGGGTGGAGATTATAACAGAACATGGCCAAGATGTTCAAATGTTCATAAATGACCAGCATGGTCAGATAATAATAATCACAGTAGTTGTCGAGGGTGCAGCAAGTCAGCACCTCAGGAGCTTTTCATAGCCGATCATTAAGAGTATCTCTACCGCTCCTGCGGTCTCTAGAGAGTTGAAAACAGCAGGTCTGGGACAGGTAGCACGTCCGGTGAACAGGTCAGGGTTCCATAGCCGCAGGCAGAACAGTTGAAACTGGAGCAGCAGCACGGCCAGGTGGACTGGGGACAGCAAGGAGTCATCATGCCAGGTAGTCCTGACGCATGGTCCTAGGGCTCAGGTCCTCCGACAGAGAGAAAGAGAGAATTAGAGAGAGCATACTTAAATTCACACAGGACACCGGATAAAACAGGAGAAGTACTCCACATAAAACGAACTGACCCTAGCCCCCCGACACAAACTACTGCAGCATAAATAATGGAGGCTGAGACAGGAGGTGTCAGGAGACACTGTGGCCCCATCCGATGATACCCCCGGACAGGGCCAAACAGGAAGGATATAACCCCACCCACTTTGCCAAAGCACAGCCCCCACACCACTAGAGGGATACCTTCAAACACCAACTTACCATCCTGCGACAAGGCCGAGTATAGCCCACAAAGATCTCCGCCACAGCACAAACCAAGGGGGAGCGCCAAACCAGACAGGAAGATGAGTCAGTGACTCAACCCACTCAAGTGACCACTCCTCATAGAAACCACTTTATGTCACCATTTCCCCCCCAACACCTTCCCTGGTTGCCACTACTCTTGCTCAACTAAAAATATAATCTGTCTCATTACAATTGTGTCAATCACCCCACCCCCCCAAAAAGTGAGGTAAAAATGGCATTTTACCCAGTATTGCATTTAGCCCCACTACCCCTTATGCATTCATAGCAAATTGCTGAGCGGTAACATGCTTAACATTGCCGCTGCTAAAAACTCTGGGATTAAAATGATGTAGTTCACACATATTTAAGAGTTGAGAAATAAATCAAGTAGGAATGGAAAGCTGGGATCCCCCTCTTTATAACAATGGACATTAAAACTGCTGTTTTGCCTACAATTGTAAGAATTGGTATGCATTGACTGCTTGTCAATGTTTATTTAATGCATTAATAAACATTGGGGGAGGTGTCCTGGTAGATGAAGAAGCTCTGTCCTTGAAAGCTCAGAGTGGTATTGTGGGCTCGTCGGAGAATCTCCATCTTCTGATGGATAAAGTGCACTCGAAGAATTATGCCACGGGGCCTCTCACCACCCCGGGGCTTTGGGCGCAGCGATCGGTGCGCACGATCAATCAGGGGCTTTTCATCTAAGGCAAGAACATCCTTCAGCAGCCCAGAAACGAAATCCGTGGCGCGAGGCATTTCCGCTGACTCTGGGACCGATACAAGTCTCAGGTTATTGCGGCGAGAGAATCCCTCTAAAAACTCACACAGCTCTCCTTCACCTTTTTCAAATCCACAGCCAGGCGTTTCAAGTCAGCCTCCAGGGATGTAGTTAAATCGGAGACATGGGTAGCGGAGGTCTCCAGTGCTGCAATCGTTGTAGTGTGCGATGCTGTTGTTGTTTTGAGTGATGTGATTTCTGGCACCGTCTCGTTCCGCAGGATGGTTAGATCTGCTTTTAAAGTATCAGAAACCTCCTGTATTTCGGGCCTCAATCGTAGCAACCACCTCTATTTTCATTTCAACTATCTCAGAGCGTAGTAGTTTGATGGCCTCAAGAATGTTAATTTCAGCGCCGCCAGGCCAAGCCGCACCCCCGGGTAAAGTGTGAGTCCCCGGGCCCTCAGACTCAGGAGAGGGCGGTGATGAGAGTGGGTTTTGTAGGCCGGGTTTTCTCAGTCATGTTTTTGGCCTTATGTTTCGTCGACATGCTGACATGGACCCAAAATATCGATGTTTTGTTTTGCCTTATGGCAAGGTGCTCCATCATGCTGTAAAAGGCATTGTCCGTCACCAAACTGTTCCTGGATGGTTGGAAGAAGTTGCTCTCGGAGGATGTGTTGGTACCATTCTTTATTCATGGCTGTGTTCTTAGGCAAAATTGTGAGTGAGCCCACTCACTTGGCTGAGAAGCAACCCCCACACATGAATAGTCTCAGGATGCATTACTGTTGGCAAGACACAGGACTGATGGTAGCGCTCACCTTGTCTTCTCCGGACAAGCTTTTTTCCGGATGCCCCAAACAATCGGAAAGGGGATTCATCAGAGAAAATGACTTTACCCCAGTCCTCAACAGTCCAATCCCTGTACCTTTTGCAGAATATCAGTCTGTCCCTCATGTTTTTCCTGAAGAGAAGTGACTTCTTTGCTGCCCTTCTTGACACCAGGCCATCCTCCAAAAGTCTTCGCCTCACTGTGCGTGCAGATGCACTCACACCTGCCTGCTGCCATTCCTGAGCAAGCTCTGTACTGGTGGTGCGCCGATCCCGCAGCTCAATCAGCTTTAGGAGACGGTCCTGGCGCTTGCTGGACTTTCTTGGGCGCCCTGAAGCCTTCTTCACAACAATTGAACCGCTCTCCTTGAACTACTTGATGATCCGATAAATGGTTGATTTAGGTGCAATCTTACTGGCAGCAATATCCTTGCCTGTGAAGCCCTTTTTGTGCAAAGCAATTGCTGCTCAATAGAACTAATAGGAGCTGGCAGGGTGAAGAATGCCCTAAAATAAGGCCTGTTTTTTTGTGATTACTTCAAAACGACGGCAAGCAGCTGGGAAATCTGGTCATATTATGAAACTGGGCTCTACGGCGCATGCAATGAACTATTTTTTATCAGAAAAAAGCGTTGTTAAAAATGTCCTGTGTCCAGCCTTCCACCATTAGCTCTGACAAATTGAAAACCCTAGTCATTGGTGACTCCATTACACACAGTATTAGACTTAAAAGGATCATCCAGAGGGCAGGGCCACTGCCCCTCCCAAAATATATAATTTGGAGATAATTGTCCCTCTTTCTGGGACTCACCAACAAACAGGACCAAGCCTGGCCTGCTGAGGAGTGACGGACTGCATCCTAGCTGGAGGGGTGCCCTCATCCTATCTATAAACACAGACAGGGCTCTAACTCCTCTAGCTCCACAATGAGATAGCCAGTCTGCCAACTTAGTGGAGTCTGCCACTAGCACAGTCATTGTAGTCAGCTCAGCTATCCCCATGGAGACTGTCTCTCGATCTAGGTTGGGCAAAACTAAACATGGTGGTGTTTGACTTAGCAATCTCACTGGAATAAAGACCTCCTCCATTCGTCGTGCATATAATATATTTATTAGAACATACCGTTTAGTAGCAATGCATGCAGGAAGCAATGAATATCAACATACTAGGCACACTCATACTGAGAAGCCATTTTCTAATGCGTAATTGTTTTTTTCAGCTATTGCCAAACACGCGGGTCTAAAATTATGATTCTATTCCTCAATATCATGGAGTGAATTCGTACTAGATGAAAATCTGAAATGAGTATGACATCCTGGCAAATAAAGCATACAAAATGTTCTACATTTCACCAATGTGTCGGAGGACACACTGTCCAGCTGGCATCGCGATGGTACAAGGAAATCCCGGCCATCCAAAACCTCCCCTAACCCGGACGACACTGGGCCAATTGTGTGCCGCCTCATGGGTCCCACGGTCACGGTGGGATTTCAAAAAGGCTTTACGGCGAAAGCAAACCATGATATTATCTGAGGACAGCACCCCATCAAACAAACACATGACAATCATAATTCAACCCGCCAGGCGTGACACAAAACTCAGAAATAACGATATAATTCATGCCTTACCTTTGAAGATCTTCTCCTGCTGGCACTCCAATATGTCCCATTAACATCATAAATGGTCCTTTTGTTCGATAAATTCTGTCGTTATATCTCCAAAATGTAAATTTATTTAGCACGTTTGAATCAGAAAAACACCGGTTCCAACTCGCGCAACATGACTACAAAATGTCTAATAAGTTACCTGTAATCTTGATACAAACATTTCAAACAACTTTCCTAACATAACTTTAGGTATTTATTTTATGTAAATAATAGATAAAATTTAAGACGGGATAAATTGTGTTCAATAGCGGATGAAAACAAAGTGGAGCGAGCTTTCAGGTCCCGCGCCCCAACCACAACAGTACACCAGACTCGACCCTCGTTCTGAACAGCCATACTTCTTCATTACTCAAAAGAAAAACATCAACCAATTTCTAAAGACTGTTGACATCCAGTGGAAGCGATAGGAACTGCAAGCAAGTGCCTTAGAAATCTAGATCCATATAGAAACCACTGTCACCTCAAAAAAAATATTCATGGATGGTTTGTCCTCGGGGTTTCGCCTGCCAAATAAGTGCTGTTATACTCACAGACATAATCTTAACAGTTTTAGAAACGTTAGAGTGTTTTCTATCATAATCTACCATTATATGCATATCCTAGCTTCTGGGCCTGAGTAGCAGGCAGTTTACTTTGGGCACGCTTTTCATCCAAAATTCCAAATGCTGCCCCCTATCCCAAAAAAGTTAAGCACAACAAAGTCAAGGTATTGGAGTGACCATCACAAAGCCCTGACCTCAATCCTATAGAAAATTTGTGGGCAGAACTGAAAAAGCGTGTGCGAGCAAGGAGGCCTACAAACCTGACTCAGTTACACCAGCTATGTCAGGAGGAATGGGTCAAAATTCACCCAACTTATTGCGGGAAGCTTGTGGAAGGCTACCCAAAACGTTTGACCCAAGTTAAACTATTTAAAGGCAATGCTGCCAAATACTAATTGAGTGTATGTCAACTTCTGACCCACTGGGAATGTGATGAAAGAAATAAAAGCTGAAATAATCACTCTCTCTACTATTATTCTGACATTACACATTCTTAAAATAAAGTGGTGATTCTAACTGACTTAAGACAGGGAATTTTTCCACGGATTAAAATCTAGGAATTGTGAAAAACTGAGTTTAAATGCATTTGGCCTAGGTGCATGTAAACTTCCGACTTCAACTGTAACTAGAAAAGGATTGGCTGATTAGCGTGTTCAGAAGGGTAGATAGAAATGTATCTAACAGGGGTGTAGACCAGGGGTGGCCAATAATTTAGTCCCGAGGGTCACATAGGGCCGCATAGATTGTTTTCGGACCGATTTGTTCATCAAAAGAAAAAAGGGCAGGTATTTGAAAATCGTATCCTGTAGGTCCATTATAATTTCGATATACTTTCTATAAAAGTTAAGAGACGTTCAAGAGTGGCCTGGAGTGGCCAGTGCAATCCAAAACGCAATGTTTATATATACTGTGAAAATTATGGATATGCCCTTTTAGTGTAAGCCTTTTGATATTTCTGCCTGTTTTGGTGGGATGGAGTTTTGGCCTACCTGGTGACATCTGAGAAGGGGCTACGAGAAAAGGATTGCGCTACACACAAAACAGCAAACCCATAGCCCTCGTAATACAATCCATTTTCAACTTCCCTCACGAATATTTCTCCCTCTCATATCCTCCTATCCTCTGGTCTGGCTGGTCTGTGACATGGGTTCAAATCCAGCCAACAGTCCTTTGACACAATCTCTCTATCTTCTCCCACTGTCGTTCTCTTTCACCATCTGTTCAATGAAATCAGAAAATATATTTTTAAGAGATACTTCTTTCTGGTTCGCTGAATGACCTGAGGGCGAGGTGCAGGAGAGGAGCCAGAGTGTTTATCACCATGACAGGGTTTGCGGCAGGTCAACATAACCCTCATCCACCGCCACCCCGATGACAGGGATAACAACACCCAGTCCAAACCCTGCTTTTCATCTTCCTCCAACCATCCCGTTTCCTACCCATTCTCTCCCATCCTTAACCCCTTTGACTGGAAAATTCCTCCACCCCTCTTCACCATCCTCTTAAACCGTTTCCCCTCCTCTCCCCCCAGTTATCCTCTACCCCCTCCCTCGGGGCCTACCCGGTGGCAGCACATAAGGGATGGCCTTGGAGATGGACGCTGCCTGCTTCCAATGACAGTGCAGGGTTGGGGGAGGAAGAGGGGCAAAAAGGGTGTGCGCCCGTTATCAGCACTCCACAGTCCCCGGCCGAGAGGCGCTACAGCGCGTAATGAAGTCGCAGTGTTTTAAATCAAGCGCCGTCACCGCCATAGCAATTGTGAATTTATATTTTAAAACCCGCACTGCCGAGTTCTTTTGCTCACCTTGTCCTTGAACACGTTCGGGTACATGAAGTCCCCGTAGCTTTCTGTGCGCACTTTATCCTGAAAGGAAGGAACAAAGGACATTCAGGTCATCCGTTACCACGGGCATAGAAAACATAATCATAGAGCACGTCTTCAGAAACAACATAACACACTGAAACGAATGATCCAATCACCCGAGACCAAGGTGTGTGTCACAGCTGGGCGTACGGTTGTATGTCTATGTGATGGAGAGTTTCCGTGAAAACTAGAGGGGAGATGACCACAGGATTCTGGAGTGCCATATTTGTGTTTGTGCGTGGTCATCTCGTTGAAATGAGAGCTGACTGGGGGATTTGACTCCACGGAAAACGAGTACAATGCTTGCTCGGCGTAGAAATCTAAAGAAGAGTAGACTCATTCTAACATAGAAATAGAAAGGACTGGCTTCCTTTCAACCATTCCACATGGAATCTAGCTGGTCAGACTGGCTAATTAACCTGCCAATCAAATCCTTACGCTTTTCAGAGGGAGGCCCTTTACATACCCATGAAACACACATTTATCTCAAACTCATAACTTATCCTCACTCACTTCGGATGATGCCTTCGCATGCTTTTGATGAGGCGACAGAAACCGAACAAAGTGATAAAATCTTTTGCCAAATTACAGTTAAATCCCATAGGAGCGGTTTCCCGGAAACAGAGATTCTCCATTGAGCTTGCTTTTAATCCAGGACTAGGTTTAAAAGCGTCAAGGAAACCACCCTCACCCCATGGTATTGAAATAAATTAATTGTATCTGTTCCAAAGACTGATCTGACATGACAGCTGACCTCATATTCATTAAACTAGGCTGACATGAGGCGCGAAGGATCCTTGGAGCAAGGATGATTGAAAACCAGAGCTTCTAGTAATAGAGAACTGATTCTTCCAGATTTATCTTCAATAACTTGACCAGAGATGCAGATTCAACATTGATGATGGGTCAGGGAAGGAAGTGGGAGGGTTAAATGGTGAGACTACATTTCTCTCTCGCCCTGTCTTACGCACGCTCTCTCACACACACACACACACACATACATACAGTGTGATCCACTTTATGGCAGCCCGTAAAAGAGTTGACGATCTTCTACCGCAAACCTGTCACGTGGTTCCCCTTTCCTCCGAGGAAGGGTTTTTGATGGAGTTTAGTCTGACGTATATATAGTGCTAAGCACCAATCAGAGAGAGGCAAAGAATCATGTCGAAGCACTGCGGTAAGTGAGAGAGGAAGAGAGGGTTGACCACCTAGCATTCCTACCCACACAACTTCGAATGCTTAAGAAGTGTGAAATATAATCACCACATCTCAAAGCTCCACCATGTTATAGTAATGCTGATGTTTCACATGAGAGCTCACTCCTTATTGCTGATTTGTCACTTTGAGAAAAATGTCATGTTATCAACATCGTAGTTTGCATAGAGACGATCATTTTAATTTAATGCTACATCGAGCCTTTCAGATAAACCGCACTGCTAAACCTGCGTCCCTCCTCTCTCTGCAGTGGCTACTGAAACAGCGGTTTAATAGAGGGCATGAGTGTATGCATATGTGCAGGCATGCCATTGTGGCAGCGGACCTTAAGCATCTCTTCGTGGATGCTGTAGTGGCCATATGAGCTGAAGTAGGCCTCGTCCTCATCCTCCCGGAGCTCAGCCACGGCACCCAAGGCCCCGCTGCCCCGACCCACATCTGCAATTAATACTAGACCCTGGGCCAGCAACTTGAAACAAATACCATAGTATTTTACAACAGAGTAGGATGAGGTTGCCCCTAGACCCTGATCTAAGGTCAGTTTTGCATTCCCCCCCATGGTTTAAGGTTCGGATTGGCTGATCCTAGATCAATGCGTACGGGCACCTTCTATCAGGAACCTATTGGAACAGATTTACAGCAGCACAGTCACACACGTACAGCACCAACTGCACAACCTTCCAAGAGGACATAGCAGTAAATGGAAAGAGAGCATCTATATCCCCCCATCCTCTCCACCCCCCACTCTATGCAGTATTGGAATTTTCCCTCCCTTCTCCTTTTCCTCCTAGTCAAAGGAAAGGCCTCTCCAATACTGAGTTCACTGAGTCCCCCTGCTGGCCGCAGGTGGGAGGTGCAAGTGTGAGAATGAGAAACACCAGTGCCATCAAATGCAGGGATCCAGAGTGTGACCATTTGGTCGCAATATGCGACCATTTTGACTTGACTGTGCAAGTAAAAAATGTATTGGTCACATCAGTGCCAGCTGCAAATTCTAGGTGGTTACTTCACTCAAACCTTTGTATTTTTGTGGCAGCTAAAAATGTTAAGTCCATTACCCTGGCCTGATTCCTTAATGAAAGTGTCTGCCCTGCCCCTGTACCAGTTTCACTGGTAGCTGCTGTGATGAGAGACACTCTCACTCCCACCGAGCACCCCAAGGAGAGGAAGAGAAAATGTGTCCTGGAGTAACACACTATACTTTACGTCAGAGGTAAATCTTTTATTTAAGCAACTAATTAAAGTTAAATTAAAAGAATGTGTTTTCAACGGCGAGCGAGTGTTGTGTCTTACCCTTTTCAATGATGATCACATTTTTGGGTTGCACCTCAACTCACACTGGTTGAGCACCATCCACCCTTTCGATTGCTACCACAGTGGTGCGTATGCTTCTAGTATTTCTTCTGTTAGAAACATTTCAATTTGACACTATCCATATTGGCCAATTCCCTCGAGTATAAAGGGTTAATGTAGTATTTGTATTTCTTTTTTATTATATCAGAAATGGTAGTGGTGATGCTAATAACAGTAGTAGTCGCAGTAATTAACAGTAATGTTAATAGTAGCCTGGGCAGCACTGACTTGAGTTTGTGTTGGTCATTCATTGCTCTGGCCAGGGCCTCCTCTGTGCACTGGGCCCTCTCCTCTGCAGCCTGGGCCCTCTGCAGAAGAGCAGCAGAGGAGTAGCAGGCTTCACACTGGCCCCTAGTAGAGGGGCCAGGCAACATCCCCATCCCCTCACAGTTCTTCCAGATCTAACAAAAGGGAAAGAGAAAAAGAGAGGGGGGGGGACTCACTTGAACACATTCAAAACACAGGAAGATAAGACTGCCTACTCTAACAGTACTGTGTACAATTGCATCTCTGACAAACATGCAATGCTCCAAACCTCCTTTGTCTGAACCATGCCAGTGACGTCACCCCATGCAAATAATGCTAGAGAAAAGAAAACAGCACTGCAGTTTCACTCTGTTTATAGGAACAGCTCGCAGGCTTTGTTGGTTTTAAACAGATTCAAGTTCTTCTTTCAAACAACATTGGATATTGATGCAAAACGCCACATCTGGTGAAAACATTCTAAATATACCCGTAATGCGGTTACCCTTTATCTGCACTTGATTAAATTGAGGCCTTTTGAGTTGAACAATGAACCTGTGAATGCCAGTACCTATCTGCAGGTAAGGGGTCATCCTGTAAAGCTGGCCTCAAGTACTCATCACTCTCCCAGGGAATTGAACACTCCGATATCGTAGACAGGCTCTGCCCACTGCACTTCTGCAAACACAGTCATAATTGTCCATGAACTTGGAAAACCAAGGATGTACTTGGATAGAAAGGCGATCTGTTTTTAATGTTAAGAAGTAACTGATTCATTTCGGAGGCTCGAGAACCTAAAGTTCATGATTAATGAAATCATAGCTATAAAGAACACAATTGCAAATTTATAATTATGTTTTTGTTTACATGTGTGTTGGAGAAGGCTCCTGCACACTGTATGCTTGCAAAAATTATCAGCAATGGGGCTTTCCACACAAGATATAGGCCCAAGGATAATTCTGAAGTTTTGGATCTTCCTGAAATGAAATCCCTGGAAAGGTCATTTGGGGGAAGGATGTTTGGCATACATTTGAAATCCTTTGGGGGGGGGGGGGGGGAAGCATCACTTATTTAATAAAGACACTACAATGATTTGTTTGTAGATACTACAAAGCCAGTGTTGGTGTCATTTGAAACCGTATCGGACGATCTGAGATATGAGTACTGTTAAGATTAAGAATACAATTACTTTAAATAAATGTATGGCTAATTAAAAAACGACCCTTTCTGATTATATTCCTAACTTGAATTATTTCTCAGTAATTATTTTGGATACTGATTTCAAAAGCATGCCAAGCAATCGTACCGCAAATACCCTTTCTATGGATTTCCTTTCAGGAAGATCCGAAATATTATACACTGAACAAAAATATAAACGCAACATGAAACAATTTCAACGATTTTACTGAGTTATAGTTCATATAAGGAAATTAGTCAGTAGAAATAATTCAATTAGGCCCTAATCTATGGACTTCACATGACTAGGCAGGGGCGCAGCTTGGGGGCCAACCCACTTGGGAGCCAGGCCCAGCCAATGAGAATTAGTTTTTCCCCACAAAGGGTCCTTATTACAGAGAGAAATACTCCACATAAACCCCCCCCCCCCCCCAGACGATCCCACAGGTTAAAAAGTCAGACGTGGAGGTCCTGGGGTGGTGTGGTTACACGTGGTCCTCGGCTGCAAGGCAAGTTGGGCGTACTGCCTAATTCTCTAAAACGACGTTGGAGGCGCCTTATGGTTGAAAAATTAACTAAATGTTATGCCAACAGCTCTGGTGGACATTCCCGCAGTCATTCCTCAAAACTTCAGAAAACTGTGGCTTTGTGTTGTGTGATAAATCTTACAGTTGCTCCAGCACCTGTGTAATGACCATGATGTTTAATCAGCTTCTTGATATGCTACACCTGTCAGGTGGTTGGATTATCCTGGTAAAGGAAAAATGCTTACTGACAGGGATGTAAACAAATACGTGCACCAAATTTGAGAAAAATAAGCTTTTGTGCATATGAAAAAAAATAAAAAGAATTGCGTTTATATTTTTGTTCAATATAACTAGCTTTGGGCACAGAATTGCCCAAAAGGTATTTCTAGCAGGTAGTCTAAACACCTTCTGTTCTTTTGCAATGACAATTTCTATAAACTGTCTAACCTCAATCTCAGCTTCGAGACAACTACACTTCCAAATGACAAGCATGAGATCTGGGATGAAATCCCTGGAAAGGTAATTTGGGGGAAGGATGTTTGGCATACATTTGAAATCCTTTTGGGGGGGGGGGGGAGCATCACTCATCAATATGAGATCTGGGTCATTACTATTTTACCTGGACCATTACTATTTTACCTGGAACTAAAATAGTAATGACCCAGATCTCATATTGATGAGTGATGCTCCCCCCCCCCCCAAAAGGATTTCAAATGTATGCCAAACATCCTTCCCCCAACAGCCAAAGGTCTGAAGTCACTCTGTACCAAAACACAAATTTTCGGTTCAGAACAAAATGTTATTTACAATGACTGCCTAGGAACAGTGGGTTAACTGCCTTGTTCAGGGGCAGAACGACAGATTTTTACCTTGTCAGCTCAGGGAGTTGATCTAGCAACCTTGCGGTTACTGGCCCAATGCTCTAACCACTAGGCTACCTGCCGCCCCATTAATTAAGGGATGGGATATGTACCACTGTCCGTATGTAGTTGATCATTCTTTTAACGTCAGATGTGAGGAGGATGGATAATATCAAAACAGAAAACAATGATAACTCTTTATAAGAGAAGTTTACAAACTTACTGTGTTTCTTAACCACTTCGACAAGCTCAACTTGATGCTCTACTAGACAGTGTTGTAGTGTTTCTGGTACAGAATTTGACAACCTGAGAAAACATGAGGGACAAGACTTATTTTAACCAGCAACACTTTCAGAGAGACTTAACTATTTCAAACCAGATTAAATGTATCAGTGAGTTGCTTAGAACAGCAATGACAGACTTGTCACAGAATAAGCAAGTAACTTGAAAGTTGTTGTCATTGGCCTCCTCCATCCACAGCTCCTCATTATCACTGTCTGAGAGATCGGGCTCCACCGTCCACCGTGATCTGTCACAGTGTCAACGGGGGATAGGTAATCTTTGGTGTCAGTGTTAAAACATTGCATGAACTGGCTAACTAGATAGATGTAGCTAACGGGCATTGCCATTATGTGTGCCTAACAAGTTCAACCACTTTTTTTCAGTGCCGGTTTCGTTTACTTTGAGTTATCTGAATAACGTGGTAATCCAAAAAACTGCATGGTGTATGATCAATAGAAGCTCAGCTAGCAAGCTAAGGTTACTTAGTCAGCATAACGTTAAATTACCGGTATAAGAAATGCATTAGCTAACTAGCCACAAGCAACATTACAAGACTTCAAATGTACACACTAATTAACAATTATACAAAATATTCAAATTATGTTCTCTGTAGTGCACCATTCAGTATTTAAATTATCATAGTTTTACACGCACTATTTACATATCTCACGTGTACCTGTTTATTCCGCCATGCTGTCTCCTTGGTTTCAGCTGTGTACACGCTGCTTCCGAGTCTAGTTCCAACGTGTACTTACAGACAATGGCCACTAGAGGTCACCAACTCAATCTTTAAGGGAATTACATTCATACCTTTTTTTTTATTGCAACAATAATATTTTTTTGCATTTAACCTTTATTTAACTAGGCAAGTCAGTTAAGAACAAATTCGTATTTCCAATGAGAGCCTACCAGGGAACAATGAGTTAACTGCCTTGTTCAGGGGCAGAACAACAGATTTTTACCTTGTCAGCGCGGGGATTCAATCCAACAACCTTTAGGTTACCGACCCAACGCGCTAAACACTAGGCTACCTGCCACCCCAGATGTGTAATATAACAATATTACACATCAATACAGGGACATTCCTGTGAATACAATGAAATAATAGATAATAATAGCATTTCCTTTAAATTGTTTAACTTGGGTCAAACATTTCTGGTAACCTTCCACAAGCTTCCCACAATAAGTTGGGTGAATTTTGGCTCATTCCTCCTGACAGAGCTGGTGTAACTGAGTCAGGTTTGAGGCCTCCTTGCTTGCACACGCTTTTTCAGTTTTTCCCCACAAATATTCTATAGGATTGAGGTCAGGGCTTTGTGATGGCCACTCCAATACCTTGACTTTGTTGTCCTTAAGCCATTTTGCCACAACTTTGGAAGTATGCTTGGGGTCATTGTCCATTTGGAAGACCCAATTGCGACCAAGCTTTCACTTCCTGACTGATGTCTTGATATGTTTCTTCAATAATATATTTCCCTCCCTCATGATGCCATCTATTTTGTGAAGTGCACCAGTCCCTCCTGCAGCAAGGCACCCCCACAACATGATGTTGCCACCCCCGTGCTTCACGTTTGGGAGGGTGTTCTTAAGCTTGCAAGCCTCCCCCTTTTTCCTCCAAACATAACGATGGTCATTATGGCCTAACAGTTCTATTTTTGTTTCATCAGACCAGAGGACATTTCTCCAAAAAGTACAATCTTTGTCCCTATGTGCAGTTGCAAACCGTAGTCTGGCCTTTTTATGGCAGTTTTGGAGCAGTGGCTTCTTCCTTGCTGAGCAGCCTTTGAGGTTATGTCGATATAGGACTCGTTTTACTGTGGATATAGATACTTTTGTATCCGTTTCCTCCAGCATCTTCACAAGGTCCTTTGCTGTTGATCTGGGATTGATTTGCACTTTTCGCACCAAAGTACGTTCATCTCTAGGAGACAGAACGTGTCTCCTTCCTGAGCGGTATGATAGCTGCGTGGTCCCATGGTGTTTATACTTGCGTACTATTGTTTGTACAGATGAACATGGTACCTTCAGGCATTTGTAAATTGCTCCCAAGGATGAACCAGACTTGTGGAGGTCTACAATTTTTGCTGAGGTCTTGACCTGATTTCTTTTGATTTTCTCATGATCAGAAGCTTCTAAAGCCATGACATCATTTTCTGGAATTTTCCACGGTGTTTAAAGGCACAGTCAACTTAGTGTATGTAAACTTCTGACCCACTGGAATTGTGATACAGTGAATTATAAGTGAAATAATCTGTCTGTAAACAATTGATGGAAAAATGATCCGTGTCATGCACAAAGTAGATGTCCTAACCGACATGCCAAAACTATAGTTTGTTAAGAAGAAATTTGTGGAGTGGTTGAAAAACTCGTTTTAATGACTCCAACCTGGAAGTGTATGTAAACTTCAAACTTCAACTGTATGTTTTGTGCTCTTGTAGAAAGCAATCCGGCCCCTATTGCTGACTACAAATGATCTATAACTGGGCTAATAACTCAGTAACTAGCAAAGGATATGAACAAAATGTGCACACGTGGCTATATGCAGCTCTCGCTTTGATCTCAAAACAAGAGCATCTACCTCACGACCACTCATGCGTGGTGTTGTGCTGTTAGTTGCACATCAAAAGGTTAGGGTTACTTTTAATCCATTTACCAACGTCTTAGTTTTTTCCTTGCGGAACTTTTTTCATTAAAATGTTTCACCCCGGACGCTTTATCTGGACATGTTTCTACAGGACCTCCACCAGCTGAAAAAGCTAAGTCGTAACATTAACACTATGCCATCTAATTGCAGTCGCTGTACTCATAATATACAGGAGAACTATCGCCTTATGGTGAGGATAGCCGTGTTGCAAGCACAGCTTCAGACGCAATCGCTAGGCAAGGGTAATTTAAGTGTAGGTAAGGATGAAACAGCGTCTGTGCCACCAGTAAGTACAGATCGTAGCATAATTGCCCCCTGCACAGTCCCCAGAGCCGGAAAATGTTTTCAAGGCTTCTGGAAAGAAATGCTGTTGGCATGCTCAACCGGTGTCGCTCATTCAGCCAACAGAAACTTTCAACATGGTTCTCCCCATAAAAGCAACGGGTTGGAGTCAGAGGCCGAGCCTTCTCAGGTCTCTCCTCCACCCGTTGCAGGGTCTGAGCCGCCGAAGCCTCCCACGATTAGCTCTGACAAATTGAAAACCCTAGTCATTGGCGACCCCATTACCCGCAATATTAGACTTAAAAATAATCATACACTGTTTACCAGGGGGCAGGGCTACCAACGTAAAGGCTAATCTGAAGATGGTGCTGGCTAAATCTAAAACTGACAAGTGTAGAGAGTATAGGGATATTGTCATCCACGTCGGTACCAACGATGTTAGGATGAAACAGTCAGAGGTCACCAAGTGCAATATAGCTTCAGCATGTAAATCAGCTAGAAAGATGATTCGGCATCGAGTGTGTGCAAGATGGCGCTGACAGACATGGCAACTCTGCTTCTAGCTCCTAAACAACTCCGCCATCAGCGGAGAAGAGGTATTCGGAGTGGACTTCTAGTCCGACTCAGGAGGCGTGAACATCATCCACCGCTTCCGAGTATATTACTCTCTAAATGTTCAGTCTCTTTGGCCAATAAAGTAGACAAGCTCATGGCTCTCTCGGGATATACTGTCCCCATCCATACAGCCAGCTGGGTTCTCAGTACATTGCGCAGACAGGAATAAAGAACTCTCCAGGAAGAAGAAAGGCGGGGGTGTATGTTTCATGATTAACTACTTATGGTGTGATTGTGATAACTTACAGAAACTCAAGCCCTTTTGTTCACCCGAGTTGGAAAACCAGGAAAATAACCTCTCCCTCAACGTCAACAAAACAAAGGAGCTGATCGTGGACTTCAGGAAACAGCAGAGAGAGCACACCCCTATCCACATCAACGGGACCGCAGTGGAGAAGGTGAAAAGCTTCATGTTCCTCGGCGTACACATCACGACGATCTGAAATGGGCCACTCACACTGACAGTGTGGTGAAGAAGGCGCAACATCGCCTCTTCAACCTCAGGAGGCTTTGACTAGGCCCCTAAGACCCTCACAAACTTTTACAGATGCACAATTGAGAGCATCCTGTAGGGCTGTATCACCGCCTGGTACAGCAACTGCACTGCCCGCAATCGCAGGGCTCTCCAGAGGGTGGTGCGGTCTGCCCAGCGCATCACCGGGGGCACACTGCCTGCCCTCCAGGACACATACACCACCGAATGTCACAGGAAGGCCAAAAGGATCATCAAGAACATCAACCACCCGAGCCACGGCCTGTTCACCCCGCTAACATCCAGAAGGCAAGGTCAGTACAGGTGCGTCAAAGCTGGGACCGAGAGAATGAAAAACAGCTTCTATCTCAAGGCCATCGGACTGTTAAATAGCCATCACTAGCAGGCTACCACCCGGTTACTGAACTCTGCACCTTTAGAGGCTGCTGTTCCTATCGGACCTTGTAGTCATGGCAGATAATATTCACATTTTTGGTGACTTTAATATTCACATGGAAAAGTCCAGACACACTCCAAAAGGCTTTCATCGACTCAGTGGGTTTTGTCCAACATGCCTCCGGACCTACTCATTGCCACAGTCATACCCTGGATCTAGTTTTGTCCCGTGGAATAAATAATGTGAATCTAAATGTTTTTCCTCATAATCCTGGAATATCGGACCACCATTTTATTACGTTTGCAATAATCTGCTCAGACGCCAACCAAGGATCATCAAAAGCCGTGCTGACAACCCAAAGATTCCTAGATGCCCTTCCAGACTCCCTCCACCTACCCAAGGATGTCGGAGTACAAAAATCAGTTAACCACCTAACTGAGGATCTTAATTTAACCTTGCGTAATACCCTAAATGCAGTCACACCCCTAAAAACAAAAAACATTTGTCACAAGAAATGTTCTCCCTGGTATACAGAAAATACCTTAGCCCTGAAGCAAGCTTCCAGGAAATTGGAACAGAAATGGTGCTCCACCAAACTGGAAGTCTTCCAGCTAGCTTGGAAAGACAGTACCGTGCAATGTCGAAGAGCCCTCAATGCTGCTCGATCAGCCTATTTTTCCAACCTAATTGAGGAGAATAAGAACAATCCAAAATATATTTTTGATACTGTCGCAAAGCTAACTAAAAAAACAGCATTCAACAAGAGGAGGACAGCTTTCACTTCTGCAGTGATAAATTCATGAACTTCTTCAATGAAAAGATCATGATCATTAGAAAGCAAATTACAGCCTCCCGGGTGGCGTAATTTCACTGCATTGCAGCGTCAGCTGCGCCACCAGAGACTCTGGGTTCGCGCCCAGGCTCTGTCGCAGCCGGCCGCGACCGGGAGGTCCGTGGGGTGACGCACAATTGGCCTAGCGTCGTCCGGGTTAGGGAGGGTTTGGCCGGTAGGGATATCCTTGTCTCATCACGCACCAGCGACTCCTGTGGCGGGCCGGGCGCAGTGCGCGCTAACCAAGGGGGCCAGGTGCACGGTGTTTCCTCCGACACGGCTGGCTTCCGGGTTGGAGGCGCGCTGTGTTAAGAAGCAGTGCGGCTTGGTTGGGTTGTGCTTCAGGAGGACGCATGGCTTTCGACCTTCGTCTCTCCCGAGCCCGTACGGGAGTTGTAGCGATGAGACAAGATAGTAATTACTAGCAATTGGATACCATGAAATTGGGGAGAAAAGGAGGCAAAAAAAATAATAATAAAAAAATTAAAATAAAGCAAATTACAGACTCCACTTTGAATCTGCGTATTTCTCCAAAGCTCAGTTGTCCTGAGTCTGCACAGAACTGCCAGGACCTAGGATCATAGGACGCACTGAAGTGTTTTAATCCTGTATCTCTTGACACATTCATGAAAATAGTCATGGCCTCTAAACCTTCAAGCTGCATACTGGACCTTATCCCAACTAAACTACTTCCTGTGCTTGGCCCTCCTATGTTGAACATAATAAATGGCTTCCTATCCACCGGATGTGTACCAAACTCACTAAAAGTGGCAGTTATAAAGCCTGTCTTGAAACCTTGACCCAGAAAATGTAAAAACAGCACGAGACAAAAAATAGATAAAAATGAACACAAGGCTTTTACCGTCTACTAGGAATGCTTCGGAGAGTCGATCGCGATTGACCGGTTTGTGACTGCTGCTCTAGAAAGTTGAGTGAAGTTCAATCTCATGTTGATATTTCTGCGCTGACTGCTGCACAGCAGTCTCTGGCTACTGCACACGCAACTTAGCGGGAACATTGCTTGGAACTCTGAGTTCCCCCCAATGTTTTCCTATGGAGAGGTATGCTGGTCTATTTCGTCAACCATCTCACAAAGTGTATATTTTGATTTGTTCAAGTCGACACCATTTTCAAATCTGGATAATCTCCTCTTTCTAATAACATAAGGTTGAGCAGCGTACTCTGCTGTCATCGATTGCTAGACCAGAAATAGTTGTTGCCTTTTTTTTTCTACTTCCTCCTTACGCAGACATAAGCACACTTGACACCATCGAGGTGTAGATGTCTACTTTCTACACGAGTTGTTATTTTTCATTTCCCTCCTAAGAACAGATTGTAGTGGTAAAATAAAAAGGTAGAAATGTTTGTGCCATTTAAGGGAAATGGAATTCTAAGCATCACTCCAGTCAGAAGAGGCTCAGCGAAGTTTCATTTCAATGAATTTGCTATGGCCTCACTCTAGTGTTCCAGCACAGTCAACATTATTTGGCAGTTTTTCAGCTTTGGGTGAATTTTGACTCATTCTATTGTCCAGCCAACTACTGTACAGGCCCGCTAGCCTGGCGCTGGCTGTGTTCTCTATGTGGTCTTAAGCATTAGCATGTAGCATGCAGCCCTGGGTGTATGTGTGCCATGTGTGTATGTGTGCCAGAGAGTGAATGGGCAAGACAAAACATTTAAGTGCCTTTGAACGGGGTATGGTAGTATGTGCCAGGCACACCGGGCTGTGTCAAGAACTGCAACGCTGTTGGGGTTAACACTCACCAGTTTCCCGTGTGGATCAAGAATGGTCCACCACCCAAAGGACATCCAGCCAACTTGACAACTGTGGGAAGCATTGGAGTCAACATGGGCCATACCATATGTGAATGAACTATTAGGATTGTCAAGGGAGAGTGTAAAACTGTTCATTTTTGATTGCCAAAGCAAGTGGAATAAACAATGTTAACATATGTTTGACTGTAGGCTACAAATGCAACCTTTTTTTGGGGACATTAAATGTACTGTTCGATTAATACATGGCTACTACTATGAGTACTATGTACCTCCCTTCCTTCTCTTGAAAAGTAATAAGTGAACGTTAATTGCTACATTTTACCTGGGATATCAAATATTTTATAAGTTACATAACGAAGACAAAATTAGATTTCATGATATGACTTTGTCTTTACAAATCTATTCACTATTGGCCAAATGCAGTCACCATCTACTTCAGCTAGCATTTCCTGTTTGTAGGCCTGTTTAAAAATGTACGGTAAAGCACTTTTGATGAAGTGTAAAAAATGACACTGGCTGTATTATGATGCATGTGCTGGTATTTTATGTACAATAAGGTTTCCAATATTCTTAAATCTGACATGGGTTTAAGTTACCATTATTATTATTATCTCATATGGCTGAATTGTAGTGTACAGTCGTGGCCAAAAGTTTTGAGAATGACACAAATATTAATTTTCAAAGTTTGCTGCTTCAGTGTCTTTAGATATTTTTGTCAGATGTTACTATGGAATACTGAAGTATAATTACAAGCATTTCATAAGTGTCAAAGGCTTTTATTGACAATTACATGAAGTTGATGCAAAGAGTCAATATTTGCAGGGTTGACCCTTCTTTTTCAAGACCCTTGCAATCCGCCCTGGCTTGCTGTCAATTTACTTCTGGGCCACATCCTGACTGATGGTAGCCCATTCTTGCAAAATCAATGCTTGGAGTTTGTCAGAACTTGTGGCTTTTTGTTTGTCCACCTGCCTCTTGAGGATTGACCACAAGTTCTCAATGAGATTAACATCTGGGGAGTTTCCTGGCCATGGACCCAAAATATCAATGTTTTGTTCCCCGAACCACTTAGTTATCACTTTTGCCTTATGGCAAGGGGCTCCATCATGCTGGAAAAGGCATTGTTCGTCACCAAACTGTTCCTGGATGGTTGGAGAAGTTGCTCTCGGAGGATGTGTTGGTACCATTCTTTATACATGGCTGTGTTCTTAGGCAAAATTGTGAGTGAGCCCACTCCCTTGGCTGAGAAGCAACTCCACACATGAATGGTCTCAGGATGCTTTACTGTTGGCATGACACATGGTAGCGCTCACCTTGTCTTCTCCGGACAAGCTTTTTCCCGGATACCCCAAACAATTGGAAAGGGGATTCATCAGAGAAAATTACTTTACCCCAGTCCTCAGCAGTCCAATCCCTGTACCTTTTGCAGAATATCAGTCTGTCCCTGATGTTTTTCCTGGAGAGAAGTGACTTCTTTGCTGCCCTTCTTGACACCAGGCCATCCTACAAAAGTCTTTGCCTCACTGTTCGTGCAGCTGCACTCCCACCTGCCTGCTGCCATTCCTGAGCAAGCTCTGTACTGGTGGTGCCCCAATCCCGCAGCTGAATCAACTTTAGGAGACGGTCCTGGCGCTTGCTGGACTTTCTTGGGTGCCCTGAAGCCTTCTTCACAACAATTGAACTGCTCTCCTTGAAGTTCTTGATGATCCGATAAATGGTTGATTTAGGTGCAATCTTACTGGCAGCAATATCCTTGCCTGTGAAGCCCTTTTTGTGCAAAGTAATGATGACGGCACGTGTTTCCTTGCAGGTAACCATGTTTGACAGAGGAAGAACAATGATTCCAAGCACCACCCTCCTTTTGAAGCTTCGTGTTAACGAGAGAATCACTGACATGATGTCAGCTGGTCCTTTTCTGGCAGGGCTGAAATGCAGTGGAAATGTTTTTGGGGGATTCAGTTCATTTGGATGGCAAAGAGGGACTTTGCAATTAATTGCAATTCATCTGATCACGCTTCATAACATTCTGGAGTATATGCAAATTGCCATCATACAAACTGAGGCAGCAGACTTTGTGAAAATTTATATTTGTGTCATTCTCAAAACTTTTGGCCACAACTGTATTTACAGAATAACCTGTGTTGTACCATTTTTCATCCACTCGATGGCAGTAATGTGCTACCACTTTCAAGAGGTCTACTGTGAGAGTTTTTCTACTCACCCTTCAAGTACAGAGCAAATGTCCAAATGAATGAAATTCCCTGAATGTTGCTTTATGGATGTTAGCTATGACTGGTTGTGATCCAGTCACGTGACATGCAAAGTCATATGTAACAGATGTACATCGTACTCTCCTTGCGTTGTGTTTTGTCCAAATAAATCAGTGGTCCCAGTTGAACATTATTTATTGTCTGTTGTTAAATAGGAAACAGCACGTTAGTTGTGCAGGGTTTAACGATGTTGATGGCTGTCGATGGTAAAATCTGTAGCATGACAACAACTTGTGTTAGCAGTGGGCTTATTTGAACATTACATCGGTGTATGCTAGCTAACACACTTATTTACAGCAATCATATGCCAAAGCACATCCCAGAAAGCCCCTGTAAGAAATTGTATAAGATACTGGTAACTTGTTTTAACCACTTCTCAACATAAGCTATTCTTGGCACAACATGCACCCATCCCCACTACTTTGTCAGACCCACACACACATCCCCTCCCCCATGAATAGGGCCTGTGAAAACAAACGCACATGCAGGATGCCTTTGGATGTGAATAGGACAAAGAACTGTGTGAAAAGCCAATGGAATGTCGACATCAGGCCGAACAGGACTACCCACGACCCAGATCGACCAATCGGAAGGCCAGACGACAAGATCAACCTACTTTGCTTGTTGCCTATATAATCTGTATGTACTGTTTAGAGGGCCTTCTTCCGACGATTCCATACGAGTCAGACAGAAGGAGCCGTGATGCACGATTTACTAAGATATTTTTACATATTAATAAAAGGCCTTATTATATAATAATCCACCTCGTCCTATGTCTCTACTTGATCTCCTGTCTCCAGTAAACGTTTTACTAACACCCCTCAATCCCTAACAGGTACCATATACCCACACATGTATAAATCAGTAATGTACAGCAAACTTGTACACATTGTAAAATATAAAATAGCAAACAGTATTCAGAACGTGACCTACCCCTTGCGTCACATTTTCATACTGGGGAGACCTGACGTTCACGATCTCCCCCTATGCGGGGCCAATCACAACACGCCTTATTGTCTTCAAAGTTGAACCAATCAATAAGAATGCCTGAACATTGAATACACCTTTCTTTAGACGCAAGTGGAAACATAACCAACCCTGTTACACATACAAAGTGGGTAATGTTGAGCCCCCACCTCCTGTCTGTCACTCACATCCATTAAACATCTTAAACATATAGTTGAAGGTGTGGTCTGTACCTTGTGAATATTCCCTTTTGATTGCACAAATATTCCCATTTGTTGTCTCTGCTATAAAATAAAAGAAGAGAGGGGAGGGGTCAAATAAGATGCAAAGGCCTGAGGCTACAGCCCATTACCAAATGACCAGCCAGGCTACACATCTGCAATACACTCTCCTCCCCCACTTACTTACACAAATACAATTCAAGGAAGATGTTAAGTCTGTATTCACAGGGTAGCATTGCTGATCTAGGATCACTGATTGGATCCCTCTATGTAGTCTATTATATGACAAGTCACGTGTAATAAAAAGCTTTTTTCTAAAGTGTTATAAATGCTAATTTGCACAAAAAAAATCTCAAACCCAGTTTTTGCTTTGTCATTACGGGGTAGTGTTTAGATTGAATCAATTTTAAAATAAAGGCTGTAACATAACAAAATGTGGAAAAAGTCAAGTGTCTCCAAGAATAACTCCTGCTCGCTACTGCCACCCTGAGGACTTTCAAAGCTACTAACTTATTTGAATAGGCCTTTTTCCAATGCCAAAAATCTTTGTTTATATCCGAAGTACACATTTCTTTGGTTGTCAATAACAACGACTTAAGTGTGTGTATAGGCAAGGGCATGGACAAAATACATTTTTTGAATCATTTTCGGCACTGTGGCCCGAGAAACAGGTGTGAGGAGTCTGAATCAGAATGATATTCCCTAGAATAAAATGTAATCAATTCAATATTAAAAGACAAATTGTGTCATCTCCACGATAACTTTTTACATGTGACTTTTCCTATAATGGGAAGTTGATCACGTGTCCGGTCCTCAGTGCTGAAACAGCAGCTGCATCTGCATCTGCTGACTACATAGAGAGACCTGATCAGTGATCCTAGATCAGCAATGCTACCCTGAGACACTTTGTGAATACAGACTTAGATCTTCTTTGAATTGTATGTGCATAAGTAAGTGGGGGCAGGGAGAAGAGTGTACTGTAGGTGTGTGTGGTACCCTGACTGGTCAAATGTTAGTGGGCTGTAGGCTCAGACGTTTATTAACATGTCAGTGGCAGTAATTCTGAAAAACAACTATATTTTATAGCATGGAGAACAAATTGGAATATTTGTGCTATTAAAAAGGGAATATTTACAAGGTACAGACCACACCTTCAACTGTATATGTTTAAGATATTTAAAATGGGTGAGTGACAGACAGGAGTTAGGGGTTCAACATTACCCACTTTGTATGACACTTGAACGTTGCATGTCACGTGTCTGGTATCCATCAAAGCAACATTCGCAATGCAAATGCAGGGAATTGTGTTAATTTGGACATTTCCTCAGTACTTGATGGGTCGTGGCCAGTAGTGAATAGATGTGTAAAGACAAAGTAATATCATGAAGTCTCCTTGTCCTAGCATGTAACATTTGATTTTGGATCACAGGTAGAATACACATCCAAATGAGCCAGCTATACACTCTGTACAAAACATTATGAACACCTCTTTCCATGACAGACTAAACATTTGAATTCAGGCAAAAGCTATGATCCATTATTGATGTCACTGGTTAATTAAATCCACTTAAATCAGTGTAGATGAAGGGGAGGAGACGGGTGAAGCCTTGAGACATTTTGATTTCATCTTTATTTTAACAGGGAAGACATTGAGTCATAGGTGTCTTTTTAAAAACGTGCCCCTTATAATAATACAACAAATACACAATAAAATACAAAAACATAGTCATAGGAATCACACAAAAAAATAAGTCCCCAATCAATACTTAATTGCCTGAACAGCACCAGAACATCTAGAGGAAATGTATTTTGAATTTTGTTCCAGCAACCTGGAAAAATTAAAAGCAGATTTACATAGCTCGATGGAGACCCTAACACAGAACCCAAATCGTGCGCTATCGTGCATAAATGTATTTTGTCTCTCTACACCAAACGCGATCACAACACGCAGGTTAAAATATCAAAACAAACTCTGAACCAATTACATTATTTTGGGGACAGGTCGAAAAGCATTAAACATGTATGGCAATTTAGCTAGTTAGCTTGCACTTGCTAGCTAATTTGTCCTATTTAGCTAGCTTGCTGTTGCTAGCTAACTTGTCCTGGGATATAAACATTGAGTTGTTATTTTACCTGAAATGCACAAGGTCCTCTATTCCGACAATTAATCCACACATAAAACAGCCAACCGAATTGTTTCTAGTCATCGCTCCTCCTTCCAGGCTTTTTCATCTTTGAACTTATATGGTGATAGCATCTAAACTTTCATAGTATTACCACGACAACCGGCAAAATAGTTTGTCTTTCAATCACCCATGTGGGTATAACCAATGAGGAGATGGCACGTGGGTACCTGCTTCTATAAACCAATGAGGAGAAGGGAGAGGCAGGACTTTCAGCGTGATTTGCGTCAGAAATAGAAAGGAGTTCTATTTTAGCCCTTGGCATCGCAGACGCGCGCGAGCAGTGTGGGTGCAATAATTTAATAACATGGATTTCTACATTTATTTTGCGACACTCGCGCACGCAACGTGTCAGGTCTGGTCAGCATGTAAGCTTGGAAGGAAACTCAAGGCCTCACAGGCCTGATTGGTGTCACACTTTTGCCCCAACTAACACACCTGACTCTAATAATCAACTAATTATGACCTCAGTTTAGAATGTAATTAGTTTCATTGGGATTGAGAAAAAGTGTGACAACTCCTGCAGAGGCTAGGAGTCTCCCTTCCCTGCCATATGAACCTCGAGTAACCAATCCCATGAACGGGTTAGGCAACTTCAGGTGTCTATATTTTAACAGCACAATTAGATAAGAGGGGTGTTTATGCCCTAGCACTACACAGCTGATTCAAATAATCATCAAGCTTTGATTTGAGTGCCTTTGAACTGGGTATGCTAGTAGGTGCCAGGTGCACTGCTGGGTCTGTACATGTGAATAGTCATGAATCTGAGCTTCCATTAAGTTGTGTAACATCTAGAACTAGGCCTACCATGGAAAATATATAAAACATTGTGGAACACACTAAGAAAGGCACCACATTCCTAGTAGGCCTTGTATGGTGTGAGACATCATCATTGATTACATTTCCCCATTTGGTCACAAGAATCAAGTCAGGCTTCATCATTTGCCTAGGAAGGATTCGTAACTTTCTGTGGACTCCGCAATGAGCTGCGCTGTGTAAGAAAATCGTACTGTATTCTTAAAATTAGCATAGTGGGCGTGGCTACCAGGAAGAGGATGCAAATATCATTACCGTGCTCCTAGCTGCATTATATTATGCTGGCACACGTTGGCGGATTTTTTTTTAAATAGATCGAAATGCCGGCTTTTATTTAAAGTCACCTCATTACCATATAAAGTGACGTAATTTGCGCTGCGGTCAGAAGCAGTGATGCCAACTGTAAGAAAAACTTTTATGCTCATATATGCTTGAAGCCAAGATAGGCCTTTATATCTATGCATTAGCTTTTAGTAACAAAAGGCAAAGCAAATGAACTTATATTACAAGTGTGTTTGCAGTATGTTGCACAACCTGCTTCTGGCATGCCATACTAATGTTTCCACATACAGCCAAGAAAACAGGAACTGGGTCAACCGCAGAGGTCTAAGGGACTTCATCTTGTGATGACATATCTGCTGATGGCTGGAAGACACACACACACCCACGCACATTTACACTCAAACACAGAGAACCACACACACCGCATTAATACCTAATAGAGCTTCTAGGGATCCTAAGCTTATCAACATTGTGCACCCACGGCAGTTGGGAAATTCAAAACAGACATTAAGCAAGGGACATTCTTCAACAACAATGGTGGACCAATAAGCATGGACTACGCCCGGACCAGAGCCAACCAGAGGACCAGGACTTCAAAGAATCAACCTACTTTCTGTACTGTATATAATCTGTAATCAACCTGTTTTAGGGGCTCTCCTCTTTCAGCTCACTCGGAGTTTTTAGACGGAGCCCCGCATGCGCAGTACCAAATATATTTACTCTGAATAAACTGCTGATTGTTAAACTTTAACTCCTCGTCTGAGTCGATCCTTGACCGACTCGCTCACCTGTGCACCTCACCTTTTATCAACACAACTTAGCAATTTCATTGCTAGATTTAGCAACTTTTCAGACTACCCTGGCAACTTTTTTTCCCCAAACACCACCTAGCAACACATTTAGCTACTTTTAAAAATGTATTTGGAACTTTTAGCAACTCAAACGCTAAGACTCAAACGCTAAAATGCATGCATTTTCCCTCTAAATGACACTCACATTCAGTCACAACACACATGCCTGGCTGCAAAAGTGCATTGTGAGAGACGTCAGCAGCAGGCGCTCACCTCGTGCTCAGGCAGCAGCATCAGGCCAGCAGCAATTTCAGTAAATTGCAAATCATTGTTGGCTGACTGCAGTAGTGGTATGGGTTCGACGAGCGAAACCCAATGAATAAAGTTGGTCACGAATGTTTGATCTTGAACAGAACATACAACATCAATCAACATGTCTCAATCAAAATTGTACAGAAAAGAGTGGGAGTCTGTACCTGAACAAATGTCAAATCATATTTTCTTCCGAGATGGCCAGTCAATTTGAGTAACGGTATTGCGTATTCAACGTAATGACGCAGTTTTACGTTAACACGCAATGACATCACAACGTAATTTAGCAACAAATCAACCTGCCTCTAGCAACTTCAAAAAAATTAAATTAGCTGGCAACACTGGTCAGAAGACTACTAGCGCAAAGTCCTCCAACAAATTGCAGGACAGTGTAAACATGTAACTAGCAGGCGCATAATTAGTTTCTGAAATTGCCAGTGTAGCAGGGATATGAGTTTTCGAATAGCATAGGTTTTTCAGTAACGCAAACCTGTTCGTATGGCGTATTCATCTCATTGCCTTTACGGTTCGTTTATTTAAATCGCTATTTACTAGGCTTATCCCAAAACAGCCAGTTTTGATTCTGTCCGGTAGTAACAAATCGAGATGGACTACTTGTTACAGGTGAAAATAGGTGCCCTCATGGGTTTGTTGCTCCTGACGCTATTTTTCGGATTTATTCCTGCTCGGATGAAGTGGTTCAGAGAAACCAGTGGGACAGGTAAGTTTCAGGAGGTAACCTACAAATTGTATAATTACTAGCTAGCTAGTCTCATGTTGTAACCCCGTATGCAATTGCTGTTTCCCACAACACGCCAGATGGCTCGTTGCGTCCTTTCCTTCATCAACCAAACCTAAACTATTCGGTTTCCCGTCAACAAGATACATATCTACTATCTATAAGAGTAAATACTTACGATTCGTGTTTGGTGTGTACTACGCTATCAAATATGCGTTTAAAACACATTTTTACCCAGGGTGTCCCATTTTTCGCCTGTGTGGGTTGCCGTGTAGTACATTCTCGGTCACGTGAGTAAAATACCAGGTTATCTCCCACTTTTACAGGCGGGAATTGAAAAACGTGTTTTAAACGCTTATTCGATAGCGAAGGAAACATTCAACCTGACGCATCTTAAGTATTGTTGTTATATATATTGGATATGCCTCTGTTGTTGGAAACGTTATTTTGGTGAAACCGAATCGTTTAGGTTTGGTTGATCGGCAGATAGCCTAGAGCGTTGGGCTAGTAACCGAAAGTTTGCTGGATCGAATCCCCGTTCTGCCACTTACCAAGGCAGTTGGCCCACTGGGGAACAGTGAGTTGTCATTGTAAATAAGAATGTGTTCTTAACGGACATGCCTAGTTAAGTAAAGGATAAATAAAAAAAATATGGATGCCAGGCTACGGGGCTTCATAACCAGTCATCTCTGTAAACACGCTAGTTGCGTGTCGAAGCAAATTACATGCAAGTGTTTGCCAAATCCAATCAGTGGATTTGTTACTTCCAATGGTTTATAACCACCATTGACAATTTATCAAATAAAATCAAATGTTATTTGTCACATGCACTGATTACAACAGGTGTAGACCCTACAGTGAAATGCTTACTTATAAGCCTTTAACCAACAATGCCGTTAAGAAAAATAAGCGAAGTATTTACTAAATAAACGGAACCAAAAAATGAAAATAGAAAAGTAACACATAATTAATGAGCAACCCTAAAACAACAGCAACGAGGCTATATACAGGGGATACCTGTACAATTTACATTCCAATCAAATGTTGTTCATTAATTCATAATTTTTAGTAATCTACAAAAGATGGAGCCTAAATCAGAGCTTTAAGGATAAAAAAACAAACAACGTATTTATCCACTATGGATTAGTTTGATTGGCTAATCGTAGTACAAACCTTTGATTTTAGCACATAGGTCTACCTTTAAAAGAGATGCATCTAAAATAGCTGTGTATAGCTTACTGTGAGTTGGAACCGAAATAATAATTTTCCAATCGTGAACAGAACCGTTAATTTTTTCGTTCTATTCCAGTTTCCACCAGCAAAATAATGTTATGAACTGGTTCGAATTCTTTCTGTTCCATAAAAAGTTTGCTCCTGGTGTTGCGTTGGGCAGACCACACCACCCTCTGGAGAGCCCTGCGGTTGCGGGCGGTGCAGTTGCCGTACCAGGCGGTGATACAGCCCGACAGGATGCTCTCAATTGTGCATCTGTAAAAGTTTGTGAGGGTCTTAGGGGCCTAGACACATTTCTTCAGCCCCCTGAGGTTGAAGAGGCGCTGTTGTGCCTTCACCACACTGTCTGTGTGGGTGGACCATTTCAGTTTGTCTGTGATGTGTACGCCGAAGAACTTGAGTTCTTTTTTTACGAGCCCTTAACCCACAATGCAGTTATAATTTTATTTTTTAAATGGATGAAAATAAAAATGGTAACACAATAACGAGGCTATATACAAGGGTTACCAGTACCGAGTCAATTAGTCTATTTAGGAAACAACATTACTTATTATTAATAACCAACAATGCAAAAAAAAAAAATAGGGGCTCATAAGTAAGCATATTTTTTATTTGTCGCATGTGACAAACATTTATTTGAAATAACATTGTAACCAGTTCCCAAACTTTTAAAATAACAGTTCTGTTCCAGAACAGTATAGATCACTTTCATTATCAGTACTGGTTCTGTTCCTCAAATGTTGTTCTTTTACAGTTTTTGCTTCTGTTCCCTGAACAAGTTCCAACCCCTGTAGGTAACAATGGTGTTCTCTCCAAAAAGGATCTTATTTTGCTTGAGAAGTGTGCGATGTATTATAAACTGGGTGGTTCGAGCTCTGACTGCTGATTGGCAGACAGCCATGGTATATCAGACCGTATATTATGGGTATGACAAAACCATTTATTTTCCCTGCTCTAATTACGTTGGTAACCAGTTTATAATAGCAATAAGGCACCTCTGGGGTTTGTGATATATGGCCAATATACCACGGCTAAGGGCTACGCGTTGCTTAGTGCCTAAGAACGGTTCTTAGCTCTTGTATGTTGGCCATATACCACACCCCCTTGGGATTTATTGCTTAATTATACCATTTGCATAATTGATTTAGGACTAGATTAGCAAATTTACTTAATTGATTTCTTAAGATGAGAAATCATTGAGTCGCCTCCAAGGAGACAGACAAGAACAGTGGTATTCAAACTTTTTCAGAGGGGAACCCCTTATTTTTTTCTGCCAGAATTTCTGGGGAGCCCTTTTTTTTTTTACTAGAATTTCTCCCAACCTTACCCCACCCAAAAATCTGTAAATTTAGATTTACAACAACAAATAACCTCAAATCAAAAGAAACCAATAAATACATTTGCAACATGTTTATTTTCTGGTCTTTCTCAACATTTGTATATTGTCCCGTACAATAATCTGTACTACTAAAAATACAGTTACTGGTGACCCCCCTGCAATTCTACAGGTCCGCTAGCTTTGAATACCACTGGACTAGAGAGTCACCTGACAGGGATAAAGCCCCTTAAGATGGCACATTCCAGTGAACACTCAACCCACAGACCTTCAGTGGAAGTGTAACAAAAGCTGAGGTGCGTTCAGTTTGCTACGTTGCGGCCGGGTTTGTACCGAATGACACGTTTCTCCAAAACTTTCTTGAACAGACTTTGAAGTACGTTTGCTCCCGTTTGGTGGGTGTGGTTTGAAGCAATGAGTGGCGTATTTAAAGGGAAGTGGCCACGCTGACAGCATTCCCCAACCCATAACACAACCCTTCCCTGTTTTTCAACTGATGTGCATTCAGTTCACTTGAATGTTTGAAACGTTGCAGAAAAGTTTGTACTGAATGACACGTTTCCCCAAAATGTTCTTGAACAAACTTTGAGGTCCGTTTGGTAGGTGTGGCTTGAAGCAATGAGAGATGCATTTAAAGGGCAGTGGCCATGTGGGCCATGCTGACAGCGTTCACAAACCAACCCCTCCCCATTTTTCAACTGGTCGTTCAGTACAGCACCATTTCTGTTCAATTGAACGTTCCAGAAAGTTTAAAAAAAGACTGAACTCGGCCCTGCTTAGGGTCAGAGGTAAATGTATTAGTGCAAACCGTAACTTTTTGCAACGGAAACTAGTAATAATACATTTCATTTGTAGACAGAAATCAAACCTCTTAACATTGAGCAACCATTAAAAAAACATGTGTTTTATTAAAAAGGCCTAAAAACAAATGTTTTGTTATTGGACAAGTTTAGTTAGGTCCCTCCCAGTTTCAGCCTATTTGCCTCAGTTTGGTTATTAGTGAATATACCCCTGCTTTTAACTTTCTCTTTTGGCCCAGCAGTCTCTCTATGTCTGGCTGCCAATATATATTATACACTATGACTCAGGGCATTACTAAAACCATGAAGGACCATAACATTTACTGTGATAAAGAGACTGTTTAATGTGTGCCTAAATTGTATGGGCCATTACTATCCCTTCAGCCACACATATTAAGACAGATTTTGTTTCGCAATGGCTGATTTGCTGATGAGTTGTTTTCACTTCTGTGTTTGTGCAATGGTGCTCAATACTTCCTTCAGGTCTCTCTCTCTGCTAGATGATTATCTCTGTTGCTTCTCTTTTTTTCCTAAAGCAGAGGGTGACATTAGGAGCTATCATGGCCGTTTCATTTCAGTGCTCCCAGAGTGTCTGATTGCACTTCTTGATCACTTCCATTTAAAAAAAAATGTTTTTATCAGTTAGTGGTGTCTTTTTTCTGACTGGTTAACAGCTGATTTAGACTCATAAGTCAGATGAAGTGATCAGTCATCAGATAATCCCACATTATTCATATCACATCTTATGTCACATTAACTGAAAGAAATCCATAGTTTCCTTGATTCACAGCTTGAGTTAAACAGACAACTTCAGTCAGGTAGCCATTAACCAATCCTTTGAACGGGTTAGGCAACTCCAGTGTCTACTTCCGTCTTATCTACCTTTACTGCTGAAGTAGGGCCTTGTCAACAAAAAAGGGAGTAATGTAGAGATTTTTACAGGTCTTTAGCTAAGTCCAGCCAACCGTTTGATAAAGGATGCAGTGATCAAATGTAACCCGTAACGAAACAGAGGGCACTGTGGTAGATGGCATCCAAAGGTTTAAGGGTAGTAGTAGCAGCTGCTCTTTGATAGAATGTCACCATAATCAAGAACAGATAAAAGGGTTAAAATGGTTGACTGAATAATCTGCTTCCTACTGTAGAAAAAGCCAACTTTTTAAATCTTAGGTTCTTAACCAGCTCATCTGTTTTTGTTTTTTTAAGATGTCAAATCCAAATGCCTAAGTATTTATATGCGGGAACACATTCGATTGGAGAACCGTTTGAGTGAACATGTAGTTCATCTGAAAAATTGAGTTTGAATACTTATTGACTCAAGACATTTCACCTTTTAGTTGATGAAGTTGTAAAAATGTCAATCTATTTTAAATTCATGCTGTAAACATTTTTGGGGGGAAAAGTCAAGGGGTGTGAATACTTTCTGAAGGCACTGTATATGGCTAGGGTCAGGTATTTTTTAATTATTATTCTAACCCCACCATGTGACCTGAATAGGAAGAGCTCTTGAGTGCATTAACAGTTCACCTGATCAGGGCCCAAAGTTGTTCCTGGTCAGGTCACATGGTCAGGGAAAAACCCCAGGGTCTGTCTATGTTGAACATTAAACAGTAGTGTTTTGTATCATGTAGAAACCCATCGGGTGGTCTTGAGTTTCATCAGCTGTTTTGCCGGAGGCGTCTTCCTGGCTGCCTGTCTATTGGACATCATCCCAGACTATCTGTCAGACATCAATGCTGAGCTGGCTGAACGGAGGGTGGACGTAAGTGTATTCTCTCTGTCAGCAACATCACAAAGAATCATTGATACCTGGCCACACTCCCATCCCCTTTGTAAAATGACTATCCATGGCACAAACAAATGTATTAAGAGTTATAATAAATATAACAGTTATACTTTTGTTTTATTGTATCAGTGTTCCCACATGGGGAAATGTGCTAGTAGTGCAAAAATTATTATCATTACTCCACAGGTTCAATACCTGGTGATGTGTTAAGGACTACTTACTTATGATATACACTACCGTTCAAAAGTTTGGGGTCACTTAGAAGGCCAGCAGCCTGGAGTCGCCTCGTCACTGTTGAGACTGGTGTTTTCCGGGTACTATTTAATGAAGCTGCCAGTTGAGGACTTGAGGCGTCAGTTTCTCAAACTAGACACACTAATGTACTTGTCCTCTTGCTCAGTTGTGCACCGGGGCCTCCCACTCTTTTATTCTGGTTAGAACCAGTTTGCGCTGTTCTGTGAAGGGAGTAGTACACAGCGTTTCTTGGTAATTTCTCTCATGGAATAGCTTCATTTCTCAGAACAAGAAGAGACTGAGTTTCAGAAGAAAGTTCTTTGCGTCTGGCCATTTTTTGCCTGTAATCGAACCCACAAATGCTGATGCTCCAGACACTCAGCTAGTCTAAAGAAGGCCAGTTGTATTGCTTCTTTAATCAGAACAACAGTTTTCAGCTGTGCTAACATAATTGCAAAAGGGTTTTCTAATGATCAGTTGGCCTTTTTTTAAATGATTAACTTGGATTAGCTAACACAACATGCCATTGGAACACAGGAGTGATGGTTGCTGATAATTGGCCTCTGTATGCCTATGTAGATATTCCATAAAAAATCGGCCATTTCCAGCAACAATAGTCATTTACAACATTAACAATGTCTACACTATTTCTGATCAATTTGATGTTATTTTAATGGACAGAATGTGCCTTTAAAAAACGAGGATGTTTCTAAGTGACCCCAAACTTTTGAACGGTAGTGTGTATGTATATATCCCTTATCCTTGGCGTTTATTTAAACAGAACTCCTACTTTTTGTTGTTTTCACCTCTATCTCAAACAGACCAGCTTCCCCCTCCCAGAGTTCATCATCGCTGCAGGCTTCTTCACTGTGCTCATTGTGGAGAGGATTGTTCTGAACTGCAGACAAGATGCCATGCAAGTGTCAGACCAGGAGAGAGCACCTCTGATGCAGGCCAACGGGCACAGCCACGGGCAGGGGAAAGCCGCGTCCTCCGACCTGGAGGGTAGTGCCCACCACGTCCACATGGACCTCCAGGCCCACTCCTCCTTTCGCTCGTTCATGCTCTTTTTCTCACTCTCCCTCCATTCTGTGTTTGAGGGCCTGGCCATCGGGCTGCAGACCACAGACTCAAAGGTAGGTGCTGTAGAGCGAGCTGTACTTAAATTGCGCAATAGGTCCATTAGTTTTAGGTTGCCCGGGGAACATATTAGACCATTCCGTTGGTCCTAAAAGTGAAATCTCTGCCCACCTGTGGCACTGGGTCAGCTAAAACAAATGCACCCATATATTGTAAATGCATGCCACTTCTTTCCAAGTGTATTTTCAAATGGAACTACTTTTTTCTTCAAATGAAAATACAATTTGTATTATTTATACTGAACAGAAATATTGACATAGTACCAACACTTTACATGTTACGTTTTTATAGTTTTGTTCAGTGTGTATCTAAGCGGTGAGTCTATGTTGTGCAGTGCACATGAGGGGATGAAGTTACACTTGTATGCAATTCACTACTAAATGTTTGCCATAAAATCTTTTAGAATGACTTTCTGCCAGATGTCAGAGAGCTCTGGATAAGTTATGCCCTGTGCTTCCTACAAGGGCTTTTTTTCCACCTTCTCCGTTGTTCACCCCTCTGCTCCGTGTACACATGCTGTTATTCCTTCAGAAAAGCCTGCATCAAAACTTTGTTCATTTGCACAGTTTCTCTCATTCGCTTGTAAATGTCCACACTCACTGAAAATGACATTCGGTAGCTACTAGCTATGCTTGTATAACTTTATGAGCTGGGTTTGCCTGTCTTTGCTATTCGTTAGATTAGTTTGAGATTTTGCTACTAGTTTGTGCAAATTTTGTTAGCGTTCTGGTAGTAGAGGCTAAATGGGCTTTTCTTGCATTAGCGCCCCTTGTGGACTATGCCGGTAATACCGTAAATCATGGGATGTGAGAAGGCTGGTATGATGCTATGAAAATCTGGATACCACTTAAGTGTAGTAGCTAATATCAGGCCAGGGTGACCGCTAAAGCACTTTTATTGCTTTTGTAGTCCAATAAAAACAGAATGATTCTGAACACTCCCAAGTCCCAACTTTAGCAGACATGTTTCAAGTTCTTGCAGACATTTCTAGCCACAAGCATAAACTAGCTAGCTGGGTAGGGCTCATTACGGCGACTGACTGAAACAAATCCGTTTGGCCCCACTCAACTCTCGCTGCGTGACATGTCATCAATTTTGGGCACCAGGCATGTCCTTATAGCCACAAATGATCTATTATAATGACCAGATGCTCAAGTGGCCGCTCTAACAATGAAAATACATGTCTTCAAAGATGGAAGGCAATTGGAGGAGGCAAGATCAGGTGGGACCATTCCAGTGGTGATTTTAGCATGTAAATCTTGGTGGGGCAAAAAAAAAAGAACATGAAATGCATGTCAGCAAAGCCACAACATTAAATGCACTATAACGGTGCCAAACGGTGCCCACGAACTGTTAGGGCCTACATAAAGCTGTCCCAACACCTTACCACTGCTAAACCTGGCTTTCAGCGGAGCCTTGTCTGGCAGCGAAACAGTTCATTCAGCCTCATTTACTGCCTTAAAAAAAAAACAGCTTATATGGCAGACTTGCTTAAACAAATTATGGCATAAGGGGACGACAAGCGGGTGAGGGGCAATCCATAATTTCGATTAAGACAATGAGTAAGCGACGACGGACGTAGTCAATATAACTTTGTTCAACACTTTTGAAATGTACAGCGACAGAATTCAGAACATGGGCCGTTCTTAGTGTACTCCCTGTACCAGTCAGAACCATAGGATAAATAAATGGGGCATATAAACGGACAACGAAAGCTTTTACAATATTCGATGATTACATTTCTCTAAAACAGGTTATAGGCTATTTGTGCACCACCAAGTTAGAACAGTAGGTGAAAATAGACCAAATTATTAGGGTAAGGCACATTGAACGCTGTTTGGGTCTTTGCGTGTCAAAAAAGATGCACGTCATATAACACTTTTAGAATAAGGCTGTAATGTAACAATGTGTAAAAAGTAAAGGGGTCTGAATACTTTCCTGAAGGCAGTGTATATAAAGCGATCTGCGAATTTGAATAAATACACCCATTTAACTTTTTCATGTCAAAAAACGAATGACAACTGCTGCACATGCTGCCACTATTTCCAACAGATTGGATTTGACTATTTAGAATGAGCAGCCTGCTCACGAACAAACGAGTGCACCATAGAGAACACAACAAGCATGCAGCTGTAATAAGTGAAAATACATTATCTAACTACCGGTAGTTTCTTTTGAAGATATACAAATGTATCTGTGAATTTGAACAACTGCATAAATACACCTATATCATGCTTTGAAGTCCGTAGGGCAATTCAGACAGCTGACAGAGGATTTTTGTAATGAATAATGTTTATTTTAATTGACTGTTCTGTATCTTAATGTGTATATTGTCTATATGTTGAAATATACTTGCCCGTTTTTGTATTGTGCAGGGCTCATTTGTAAAAGAGACTAGTCTCAATATGACTTCCCTGTTGAAATAAAGGTAAATAATAATATAAACTAGAGATGACTAATGTCACAAAGCATGATGCGCTAGCCAGAACTTAAATTCTGAAATGACTTCATATTTACAAGTTATTCAGATATAGACTTTGGGATGTTCACCCCTAAAGTGATTAAATCATTAAAGGTTTATTCAAATATGTCTCCAAAAAATCGAGAATAGCGTGATAAACAATAGTCCAACCCACATGTCTACAATTGAAACCCCAATTTACTCTGAGAATTTAGCATGTTTGGAGTGAATGGAATATCAAGTGGTCACTCGTCAATAGAACTCTGTGGCACTGCTCCGCGGCAGAACGGCGCAAACTTCGAACGTCTACTGACAAGCTAGCTAGTGGCTGCAGGTTCGTGAGTGAAAAACATCGTCTTTTTCTAAATGAAATCTGCTAAAGACAACGAAATAGGGACTAAATATATACACTACCGTTCAAAAGTTTGGGTTCACTTTGAAATTCTTGTTTATGAAAGAAAAGCACTTTTTGTTCATTTTAAAATAACATCAAATTGATCAGAAATACAGTGTAGACAATGTTGTAAATGACTATTGTAGCTGGAAACAGCAGTTTTTTATTTTTTATTGAATATCTACATAGGCGTACGTAGGAGTCCCATACGTAGGAGTCCCATTATCAGCAACCATCACTCCTGTGTTCAATGGCACGTTGTGTTAGCTAATCCAAGTTTATCATTTGAAAAGGCTAATTGATCATTAGAAAACCCTTTTGCAATTATGTTAGCACAGCTGAAAACTATTGTTCTGATTTTAAAGAAGCAATAAACCTAGCCTTCTTTAGACTAGTTGAGTATCTGGAGCATCAGCATTTGTGGGTTCGATTACAGGCTCAAAATGGCCAGAAACAAAGAACTTTATTCTGCAACTCATCAGTCTCTTCTTGTTCTGAGAAATGAAGCTATTCCATGTGAGAAATTGCCAAGAAACTGAAGTTCTCATTATGCAGGTTGCTGCCATATGATTGACTTCACATTTGTCTCCAGTGATTTTTATCTAAAATAATATATTTACAATTCCCAAACGAGTTACTTATTTACCTAGAATTGATAAAAAGCTCTAATCAAATTGTACATTGAGAATTGTTATTTCTATCTGGGGGGAAAAATAAAGTACATGTTTCTAACTCGTGCTTTTCATGTGATGTGCTCTTGGACTTTTATCTTCACATAGTTCTCCTTTTCACTGTATTGTCCTTTGTTGGTATTCAGGGAAGTATCTTTCCATCACAAAAGCATAGTGAAAGTTTTTTTTTTTTAAGTTCCGGAGTTCCAAATTAAGCAGCAGCAGCTGAAAAGATGAGCTCCTACAAATATTGAAATTTAAATGTTTTTTTAGAGTAAAGTACATCGAAAAAAATCAAAAGAAAACTGCAAACTGAATAGGAGACCAAACAAGCAGCTAACAAAGAAGAAAGGCTTTTGAAAAAGTAACAATTTTTCATAAAATTATACCGTTTTCTTAGCTAGCTAAGTTGTTTACCTGTTGCTAGGCAGTTGCTAGGGACATTCCTGGAAGAAGCTAGCTAGCTAACAAGGAGTGTCTAGTTGGCAGAAGGGACAAAGAAGGGACAAAGTGGGACAAAATAAGGACAGAAGAAAAGGGAAAGGGGACATTAAGGTGAAGCAGTCCTCTAAAGACACAAAAGACAATAATACAAGAAACAACACTTCTATTGCCTCTCCCTCTACGATACGCACTTCCGGGTTGGAGCGAGTAGTTGCATTCCGCTTCGCTCCACAGGTAGTATTACATTTCATTTCATTACAGTACAACAGTTTGATTTGTTTGATCTTAGCTGGCTACATAGCCGTCTTTGTATCCAAGATAATTGTGTAGTCTAGAGTAATTGTCGAGGTTACCTAGCCAGCTACACTTTCAAACAAAGTCAACAACGCAGCCACTGCTAGCTAGCCTATTTCACCAGCCAGCAGTACTATATCATTTTAGTCAATAAGATTTTTTGCAACGTAAGCTTAACTTTCTGAACATTCGAGACGTGTAGTCCACTTGTCATTCCAATCTCCTTTGCATTAGCGTAGCCTCTTCTGTAGCCTGTCAACTATGTGTCTGTCTATCCCTGTTCTCTCCTCTCTGCACAGACCATACAAACGCTTCACACCGCGTGGCCGCTGCTACTCTAACCTGGTGGTACCAGCGCGCACGACCCACGTGGAGTTCCAGGTCTAGGGCAGCCTCTGGAACTGCCGATCTGCGGCCAACAAGGCAGAGTTCATCTCAGCCTATGCTTCCCTCCAGTCCCTCGACTTCTTGGCACTGACGGAAACATGGATTACCACTGATAACACTGCTACTCCTACTGCTCTCTCCTCGTCTGCCCACGTGTTCTCGCACACCCCGAGAGCTTCTGGTCAGCGGGGTGGTGGCACTGGGATCCTCATCTCTCCCAAGTGGACATTCTCTCTTTCTCCCCTGACCCATCTGTCTATCGCCTCCTTTGAATTCCATGCTGTCACAGTTACCAGCCCTTTCAAGCTTAACATCCTTATCATTTATCGCCCTCCAGGTTCCCTTGGAGAGTTCATCAATGAGCTTGACGCCCTGATAAGTTCCTTTCCTGAGGATGGCTCACCTCTCACAGTTCTGGGTGACTTTAACCTCCCCACGTCTACCTTTGACTCATTCCTCTCTGCCTCCTTCTTTCCACTCCTCTCCTCTTTTGACCTCACCCTCTCACCTTCCCCCCCTACTCACAAGGCAGGCAATACGCTTGACCTCATCTTTACTAGATGCTGTTCTTCCACTAATCTCATTGCAACTCCCCTCCAAGTCTCCGACCACTACCTTGTATCCTTTTCCCTCTCGCTCTCATCCAACACTTCCCACACTGCCCCTACTCGGATGGTATCGCGCCGTCCCAACCTTCGCTCTCTCTCCCCCGCTACTCTCTCCTCTTCCATCCTATCATCTCTTCCCTCTGCTCAAACCTTCTCCAACCTATCTCCTGATTCTGCCTCCTCAACCCTCCTCTCCTCCCTTTCTGCATCCTTTGACTCTCTATGTCCCCTATCCTCCAGGCCGGCTCGGTCCTCCCCTCCTGCTCCGTGGCTCGACGACTCATTGCGAGCTCACAGAACAGGGCTCCGGGCAGCCGAGCGGAAATGGAGGAAAACTCGCCTCCCTGCGGACCTGGCATCCTTTCACTCCCTCCTCTCTACATTCTCCTCTTCTGTCTCTGCTGCTAAAGCCAATTTCTACCACTCTAAATTCCAAGCATCTGCCTCTAACCCTAGGAAGCTCTTTGCCACCTTCTCCTCCCTCCTGAATCCTCCTCCCCCTCCTCCCTCTCTGCGGATGACTTCGTCAACCATTTTGAAAAGAAGGTCGACGACATCCGATCCTCGTTTGCTAAGTCAAACGACACCGCTGGTTCTGCTCACACTGCCCTACCCTGTGCTTTGACCTCTTTCTCCCCTCTCTCTCCAGATGAAATCTCGCGTCTTGTGACGGCCGGCCGCCCAACAACCTGCCCGCTTGACCCTATCCCCTCCTCTCTTCTCCAGACCATTTCCGGAGACCTTCTCCCTTACCTCACCTCGCTCATCAACTCATCCTTGACCGCTGGCTACGTCCCTTCCGTCTTCAAGAGAGCGAGAGTTGCACCCCTTCTGAAAAAACCTACACTCGATCCCTCCGATGTCAATAACTACAGACCAGTATCCCTTCTTTCTTTTCTCTCCAAAACTCTTGAACGTGCCGTCCTTGGCCAGCTCTCCTGCTATCTCTCTCAGAATGACCTTCTTGATCCAAATCCGTCAGGTTTCAAGACTAGTCATTCAACTGAGACTGCTCTTCTCTGTGTCACGGAGGCGCTCCGCACTGCTAAAGCTAACTCTCTCTCCTGCTCTCATCCTTCTAGACCTATCGGCTGCCTTTGATACTGTGAACCATCAGATCCTCCTCTCCACCCTCTCCGAGTTGGGCATCTCCGGCGCGGCCCACGCTTGGATTGCGTCCTACCTGACAGGTCGCTCCTACCAGGTGGCGTGGCGAGAATCTGTCTCCGCACCACGTGCTCTCACCACTGGTGTCCCCCAGGGCTCTGTTCTAGGCCCTCTCCTATTCTCGCTATACACCAAGTCACTTGGCTCTGTCATATCCTCACATGGTCTCTCCTATCATTGCTATGCAGACGACACACAATTAATCTTCTCCTTTCCCCTCTCTGATAACCAGGTGGTGAATCGCATCTCTGCATGTCTGGCAGACATATCAGTGTGGATGACGGATCACCACCTCAAGCTGAACCTCGGCAAGACGGAGCTGCTCTTCCTCCCGGGGAAGGACTGCCCGTTCCATGATCTCGCCATCACGGTTGACAACTCCATTGTGTCCTCCTCCCAGAGTGCTAAGAACCTTGGCGTGATCCTGGACAACACCCTGTCGTTCTCAACTAACATCAAGGCGGTGACCCGTTCCTGTAGGTTCATGCTCTACAACATTCGCAGAGTACGACCCTGCCTCACGCAGGAAGCGGCGCAGGTCCTAATCCAGGCACTTGTCATCTCCCGTCTGGATTACTGCAACTCGCTGTTGGCTGGGCTCCCTGCCTGTGCCATTAAACCCCTACAACTCATCCAGAACGCCGCAGCCCGTCTGGTGTTCAACTTTCCCAAGTTCTCTCACGTCACCCCGCTCCTCCGCTCTCTCCACTGGCTTCCAGTTGAAGCTCGCATCCGCTACAAGACCATGGTGCTTGCCTACGGAGCTGTGAGGGGAACGGCACCTCCGTACCTTCAGGCTCTGATCAGGCCCTACACCCAAACAAGGGCACTGCGTTCATCCACCTCTGGCCTGCTCGCCTCCCTACCTCTGAGGAAGTACAGTTCCCGCTCAGCCCAGTCAAAACTGTTCGCTGCTCTGGCACCCCAATGGTGGAACAAACTCCCTCACGACGCCAGGTCAGCGGAGTCAATCACCACCTTCCGGAGACACCTGAAACCCCACCTCTTTAAGGAATACCTAGGATAGGATAAAGTAATCCTTCTAACCCCCCCCCCCCCTTAAAAGAGTTAGATGCACTATTGTAAAGTGGTTGTTCCACTGGATATCATAAGGTGAATGCACCAATTTGTAAGTCGCTCTGGATAAGAGCGTCTGCTAAATGACTTAAATGTAAATGTAATGTAATGTAATGTTTTTGCTGTGCTTAGGAGGAAGCCCTAGGAAAACTCTATCCAATCACCCGTAGTGTCAGGAGGTTTAGAGTAGAGGCAGAGGGAAGTGAGAGGGCATGATTTCCATGCACTTTCTCTCGCATCCTTAGTATAAAATCACTCGCACATCATGCACCAAGTCAGCGGATGATTCTAATGACAAGATCTTGCGATATTTTACTAAATTCAGCAAAAAAAACGTCCTCACTGTCAACTGCGTTTATTTTCAGCAAACTTAATGTGTAAATATTTGTATGAACATAAGATTCAACAACTGAGACATAAACTGAAGAAGTTCCACAGACATGTGACTAACAGAAATTGAATAATGTGTCCCTGAACAAAGGGGGGGTCAAAATCAAAAGTAACAGTCAGTATCTGGTGTGACCACCAGCTGCATTAAGTACTGCTGTGCATCTCTTCCTAATGGACTG
The DNA here is from genome assembly GCF_045679555.1 of Salvelinus alpinus. Lineage (NCBI taxonomy): Eukaryota > Metazoa > Chordata > Actinopteri > Salmoniformes > Salmonidae > Salvelinus > Salvelinus alpinus. The sequence continues at coordinate 2,728,898 of NC_092118.1, read as the reverse complement.
CACCAGATTTGCTACTTCTTGCTGTGAGGCGTTACCCCACTCTTCCACCAAGGCACCTGCAAGTTTCCTGACATTTCTGGGGGGGAATGGCCCTCACCGATCCGGGCTCTTCCCTGACCATGGCAGAACACTGACATTCCTGTCTTGCAGGAAATTACGCACAGAACGAGCAGTATGGCTGGTGGCATTGTCATGCTGGAGAGTCATGTCAGGATGAGCCTGCAGGAAGGGTACCACATGAGAGAGTAGGATGTCTTCCCTGTAATGCACAGCGTTGAGATTGCCTGCAATGACAACAAGCTCAGTCCGATGATGCTGTGACACACCGCCCCAGACCATGACGGACCCTCCACCTCCAAATCGATCCCGCTCCAGAGTACAGGCCTGAGTGTAACGCTCATTCCTTCGACGATAAACGTGATTCCGACCGTCACCCCTGGTGAGACAAAACCGTAACTCGTCAGTGAAGAACACTTTTTGCTAGTCCTGGTCTGGTCCAGCGATGGTGGGTTTGTGCCCATAGGTGATGTTGTTGCAGGTGACGTCTGGTGAGGACCTGCCTTACAACAGACCTTAAAGCCCTCAGTCCAGCCTCTCTCCGCCTATTGCGGACAGTCTGAGCACTGATGGAGGTATTGTGCGTTCCTGGTGTAACTCGGACAGTTGTTGTTGCCATTCTGTAGCTTTCCCGCAGGTGTGATGTTCGGATGTACCGATCCTGTGCAGGTGTTGTTACACGTGGTCTGCCACTGCGAGGACGATCAGCTGTCCATCCTGTCTCCCTGTAGCGCTGTCTTAGGCCTCTCACAGTACGGACATTGCAATTTATTGCCCTGGCCAAATCTGCAGTCCTCATGCCTCCTTGCAGCATGCCTAAAGCACGTTCCACACAGATGAGCAGGGACCCTGTGCATCTTTCTTTTGGTGTTTTTCCAGAGTCAGTAGAAAGGCCTCTTTAGTGACCTAAGTTTTCATAACTGTGACCTTAATTGCCTACTGTCTGTAAGCTGTCGGTGGTGTCTTAACGACCGTTCCACAGGTGTGTGTTCATTAATTGTTTATGGGTCGTTGAACAAGCATGGGAAATAGTGTTTAACCCTTTACATTGAAGATCTGTGAAGTTATTTGGATTTTTACAAATTCTTTGGAAGACATGGTCCTGAAAAGGGGACGTTTCTTTTTTTGCTGAGTTTATAAATCAATACACTAAATGCATGCAGGTTGCTGACACCTTGATTAATGTGTGGTAGAAGGAAAGACAGGAGAGTAACTGATAAAGGGAAATTGCATTCAAATCAAAAGTTCGTCATGACCGACTATGTAATCGGTTGTGTAGATCCAGCTATAGCCTCAACCTCAAATAAATGGAAAAGAGCATAGGAAATCTGGAAATTATTTTATTTTCTATTTATTTAGGATTGTGGACTATAGCAAGGTCGTATTCATTAGACACTGTAGCAAAAATATTTTGCAGTGTTGCAGAAACTAAACAAGGCGAAAGCAAAAACAAGTGTTTCTTATTGGACAAATTCAGGTAGGTCCCTCCTTGTTTTGGCCCATTTGCTTCGGTTTGTTTCGTAGTGAATACGACCCTGGATCTACAGAACAGATGGCCTGGGATGTGAACTTAATTTGATATTAGACTACTTTTGAAGTCTGAACATCTGACTATTTTATTAACTTTGGAATTTGTCCTTTTTAAACTGCTTTCTTTGGTTGATCCAAGACTCTTCTCTGGCTTGAAGTGATTTATTTAAGAACCTGTTTTTATAGACTTCAAAGAATTATAAATGACAGATGTGTAATTTATGCCGCTTGTGTTGATATTTATACAGCTTCATCTTACTGCAATGAGAAAAGGGAGGAGAGGAATTTAACCTAACCTAGTTCTCTCCATCCTATCCAGGTATTAGAGATCTGCATTGCCATTGTGGTCCACAAGAGCATCATCGTGTTCAGCCTATCGGTGAAGCTGGTGCAAAGCGCAGTCCCGCCCATGTGGGTTGCAGCCTACGTGGGCGTCTTCGCCATGATGTCTCCGCTGGGCATTGCAGTGGGTATCGGGGTTATCGAGGCCCAGCTGGCGGCAGGCGTTCTGATCCAGGCCATCCTGGAGGGGCTGGCGGCCGGGACCTTTATTTACATCACCTTCATGGAGATCCTGCCTCACGAGCTGAACTCCCCGGAGAACCAGCTGCTCAAGGTGTTCTTCATTCTGCTAGGCTTCAGCGTCATGGCGGGCCTCACCTTCCTGGGTTGAGAGCATGTCACCCACTGGGGCAACTGACCTAGCAGGAATATGGGTGTGGCTCATATGAGTCATGGGACTTGATGTTGTGTATGAGGGTCGCCATGAGGGGAGGTGTCTCAGGGAGACGGCCGACATAAAAAAAATCGGTCCGATTTTACTGCAGGGTGTGTGCAGGGGAGATTACTGTGCCTGTGTCTGGCTGTGCCCGTGCGCCACTTTTATTTGAGGGTCACAGCTGTTCTTACTCAGTATTTGTTTTTAAGGTTGTGATACTCTTTGTTTGTTTTTTTACTGCTTTTAGCATAGATTTTAATTTCACAGCCAAGGATGCTAAGACGGTCTTAAATTTAAGAACTTTTAATGATTTCAAAAAGATTATATTTAGTTAGGTTCTACTTCTTAATTTGATTGTTTTAGCACAGGGAAAATGATAAGTACACAATGTGGCAATATTGGTTGTTTTTATTCTGTGGCATACATACCAGTGGTTCTTATTTATATTCTTTAACAATTGCTGTTTGGAGTTTTTTTTTCACTTAACTGAGGATCACTGAAAAAAAATCGCTGTTCAAACTGACATGATTGCCTGGTCTCTTTGGCAAATGACAGGTGTGGCAGGGAGTGGAATGTTAGCTAAAAAAGATGGGTACCCAGACTAACATCTCTTAATAGTCAAATGAATCCGTCGCATCAATATCTCATTATGTATACAGGTTAAAATGTCAATTGCATCATGTTTATACTTTAGGATGTGAGCACTATTTTGCAGCCTCCACAGTTAAGGTGAAGTATTAAATGTTTTATCGCTGTTGTGGAACAAATTGTTTTCACCTTGAACTATACTATGCCTTACAAATGAGAAAAGCTGTTTTTATTGTCAAACAGCGGATAGGTGCAATGAAATGTGTTTTACAGGGTCAGCCATAGTAGTACGGTGCCCCTGGAGCAAATTAGGATTAAGTGCCTTGCTCAAGGGCACATCGACAGATGTTTCACCTTGTTGGCTAATATGCAAAGACAAAACATTGTGACCAACATTTTACAGTATTTTTTTTTTTTTAAGACATTGCATGGAACTTCACAATATTGTCTGTGAAATCAACAGATGTGTTAAATGTACCTAAGTATATCAATGATAAAATGTCTACAATGTATTATTTTACATGTGAGATACTTGAGTGATTTGTATTTAGAGACTTGTCCGTCCTTCAGTGTTAAAACACCATCTTGGTATATGTAGTTTTTACCTCGTCACTTTTTGCGTGGAGGCATCATTCCTGTCGTAATCGACATGATTCAATCGAGAGAGTGTATTGTCAGTGCCACATCACGAGTTTGATACAGAGCAATAGTCTGATTTTACTTTTTAGAGACCATAATATTTAAAGAGAGATTATGAAGTTATTTTAAGAGGTTAAGAAGTTCAACTAAAGCACGTGTTTCCTTGACTCTGTTCCTCATTCTGTTGATAGTTTCCATACCCCAGCCATGAGTCATGTTTCTGTTGTGTTAACAAGGCTTCAAGTTTATAACAACACTATCACAAGTGACCTTCTGCTTCCCTTACTCCTCCAATCTCCTCTGACACTATTGCAGTAAAATAATGATTAAAAAAAGTTGACTATGATTTTGTTTAAAGTGTGTCTATTGTGTATGCTTTTGGAACATGCACTCTCATGATTACTAAGAGAAGCATGGGGTTTTATTTTTAGTAGGTGGGCAAGCTGGCGGAAATGAGATTCAGTGATCGTCAGCCTGTGACTTGTGTCCTGAAATAACTGGATGGTCTAAGGCTGCGTTTACACAGGCAGCCCAATTCTAATATTTTGCCCAGTTATAGGCAAAAGGTCTGAATTTGTTCTGTAAACGCAGCCTAAGTGTCCCCAAACCTATATAGTTACGTATAGTGTAGCACAGGAGGCTGGTGGCACCTTCATTGGGGAGAACGGGGTTGTGGTAATGGCTGGAGTGAAATTAGTGGAATGGTATCAAACACGTTGTTTTCATGTGTTTGTTGCCATTCCATTTGCTCCATTCCAGCTGTTATTATGAGCCATTATATTGTGAATAACAGCGAGATAAAATGGTCATCTTGGGTAATGAGGTTTACAGATTGCATGCGTATACAATTTTAAATGTGTAATTAGACATCACACCCAGGTGTAAGTTAAGTACTATATATACACTGCTCAAAAAAATAAAGGGAACACTTAAACAACACAATGTAACTCCAAGTCAATCACACTTCTATGAAATCAAACTGTCCACTTAGGAAGCAACACTGATTGACAATAAATTTCACATGCTGTTGTGCAAATGGATTAGACAAAAGGTGGAAATTATAGGCAATTAGCAAGACACCCCCAAAAAAGGAGTGATTCTGCAGGTGGTGACCACAGACCACTTCTCAGTTCCTATGCTTCCTGGCTGATGTTTTGGTCACTTTTGAATGCTGGCGGTGCTCTCACTCTAGTGGTAGCATGCGACGGAGTCTACAACCCACACAAGTGGCTCAGGTAGTGCAGTTCATCCAGGATGGCACATCAATGCGAGCTGTGGCAAAAAGGTTTGCTGTGTCTGTCAGCGTAGTGTCCAGAGCATGGAGGCGCTACCAGGAGACAGGCCAGTACATCAGGAGACGTGGAGGAGGCCGTAGGAGGGCAACAACCCAGCAGCAGGACCGCTACCTCCGCCTTTGTGCCAGGAGGTGCACTGCCAGAGCCCTGCAAAATGACCTCCAGCAGGCCACAAATGTGCATGTGTCAGCATATGGTCTCACAAGGGGTCTGAGGATCTCATCTCGGTACCTAATGGCAGTCAGGCTACCTCTGGCGAGCACATGGAGGGCTGTGCGGCCCCACAAAGAAATGCCACCCCACACCATGACTGACCCACCACCAAACTGGTCATGCAGGGCTCTGGCAGTGCACCTCCTGGCACAAAGGCGGAGGTAGCGGTCCTGCTGCTGGGTTGTTGCCCTCCTACGACCTCCTCCACGTCTCCTGATGTACTGGCCTGTCTCCTGGTAGCGCCTCCATGCTCTGGACACTACGCTGACAGACACAGCAAACCTTTTTGCAACAGCTCGCATTGATGTGCCATCCTGGATGAACTGCACTACCTGAGCCACTTGTGTGGGTTGTAGACTCCGTCGCATGCTTCCACTAGAGTGAGAGCACCGCCAGCATTCAAAAGTGACCAAAACATCAGCCAGGAAGCATAGGAAGAGAAGTGGTCTGTGGTCACCACCTGCAGAATCACTCCTTTTTTGGGGGTGTCTTGCTAATTGCCTATAATTTCCACCTTTTGTCTATTCCATTTGCACAACAGCATGTGAACTTTATTGTCAATCAGTGTTGCTTCCTAATTGGACAGTTTGATTTCACAGAAGTGTGATTGACTTGGAGTTACATTGTGTTGTTTAAGTGTTCCCTTTATTTTTTTGAGCAGTGTATATTTTTAACTAGGCAGTTAAGAACAAATTCTTATTTACAATGACAGCCTCAGAACAGTGGGTTAACTGCCTTGTTGAGGGGCAGAATGACAGATTTTTACCTTGTCAGCGCGGGGAATCGATCTAACAACCTTTTGGTTACTGGCCCAACGCTCTAACCACTAGGCTACCTGCTGTTCTGAACGGTAGGTAGCCTAGTGTAACTGTAGTTACATTAGACGTGCCTGTAACTACAATGTTTGCCGATTGGATTTATTCTGTATAGTGTAATTTCTAGTGGAGCATTAGCCATAATTTCAATGAGTTGATTAAAAGTCTTTGGCTTATTATTGAGCCATTTGTGCCACTAGGTGGGAGTATTGGTTACAGATATCATGTCCACACTGCATCTCCAGCTGTTGGCTGTTGACTTGTACTGCAGAAGCAGAGAGCCTGGGCGTCACCATGCCAAGCCTACTCATCTCCAGACATGCCATTGTCATTTGCTGTCTTCTTAACTGTCTTTGAACTTTTGGTGCCAACATGGCATCTGTGGCAGTTCCCTGCTCCTTAAAACAAAGTTAAGTTTCCAAGTTCTGTATGGCTCTGAGTTGTTTTTCTTCTGATGAATGCAATTCTTATTTCATGTCTGAACTTGACCTCAACCCTTTCCCCCCTGTACATCTCACATGTCATTGACAGGCCATCATCAATGTTTTTGGAAGATGTTTATGGGCTGTTTTAACTGAAAGCATTGTATTCACTAAACCCTAAACCTCAACCAAATCTTGTAATGAATGATGTGGAAATTGAGGTGACTAAACTGCTTGGAGTAACCCTATATGTAGCTAAGATGGGGAGAAGTCTGTCCATAATAAAGCGCTGTTCTGATTTAACAGCACAATCAACAAGACAGGTCCTACAGACCCTAATGTTGTCGCATCTGGATGTGTGGTAAGGTGCCACAAAGAGGGACTTAGGAAAATTACAATTGGCTCAGAACAGGGCAGCATGGCTGGCCCTTAAATGTACACGGAGAGCTAACATTAATTAAATGCATGTCAATCTCTCATGGCTCAAAATGGAGGAGAGATTTATTTCATCACTACTTGTTTTTGTAAGAAGTGTTGACAAGCTGAATGCACCGAGCTGTCTGTTTAAACTACTAGCACACAGCTCGGACACCCATGCATACCCCACAAGACATGCCACCAGAGGTCTCTTCACAATACTACATCGAGCCATGACTACATGGAACTCTATTCCACATCAGGTAACTGATGCAAGCAGTAGAATCAGATTTAATTAACATAACAATACATCTATTGGGAGAGTAGCTGCTGCCTTCGCAGTTGCTAGTGGGGATCCCTAATAAATACAAATCTGTCTGGGAAACCGACCCATAGTGTGAACAAACAATATACAGTACCAGTCAAAAGTTTGGACACACCTACTCATTCCAGGGTTTTTCTTTATTTTTACTATTTTCTAAACTTTGAAAGTTTCTTCAAGTGCAGTCGCAAAAATCATCGAGTGCTATGATGAAACTGGCTCTAATGAGGACCGACACAGGAAAGGAAGACCCAGAGTTACCTCTGCTGCAGCCTTCTTGGTAAAATTGCTGAAAAGAAACCAATACTAAAGGACACCAATAAGAAGAAGAGACTTGCTTGGGCCAAGAAACACAAGCAATGGGCATTAGACTGGTGGAAATATGTCCTTTGGTCTGATGAGTCCAAATATGAGATTTTTGGTTCCAACCACCTTGTCTTTGTGAGACGAGGAGTAGGTGAAACGGATGATCTCTGCATGTGTGGTTCCCACCGTGAAACATGGAGGTGGTGTAGGGGTGCTTTGCTGGTGACACTGTCCGTGATTTATTTAGAATTCAAGGCACACTTAACCAGCATGGCTACCACAGCATTCTGCAGCGATTTGCCATCCCATCTGGTTTATGCTTAGTGGGACTATCATTTGTTAGACAATGACCCAAAACACACCTCCAGGCTGTGTAAGGGCTATTTGACCAAGAAGGAGAGTGATGGAGTGCTGCATCAGATGACATGGCCTCCACAATCACACGACCTCAACCCAGTTGAGATGGTTTGGGATGAGTTGGACTGCAGAGTGAAGGAAAATCAGCCAATAAGTGCTCAGCATGTGGGAACTCCTACAAGACTGTTGGAAAAGCATTCCAGGTGAAGCTGGTTGAGAGAATGCCAAGAGTGTGCAAAGATGTCATCAAGGCAAAGGGTGGCTTCTTTGAAAAATCTCAAATATTTTTGATTTGTTTAACACTTTTTGAGTTACTACATGATTCCATATGTGTTATTTCATAGTTTTGATGTCTTCACTATTATTCTACAATGTAGAAAACAGTTTAAAAAAAACTTGAATGAGTAGGTGTGTCCAAACTTTTGACTGGTACTGTAGGTCTTAGGCTGTACAGCTCCTGAGAGTATATAGAAGTATATACAAGGCCCTGTGATGAAATATGTTGGCATTTGTATTATTTCTCTGAATTTAGATACTATAATGTTAAGGGCTAAAACATTCCAGTCTCTTTCAAACACGAGTACCTTGAACATCCTTTCAATTTAACCCCTGGCCTGAACCTGCTCCTTTCTTTTCTGTTACAAAGTGGTGGCTGATTCTTTATATGGTTTCTTCATGCATAGTCTGACATATTGTCTTCTTGACATTCCTGGTCTCCTTCATAGTGCTTTTCCCTAAACTATACCAGAGGTGAAAACATTCCCAGCTATAGCTGGGAATCATAGACAGGCACATTGTTGGCCCGACATTTTGTTTGAGGGCCAAAAACGGTGACGATTCATGAGCATCCACTAATGAGGAGAGCTGACACAGAGACAATGGTGATGAGTACACCGGACCTGCCAGGCCTGGAAGAGGTTTCCGAGGGGCCCGGACCACAGCGTTGTCTCAGCTCAGCAGAGCAGCATGGAATCTGGTGTGGGATGGGCGCTAACTAACGCCATTCACCCACAACTCATTAACCCTTCACCTCTTGTTCAGCTGTGGCTCTCTCCACAGAAGAGAGGAGGGCAAAGAGAAATCTCTCACACAAACCCACGTACATGCTGTTCCTTCGTGCACCATTAACTTTGATTAGAGTTTGTACTGTATGTTCTGAATGCTGATTATATGTGCAGCCTTGGTGGTTGTAGTGCAAGATGCAGGAAATTAAAACCCAAACCTGCCTTGTTACTAAATGGATCTGAGAGGACTATTTGCATTACTCACACGCAGGGCTGGGCGGTATACCGTATTTTACTGCTATACCGGTATTGATGCACGGACCGGTTTGGTGTTTTACTTTACCTTCTATAACTGTATTTGAATGTTTGGTTTGTTAATTGCGATGTGCCGTGTGTAACGTCCATTTTTATTGTTTATTTCGCTACTTGAGTAATCTCTCGCTCTGCTCTCTTTGTCAATGCCGCTTTCCGCACACAGACCTAGCCCCGCCCCCTGTCATTCATTCAAGGAGCGCATTTGTTGTTGCTTGACCATGAGACACGTGCGTTCAGTCTGCATGGTCAATGCAGCACATGCAACAATGTTGATGAAAACTATGCTGTTTTCACTTTGATCTCAATATAAATCCACTAGCGTGCTATAATTAATAAACTATTTGTTTGTGTTTCTTACATATGCAAACAGCTAGTTTGTATTTTCTTAGCAAGTTAGGCCTCAATCTTGTTAGCCACTAATCGCTAATGCTAATTGCTAGCTAGCTAATAATTTAGTCAGAGCAAGCTTAATTAGCTATACAGCTTCATAATACCAGCGATGGTGTAGACCTAAATCAGCATGTTGTTTGAGCAACAGTATCTTCTAAATCAGAGAGGAATATGTGAAGAAAGAATATGTTAGCTACATGAAGTAGTTAAGAGAAAACATTCAATGTAGGCAAAGATTGTAGGGTCCCCTAGGAAACACTTATCAACACTTTGGTTCTTACCCTGTCACAATAACTCCTCCCTAGAATTTTCATTCGTTGTCATGTCAAACAACACTGTATTCAAAGTTCCCACTATTATATTCTAACTATAAAATTATTAGAATAATTCCAACAGTTCATCCAAGTGTTTTTCTCTAAATTGCAAGTCAAATCACAATTGCAACATTTGGTAAAAAATAAGGCCTAGATTGTTTTCCCATATCGTGAAGCCCTACATAGAAGTGTGTAAATTATGTGCAGGAAAATTCAGAAATTGATAAAAATACTGAAAATTATTTTTGGTTGAATTGAACAGTATAAAAAAATCTGAATGGAGATAGACCTATTGAAATCACTTTGAATGGGGGCCACCGCCTTGCAGTGCTTGAGGCGCCACTACAGACCCAGGCTGTGTCATAACCGGCCGTGACCGGGAGTCCCATCAGGCGGCGCACAATTAGCCCAGCACGTCCGGGTTAGGGGAGGGTTTGGCCTGTGGAGACTCCTTGTGGCGAGCCAGGAGCCTGCAGGCTGACAATTCGGTCGTCAGTTGAACGGTGTTTCCTCCCACAAATTGGTGCGGCTGGCTTCCGGGTTAAGCGGGCGCGGTTTGGCGGGTCATGTTTCGGAGGACGCATGACTTGACCTTCACCTCTCCCAAGCCCGTTGCGGCATTGCATCGATGATATCACGAAGTCAAAACAAAATAAATAAAGAACAAATCACTTAGAATCTATGTGTTGCCACCGTAGGGTCAAATTCAGAACTATTTTTATTATTCAAAAACAGAAAAATACTGCCAAATAGCGTCATACCATCCAATTTAAAAAAAATACTTTGATATGATATTTTGTCCATACTCGCACAGCCCTACTCACAAGTCACTGCCATCAGCTGTGACTTGGTCAATATGGTTGGAGTAGTTTGAAGTTACGCTATTATGGATACCTAATCCCATAATCTGTTTCAAAAACAAAAACAGTTTTCAAGCAGGGAATGTGTTGTTGGAAATGTGCAGAGGGAAGTAAGGGTTTTGTGATTCAGTCACTGTGGTCCCATCCCAATAACCTCTCCATCCTCCTGAAGTGTGCACTCATTCAGAACTCATCAGTCGCTTTCTTTGAAATCCATGAAGGGACATGAACAAGTGCACACCTCGGGAGAAAATTGATAGTGGTCTGCCCTCATATTGTTCGTCAACCCTGGTTAGCCTCCTACACGACAGCACTGCCAAGGCAGAGGGAAGTTTGCACAAAGGTATGTAGTCCAGCCATAACATCACTCGTGTGCATGGGTCACTTTCCTTGGGCTAGTCTGCAATGGGTGTGTAAAGTGTGACCAACAGGGTCACAATGGTGTTTTGGAGAGTTTAGGTCTCGTGCTTCTGACTCTGAAGCTGTATTATCTCTATTGTCATACTACACCTCCTGAAAGTTAAGGTTATAAAGTCTAGTGTAACTCTGAAAAGTAGGATTGCTTCGGGTGAGGGTTAAAGCTGTTGAATTCTGGTTGCCTGCCACAACCACAGCAGTGATCTGCCAGAGCCATCTAGTTGAAAGTCAGCATCATAATATGGTGTGACTGCTCATTGCAGTGAGCGTGACTGCTCATTGCATGACTGCTCATGAGCATGACTGCTCATTGCTGTAGTAGGCAGGAAGGGCACATCAGCTCTCTCTTCAACGCACATATTTGACATATTGCATTTGTTTTCAATATGGCTGGCTTTTAGGTCTTTCGTAGGGTCAATGAGGCACTGACCCAATTAATAAAATAAATAAGATATTGGATTTCAAGTTTCAATAGCTCTTTAACCTCTACGGACCCCCGCTCCCGGATCCGGGATCATCCTCATCAAAAAAGCTGACTAGCATAACCTAGCCTAGCGCGACAGGGATATCATATAATATAATTTCATAAAATCACAAGTCCAATACAGCAAATGAAAGATAAACATCTTGTGAATCCAGCCATCATTTCCGATTTTTTAAATGTTTTACAGCGAAAACACAATAGATATTTACATTAGCTCACCACAATAGCCAAACACACAACGTCATTTATTCACCGCCAACATAGCTTTCACAAAACCCACAAATAGAGATAAAATTAATCACTAACCTTTGAACAACTTCATCAGATGACAGTCTTATAACATTTACATTTAAGTCATGTAGCAGACGCTCTTATCCAGAGCGACTTACAAATTGGTGCATTCACCTTATGATATCCAGTGGAACAACCACTTTACAATAGTGCATCTAACTCTTTTAAGGGGGGGGGGGTTAGAAGGATTACTTTATCCTATCCTAGGTATTCCTTAAAGAGGTGGGGTTTCAGGTGTCTCCGGAAGGTGGTGATTGACTCCGCTGACCTGGCGTCGTGAGGGAGTTTGTTCCACCATTGGGGTGCCAGAGCAGCGAACAGTTTTGACTGGGCTGAGCGGGAACTGTACTTCCTCAGAGGTAGGGAGGCGAGCAGGCCAGAGGTGGATGAACGCAGTGCCCTTGTTTGGGTGTAGGGCCTGATCAGAGCCTGAAGGTACGGAGGTGCCGTTCCCCTCACAGCTCCGTAGGCAAGCACCATGGTCTTGTAGCGGATGCGAGCTTCAACTGGAAGCCAGTGGAGAGAGCGGAGGAGCGGGGTGACGTGAGAGAACTTGGGAAAGTTGAACACCAGACGGGCTGCGGCGTTCTGGATGAGTTGTAGGGGTTTAATGGCACAGGCAGGGAGCCCAGCCAACAGCGAGTTGCAGTAATCCAGACGGGAGATGACAAGTGCCTGGATTAGGACCTGCGCCGCTTCCTGCGTGAGGCAGGGTCGTACTCTGCGAATGTTGTAGAGCATGAACCTACAGGAACGGGTCACCGCCTTGATGTTAGTTGAGAACGACAGGGTGTTGTCCAGGATCACGCCAAGGTTCTTAGCACTCTGGGAGGAGGACACAATGGAGTTGTCAACCGTGATGGCGAGATCATGGAACGGGCAGTCCTTCCCCGGGAGGAAGAGCAGCTCCGTCTTGCCGAGGTTCAGCTTGAGGTGGTGATCCGTCATCCACACTGATATGTCTGCCAGACATGCAGAGATGCGATTGACCACCTGGTTATCAGAGGGGGGAAAGGAGAAGATTAATTGTGTGTCGTCTGCATAGCAATGATAGGAGAGACCATGTGAGGATATGACAGAGCCAAGTGACTTGGTGTATAGCGAGAATAGGAGAGGGCCTAGAACAGAGCCCTGGGGGACACCAGTGGTGAGAGCACGTGGTGCGGAGACAGATTCTCGCCACGCCACCTGGTAGGAGCGACCTGTCAGGTAGGACGCAATCCAAGCGTGGGCCGCGCCGGAGATGCCCAGCTCGGAGAGGGTGGAGAGGAGGATCTGATGGTTCACAGTATCAAAGGCAGCCGATAGGTCTAGAAGGATGAGAGCAGAGGAGAGAGAGTTAGCTTTAGCAGTGCGGAGCGCCTCCGTGACACAGAGAAGAGCAGTCTCAGTTGAATGACTAGTCTTGAAACCTGACTGATTTGGATCAAGAAGGTCATTCTGAGAGAGATAGCAGGAGAGCTGGCCAAGGACGGCACGTTCAAGAGTTTTGGAGAGAAAAGAAAGAAGGGATACTGGTCTGTAGTTGTTGACATCGGAGGGATCGAGTGTAGGTTTTTTCAGAAGGGGTGCAACTCTCGCTCTCTTGAAGACGGAAGGGACGTAGCCAGCGGTCAAGGATGAGTTGATGAGCGAGGTGAGGTAAGGGAGAAGGTCTCCGGAAATGGTCTGGAGAAGAGAGGAGGGGATAGGGTCAAGCGGGCAGGTTGTTGGGCGGCCGGCCGTCACAAGACGCGAGATTTCATCTGGAGAGAGAGGGGAGAAAGAGGTCAAAGCACAGGGTAGGGCAGTGTGAGCAGAACCAGCGGTGTCGTTTGACTTAGCAAACGAGGATCGGATGTCGTCGACCTTCTTTTCAAAATGGTTGACGAAGTCATCCGCAGAGAGGGAGGAGGGGGGAGGAGGGGGAGGAGGATTCAGGAGGGAGGAGAAGGTGGCAAAGAGCTTCCTAGGGTTAGAGGCAGATGCTTGGAATTTAGAGTGGTAGAAATTGGCTTTAGCAGCAGAGACAGAAGAGGAGAATGTAGAGAGGAGGGAGTGAAAGGATGCCAGGTCCGCAGGGAGGCGAGTTTTCCTCCATTTCCGCTCGGCTGCCCGGAGCCCTGTTCTGTGAGCTCGCAATGAGTCGTCGAGCCACGGAGCAGGAGGGGAGGACCGAGCCGGCCTGGAGGATAGGGGACATAGAGAGTCAAAGGATGCAGAAAGGGAGGAGAGGAGGGTTGAGGAGGCAGAATCAGGAGATAGGTTGGAGAAGGTTTGAGCAGAGGGAAGAGATGATAGGATGGAAGAGGAGAGAGTAGCGGGGGAGAGAGAGCGAAGGTTAGGACGGCGCGATACCATCCGAGTAGGGGCAGTGTGGGAAGTGTTGGATGAGAGCGAGAGGGAAAAGGATACAAGGTAGTGGTCGGAGACTTGGAGGGGAGTTGCAATGAGATTAGTGGAAGAACAGCATGTTATACAATACATTTATGTTTTGTTCGAAAATGTGCATATTTAGAGCCACAAATCGTGGTTTTACATTGTGAATACGTAGCCATAATGCACCAAATTGTCCGGAGAAATTTTGGACAGTCACGTAATCTAACCAAAAAACTCATCATAAACTTTACTAAAAAATACATGTTGTACAGCAAATAAAAGATACAGTGGTTCTTAATGCAACCGCTGTGTTAGATTAAAAAAAATAACTTTAGTACAACGTACAGCATGCAATATTGTGAGACAGCGCCCACCAATTCTCTGCCTTGTTGGAGCCAACATAAACCACAAAAATACAAAATAACATCATAAATATTCTCTTACCTTTGATGATCTTCCATCAGAATGTAGTGCAAGGAGTCCTAGTTCCAGAATAAATCGTTGTTTTGTTTTAGAATGTCCAATGTCCATCGAATTAGCAACTTTGGCTAGCCATGTGGAGCGCACATGTCCAAGAACTCTTGGCGCATGGAACGAAAAATTCCAAAATTCACAATAAACGTCGAATAAACTGGTCAAACTCGGTTGAAAATCCAACTTTATGATGTTTTTATCATATGTATCCAATAAAATCCGAGACGGAGCATTTCATCGTGTATACCTAACGCATTTCAGAAGACAATGTGGGGTTCCCTGGTGCGCAGTTGAATACTGCCAATAGAGCGGACCTGTCACTCCAAAAGCTCTCTTCTCCGGACAATTTGGTGCATTATGGCTACGTATTCACAATGTAAAACCACGATGAGGTCCTCTGCGTTCTTCAATGAGTAGACATTACTCAAGGGGCGTCATCTCTAAACAGCTGAGGACCCATTGAGGTGGGGGCCACACGTCTCTCCGCGGCTGAGCGACGCCATCGTAGAAAGCTGGGACTCTGTCCTTATTGTGGACAGGAGGGGAACCAGCTTCAACGGTGTCCGGTACGTTCTAACCGGGGGTCCATGGGAGTAGAGGGACAGCCATGTGATCACCCGTCTCCTGGGTTAGGCACTTTCCCCCAGACCTTTCCTAGAAACTATTTCACTGGCTGGCTGTCCTAAATGTTTTGTTTCTTCAGCTCTTGTGGACTCTGGTGCCGTGGGGAATTTTATTGACCAGGCCCTCGCCTCCTCCCTTAACATCACCTCATACCCTCTCTCCTCACCTTGTCCAGTTAAAGCACTGGATAGTCAACCACTGGGATCTGGGACAATCACACACAGTACCACTCACCCTCACCGTGGAATCCATAATACCCTTCCTCATCAGTGCACCTGTACACAAGATCATCCTATGCCTCCCATGGCTTCAACGTAATAACCCTACCATCTCATGGCCGAGGATGAAATTCACCGACTGGGTACCTCAATGCCGGAAGACCTGCTTACCCTTTCCCTGTGGTTCCGCGTCGTTTGAGAGTCCTGTGGTTGCCCTTCAGCCCAACATCCCGGAGGTATACCAGGATCTTAGGGAGGTTTTTTCCAAGACCCGCGCCACATGTCTCCCTCATTGCCCATGGGCCCGTACCATCGACCGGCTTGCAGGCTCTGCGCCTCCGCAAGGCCGCATCTACCCTCTGTTGGTGGCCGAAACCAAGGCTATGGAGGAGTACATCCAGGAGGCTCTCCAGCAGGGTTTCATTCGCATGTGCTTCTTCTTCCTGGCCAAGAAGGCCTGTGCATCGATTACAGAAATCTGAATTCCATCGCTTACTTGGTTTTTCACCAAGTTGGACCTGCGGAGTGCCTACAATTTGATCCGCATCCAGGAGGGGATGAATGGAAGACGCCCTTCAGCACGATGTCTGGTCACTAGGAGTACTTGATGATGCCTTTTGGATTAGCCAATGCTCCGTCAGTGTTCCAGGCATTCATCATCAAGGTGTTCCGGGATATGCTTGGAGTCCAGGTGATTGTGTATATTGACATCTTGGTCTACTCGGCTACCTTGGAGGAGCACATTGCTCACGTCCGAGTAGTCTTAGTCCTTGAACAACCACCTGTACGTCAAGGCGGAGAAATGCCACTTCCATCAGGAGGAGGTCTCCTTTTTGGGTTACCAGATTGGCCCGCAAGGAGTCATTATGGATGAGAGGAAGATGTATGCTGTCATGGCCGGTCAAAACCACCATAAAGGGTTTATAATGGTTTTGGGGTATTTCCAACACGTTTCCACCGATTCATTAAGACCTTTAGCTCGATCGCCTCCTCTCACTTCTCTCCTCAAGGGTGGTCCCCAGATGTTGATGGAATTCTGCAGCTGACGAAGCCTTCTGCCTACTGAAGGGTCTTTTCCCATCAGCCCCATTGCTTAAACATCCAGATCCTACGCTACCCTTCATGGAGAGGAACTATGATGTTGGCGATCAGGAGCTTCTGACCGTGAAGTTGGCATTAGAGGAGTGGAGACACTAGCTGGAGGGCGCCCAGGACCTATTTTTCATCCCCACGGACCATCGGAACTGGAGTACATGTGTACAGTGAGGCGACAGAACCCGTGACAATCCAGATGGGCCCTTTTCTTCACCAGATTCGATTTCACACTGATGTATCGCTTAGGTTAAGAAAACATCAAAGACGATGCCCTGTCCTGTACAATTCGGGAGAGGTTCCTGTCTTGAGTGCACCTATAATCCCGAGTTGTAGCCCCAGTACTCTGGGGCATAGATCAGCCAGCCTTGGCTCCATGTACTCCGAGCCAGAACGACGGTCCTGCGGTGGATGAGTGGTTCAGGCGTGCAGAAGCGTTATGGAACGATGCCAACATGAGACTCCAGCGCGCCGTCCACCGTCAGAAAGAGTAGGCAGATTGCCACCGCAGTGAGGCTCCCGTGTTCCATCCTGGTGTTCACGTCTGGCTCTCCACCAGGAACCACCCGCTCCGCCTTCCCTGTAAGAAGCTAAGTCCCCAGTTTGTAGGGCCGTTCAAGGTCCTCCGGAGGGTCAACACCCCACTAACTACCGGATCTCACCATCTTTTCATGTTTCCCTCAGGCCGATGGTTCCTGGTCCCCTGGCTGATGCCGTCCCCCACGACACCCCGCCATCTGTCGCTGTCTCCCTCAAAACAGTTATACGTGGAAAATATTACACAAAGAAAACAAACTGCAACAATTGATATCTGAGTCATATTTTGAACAGTGGAGTAGGAAGTGCTGCTCATTCTCTACTTCACCCGACCCACAGTGCTTACATAATCTTTCTTCTCTGACCTTCCATGTTTTTGGACCAGATTATAATCCCTCCTGAATCTCTGGCCCATTTTACATGTGGATGTTTCACTAAAGGTACATTAAACTCCCTGTATTTTTTGGGATAGGATGTTTGTACGTCTCCTCTACTCCATGTCTCTAGAAGTATAATGTCTGAAATATACAAAGAATCTACAAAATGTGGGTCTGTGATTTTCACACAAGGTTGAAGAGCACAACCCCTGAATGTTATAGCTGCTTTTACCCTTAAGGGTGCTATGTTTCGAATGTTTCTTTAGGATGTGTTTAACAATGGATTGATCCATCAATCAATTTTTATCATTGTGGGTGTTATAACAGGTTAGGGGATAAAACAAATATACAGTATTTAAATATTCATTAATAAAAATAGTTATATTTATATCTATATTTTTTTAATAAGGTTATCTAGGCTATATAGCCTATATAGCCTAATGGTTCATTACCCTGGATGTCATCTGTAGTACAGGTTTTCCTTTCTCTCTCCCCTCTCTCTTTCTCTCTCTCTCTCCCCTACCTCTCTCTCTCTTTCTCTCTCTCTTTCTCTCTCTCTCTCCCCTTCCTCTCGTCTCTCTCGCTCTCTACACCTACCTCTCTCTCTCTCCCCTACCTCTCTCTCTCTCTCTCCTTCCTCTCTCTCTCTCTCTCTTTCCTTCCTCTCGTCTCTCTCTCTCGTCTCTCTTTCCCTCTTTCTCAGGGGCTTTATTGGAATGGGAAACATATGTTTACATTGCCAAAGCAAGTGAAATAGATAATAAATTAACATTACACTCAAGTTCCAAAGTAAAGATGTTTCAAATGTCATAATGTCTATATATAGTGTTGTAATGATGTGCAAATAGTTAAAGTACAAAAGGGAAAATAAATAAACATACAGGTTATATTTACAATGGTGTTTGATCTTCACTGGTTGCCCTTTTTCTTGTGGCAACCGGTCACAAATCTTGCTGCTGTGTTGGCACACTGTGATATTTCACTCAATAGATATGGGAGTTTATCAAAATTGTATTTGTTTTCAAATTCTTTGTGGGTCTGTATAATCTGAGGGAAATTTGTGTCTCTATGGTTACACATTTGTTAGGAAGTGCAGCTCAGTTTCTACATTTTGTTGGCAGTGTGCACATAGCCTGTCTTCTCTCGAGAGCCAGGTCTGCCTTCGGCAGCCTTTCTCAAAAGCAAAGCTATGCTCACTGAGTCTGTACATAGTCAAAGATTTCCTTCATTTTGGGTCAGTCACAGAGGTCAGGTAATCTGCCACTGTGTACTCTCTGTTTAGGGCCTAAAAGCATTCTAGTTTGCTCTGTTTTTTTGTAAATTCCTTCCAATGTGTCAAGTAAATATATTTTTGTTTTCTCATGATATGACTGTCTGATTGTGTTGCTGTCCTGGGGCTCTATGGGGTCTGTTTGTGTTTGTGAACTGAGCCCCAGGACCAGCTTGCTTGGGGAGTTCTTCTCCAGATTCATTTCTCTGTAGGTGATGGCTTTGTTATTGAAGGTTTGGGAATCGCTTCCCTGTTAGGTGGTTGAATTTAACGGCTCTTTTCTGGATTTTGACAATTAGTGGGTATCGGCCTAATTCTGCTCTGCATGAATTATTTGGTGATTTACTTTGTACACTTAGAATATTTTTGCTTGTCCCATTTTGTGAATTCTTGGTTGGTGAGCGGACCCCAGACCTCACATCCATAAAGGGCAATGGGTTTTATAACTGATTCAAGTATTTTTTGCCAGATCCTAATTATGTCAAATTTGATGTTCCTTTTGATGGCATAGAAGGCCCTTCTTGCCTTGTGTCTCAGATCGTTTACAGCTTTGTGAAAGTTACCTGTGGCGCTGATGTTTAGGCCGAGGTGTGTCTAGTTTTTTTGTGTGCTCTAGGGCAATGGTGTCTAGATGGAATTTGTATTTGTGGTCTTGGTGACTAGACCTTTTTTGGAATACCATTAATTTAGTCTTACTGAGATTTACTGTCAGTGCCCAGGGCTGACAATCTGTGCAGAATATCTAGGTGCTGCTGTAGGCCCTCCTTGGTTGGGGACAGAACCACCAGATCATCAGTAGACATTTGACTTCAGATTCTAGTAGGGTGAAGCCAGGTGCTGCAGACTGTTCTAGTGCCCTCGCCAATTCGTTGATATATATGTTGAAGAGGGTGGGGCTTAAGCTGCATCCCTGTCTCACCCCTGGCCCTGTGGAAAGAAATTAGTTTTTTTCCCCCAACACCACATTTTAAAAATTAACAAATTAACAAAAATTACCATCTGTCGTATGGTAATTTGGTAAAAAGCCAATTTGACATTTGCTCAGTACATTTTTTTCACTGAGGAAATGTACGAGTCTGCTGTTAATGATAATGCGGAGGATCTTCCCAAGGTTGCTGTTGACGCATATCCCCCGGTAGTTATTGGGGTCAAATTTGTCTCCACTTTTGTGGATTGGGGTGATCAGTCCTTGGTTCCAAATATTGGGGAAGATGCCAGAGCTGAGGATGATGTTAAAGAGTTTAAGTATAGCCAATTGTAATTTGTGGTCTGTATATTTTATTTCATTTAGGATACCATCAACCCCACAGGGATTTTTGGGTTGGAGGGTTTGTATTTTGTCCTGTAGTTCATTCAATGTAATTGGAGAATCCAGTGGGTTCTGGTAGTCTTTAATAGTTGATAATAAGATTTGTATTTGTCACGCCCTGACCATAGAGAGACTTTTTTATTCTCTATTTTGGTTAGGTCAGGGTGTGACTAGGGAGAGTGTTCCTATCTAGGTGTTTTATTTTTATGTTGGCCTGGTATGGTTCCCAATCAGAGGCAGTTGTTTATCGTTGTCTCTGATTGGGGATCTTATTTAGGCAGCCATTTCCCCACTGTGTTTTGTGGGATCTGGTTTTTGTGTTGTTGCCTGTGAGCACTACAGAACGTTACGTTTCGTGTATTCGTTATTGTTTTTTGTGCGAGATGTCGAACTGATTTCACGCTGCACTTTGGTCTGAGTATGATTACAACGACGACCGTGACAGTATTTGATCATGTATGTGTTTTTGCTGTTTGTTCTTTGTTCTTTGTTATAGAGCCAAAAAGATTGGAGAAGTGGTTTATCCATCCATCTGTTTTGGATAGAACTCTTTGTGTTTAGTTTTCCAATTTTCCCAGTTTTCCCAGAAGTGGTTAGATTCTATGGATTCTTCAATTACTTTGAGATTTCTGATGTGCCGTTCCTTCTTGTTACTTGGTGTATTTCTGTATTGTTTTTAGTGATTCACCATAGTGAAGGAAGGTTCAGGTTTTCTGGGTCTCTGTTTTTGGTTGGATAGGTTTCTCAATTTATTTCTTAGGTTTTTGCATTCTTCATCAAACAATTTGTCATTGTTCATTTTCTTAGGTTGTCTGCTTGCAATGTTTAGATTTGATAGGGAAGCTGAGATCGAATATACTGTTTAGGTTTTCTACTGCCAAGTTTACACCTTCACTATTAGTGAAACATTTTGTCTAGGAAATTGTCTAGAAGGGTTTGAATTTGTTGTCAAGATTTTGGGGGGTAGATTTCCACACTTTTGCTCACAACTATTGCATTTCTTAATATTATTCAGTTCCTTTGGCTTTGATGCCTCATGATTGAGCATAGCTCTGTTTAAGTAATGTGATTTTGCTGAGATCTCATAGGGGTGTCAGTGGACTGACTGTGAATGCTCTAAGAGACCATGGGGTTGAGGTCTGTGATATAGTAGTCTACAGTACGACTGCCAAGAGATGAGCTATGGGTGTACCTACCGTAGGAATCCCCTTGATGCCTACTATTGATTATGTACATACCCAGCGTCCGACAGAGCTGCAGGAGTTGTGACCTGTTTTTGTTGGTTATGTTGTGTCTAGGAGGGTTCTTGTCCAGTTCTGGCATTTAGATCGCCACAGATTAGTGAGCCTGGAAATTGTTGATCTCCCCCTCTAAGATGGAGAAGCTGTCATTGTTAAAGTATGGGGATTCTATTGGGGATATATACACATGAGGACATTTTTCAATGTTGAGAGAGTTTCCTTATTTTTTTGCCAGATGTAAAATGTTCCCGTTTTGACATTTTAATAATGGGTTTGGTCTGCTCTATACCAAATTAGCATACCCCCTGAGTCTCTTCCCTGTTTCACACCTGGTAGTTTGGTGGATGGGACTACCAGCTCTCTGTAACCTAGAGGGCAACCAGTGGGTCTGTCTCCTTTATACCATGTTTCTTGTAGGAATACAATGTCTGTATTTCCAATTTCTTTGAAGTCTAGGTTCCTGCTCTTTAGGCCAAAGGCAGATGACCTCAGACCTTGTATATTTCAGGATGAGATAGTAAAATCTTTGTTCCATAGTGTCTAGTGTTGTTTTTGTGTGGTGTAGGCCCGGGCCATCACAGTGGATGTGAGCAGAGCATGTTGAGCATCTGACACATACCTCTTAGGTAGCAGGATGGGCCTTGGGTGGGTGTAATAGTGGGGGTCGGCCTGTTGCTCTGCTCACGGCACGGGCATATGTCCTGCTGTCATGTCGACGTCCTTGCCGCAGGGGCGGGGGCATGGGCTGTGCAGAAGGGGCATAGGTCTGATATGGGGGGGCCTATATAGGGTGTGGCCAGGGTTTGCTTGGGGTGGTCTTAGCTGGTTGGGGTGTGGTTGGTGATGCTGTGGTCTGGGTGTAGGTCCTCTTGGCGCGGGTTCGCTTGGTGCAGGTACTTCGGGGGGGCGGGGTTTGCAGGACTGGGAGGGTGTCTCACTGGTCTGGGGAGGGGGTTCTCTCACTTCAATTCAGTCCGTAGAGCAGCCATCTCTCTGATAGCTGTTCCTCTCTACCTTCTGCCCTCTGGATTTTGTTTAGGGGGTTTGTTTCGTGGGCTTTTTCTGTCTGGATTTTGTGGACTAGCTTTCTGAGCTCCACCATGTCTCTCTCCAGCTCTGTGAATTTATCCCTCTCAATGATGGAGGAGCAGTGCAGTTGTGGGACCTGGGTGTGTTCAGTGCTGGGGGGGTGACTATCCTCGTCTGCAGGACAGTTTGAAGAGGTGTGATCAGACTCACTCAGGATGGGGGAGTCATCACAGAGACCTTTTCCTGCTGTGCTCTCTCTTTGATCCTGTAAAAGTCCTGCTGGAACTGCATGAGGATGCCCTGCAACATTATTGTCCCAGACTTGTACACGAGAGGTTGTTTCAATTTCCTCAATGTCTAGTATTCTAAGTTTCCACCCTGGGCCAATACCCTATCTCTTGACATAGGGGTAGTGTGCTCTTATAGCACTGTAGCATGCCAGGGGATGTTCTGTGTGGAAAATTAAGTTGCTTACGTTCTCCTTGCAGCAGTCAGCAAATAGTGTCTCTGGATTGTCCTTGAGGAACTTCTTTTATTTTCTTTACTTATTCCTTGCAGTGTTATTTTTAATATCCATGGGGTACTGTATTGTAATGACCTCTGGACAGGGATAAGCCATTGGGTCTTCAAAGGCCTCTGCATTTTGGAGGGGGGGCGGGGGGCTGTGAAACTCTCCTGCCATTGTTTTGACTCAAGAGTTTTCACACATCTGACTTCACACTTCAGAGCTAATTGAAGGTGCCTCCAGGTATGTTCTGTCCTAGCAGCTTGGTACTGTAGCGTAGTATACATTTACTTAGGTCATTTTGTTATATAAAGCTAAGGATTATTCTTTTACTTTTTGGCTTCAGAAGTAGCTTCAGACTGAATATTACTCACTCAATTTTGTGTTGGATGGTATCTCCAGGTTCTGCATGTTTCTTCTGCAGGTTTTGGTTTGTTAAATGCTTTTTCTTGATAGTCGCTGGTAGTAATAGTCCATTCAAGTAATTTTGTCCAAAACCAAGGTTTTAGGTATGGAAATTTGATTTGGATTGAAGGTTTTAATGTTGAGGTTAGTATCCTGTATAAGTCCTTGTGAAAAAATTCTAGTTGACCTACATTTATCCAACTCTAATTCTATTTTTTTTGCAGAAGAACTTAGGAGTCTCTCACTCTCTCGCTCTCATTATGTCACAGTAATCTAGTGTGACAGGTTAATCCAATCACTCCTCTCTCACTCCGGCATGCCTTATCCTCTACCACCCGGTCTCTCTCGCTCATTTTCTTACTCACTCCATCCCTGCCTGTGCAGCAACCGGACCCCCATCACCAAGGTAAGGCTTGTACTGTCTCTGTTCAGGAGAAAAGAGACAATACGCTTTATTAAGTGTGCTGCTGGTACCTGCATAGGTTATACAGTACAGTCAGAAAAAAGGGTTCTTCAGCTGCCCCCACAGGAGAATCCTTTTGGGTTCCATATAGAACCCTCCTAGAACTGAACATATGTATCTTATGGGGTCAACCGAAGTACTCTAAAGTTCAGGATATAACCTTTTTTTTCTAGGAGTGTACAAATCGCCTGCTAAAACACATTCATAGAGGTTGCTTTGGTTTACTTCCTGGCTGTGTCTGTACAGAACTTTAGATGGTCTCTTTTTATTTGTAAACTCTTAGAAAAACCAAACAGGGTTATTCGGCTGTCCCCATTTGGAGAACCCTTTGAAATACCCCTTTTGGTTCTAGGTAGAACAGGTTTGGGTTCCATGTGGAGCCCTTTCCACAGAGGGTTCTACATGGCACCCGAAAGAGTTCTACCTGCAACCAAAAAGGGTTCTACTTGGAACCAAAAAGGGTTATCATCTGGGGACAGCCACAGAGCCCTTTTGGAACCCTTTTTTCTAAGAGTGTTCTGATGAAACATGTGTTGTGTTGACTTCGTGGTTATGATGATGATACAATCTAAAAAGTTGTGAAGAGCTCGTTTCACTGTTTCAAAAGACAGGCGTTTAGGTCTGATTCTGTTTGTAGTGATGCTAAAAGCTGTCATCAAGGCAAAGGGTGGCTACTTTGAAGAATCTCAAATATAAAATATATTTGGATTTAACTTTTTTGGTTACTACATGATTCCATATGTGTTATTTCCTAGTTTTGATGTCTTCACTATTATTCTACAATGTAGAAAATTGTTAAAAAAATTAAGACAAACCCTTGAATGGGTAGGTGTGTCCAAACTTGACTGGATACTGTATGTTAAAATAAAAAAGTGTGCACAATATTTGAGTTTTATATCTGGATGAAACAAAGATGTACTGAAGGAGAAACATTGGTTGATCAGAATAACTATCCGGGGTTGGCTATATGACAAAGTGCTGTGTTACGTCGTTGTTATGTGGATGATAGAGGAAGTCTGCTTTACTTGACTAAATCCTTTCTTATGGTCAGGTGCTTCAGTGATGCGTCATTTTCAGTTTTTTTTCAAAGAGCTTTGACCACCACATTTGTAATGCAATGTGAAAAAAAATGTCAAAAATACATGGTAATATGTCAATAATACAATTTGTGTTACCTGTATTTTGTATGTAAAAATATATTGCAGATTACAAAACTGATTGTAAAACATTTTCTTTGCTTCATTGTGGGGTTCCCAGTGCCCCCTCATTGTAGCCCTGTAGTTATTAAGAGAAGATGCATGAAATAGGATTATCTTACCCCATGATCTTTCTTTCATCACTTAACTTTACTGTTGTTTTCATGTGAAAGGGGCCGTATGTATCAAGAGTCTCAGAGTAGGAATGCTGATCTACAATTAGTCCCCCCTCCCGTACATGCAATCTAATTAATTGTGATCTAAAAGGCTATCAACTGTTCCGAAATCAGCACACCTACTCTTAGACTCCTAAAGTACAGCTGCTCTTAAAGTACTGTTTTAAGGGTTGTATTGAACAAAAAAATGATTAGATGGGTTTTTTGGGAGCACAGTAATTGACGTGTTCTGGAGAGTAAGCCAATGTATTCTCTGTTCCAACTCTTTTCTCTTCAGTGTCAGTGAAGCTGCTGCAAGGACCCTGTGACAATGGCTGCTGTAAGTTAATTTAGTAACTATTCAAAAGGTTACAAGCCTGGATGCCAGTCTGTTTATACTTTAGCCAACTAGTGAACTATTCCAAAGGCTTTTATAGCTAGAGTGGCAGTCTACTTCTGGCTTTACCCGTCCAATGTTGTTGTATCGAGGTGCTTGGGTTGCCAACGAGAATTGTTTCCCACTGGACAGCAGTTGCTTCCCACCGGGCACCTGTGCCACATGTCAACCGCGGTAGCTAAAGTGGCCAATTTTGAGAAATAACTCGTAATATTGGTAGTAAATATCTGGATGTTACCATGATACAGTCTTGGTCTCCCGAGTGGCGCAGCGGTCGAAGGCAGTGCATCTCAGTGCTACAGACCCTAGTTTGATTCCAGGCTGTATCACAATCGCCCGTGATTGGGAGTCCCATAGGGCAGCGCACAATTGGCCCAGTGTCGTTAGAGTTTGGCCGGGGAAGGCGGTCATTGTAATTAAGAATTTGTTCTTAACTGACTTGCCTAGTTAAATAAAGGTAATTGGGGAGAGTTTGCGCTGCAAGCCGGCCACACAACACGGGACGCAGTGTCCTTCACCTGGAGCCAATATCAGGACAGGATAACAGCTAAAGCGCGTTTATAGTATTGATTTTCACCAAAAATGAACTACGGCATTAATGTCTACATTTTTGTAAAAAAAAACAACAACAAATGTATCTGATAAAAATTGAATGATTCTGAACACTTTCCCAAGTCCCAACTTCGGCAGACAAGTTTCAAATTCTCGCTGAAGTTTCAAGCCACAAGCATAAACTAGCTAGCTGGGAAAGGCTCATCAGGACGATTGACTGAACTGAATCCGTTCCTCTACGCTCGACTCAGCTGTGCGACACACGTCATCAATTTGGGCACCAGACGTATTTGTATATCCTCCCTTTCACTGTATGTCGTTCGTCAACTCTGCTGTTGTTGTAAAATATGCAGGATCTGAGATGGGATCCTCCTAATCTAAGAGGTGGCTTTAACAGCCCTCTGTCACACCCTGATCTGTTTCACCTGTCTTTGTTCTTGTCTCCACCCCCACAAGGTGTCTCCCATCTCCCCTCATTATCCCCTGTGTATTTATACCTGTGTTCTCTGTTTGTCTGTTGCCAGTTCGTTTTGTTCGTCAAGCCTACCAGAGGTGTTCCTGTTTTCCGGGTTTAGACCATTCTGCCTGCCCTGACCCTAAGCCTGCCTGTCGTCCTGTACCTTGTCTCACCACACTGAATTGACCTCTGCCTGCCCTGACCCTGAGACTGCATGCTGTTCTGTACCTTTTGGACTCTGATCTAGATGACTGACCTGTCCTTTTGCCTGCCCCCTGTTCTAGTAATAAAGTTTTATTCGACACTGTCTACATCTGGGTCTTCCCTAAAACGTGATAGTATGAACTGGCCATGACCAACCCAGCGGACTCAGGCCAGCTCCACAATGCTGTCACCATTAGCCGACATGAGGAGTTATAGCAATGTCTTATGGAGGGACTCCATACCCTGGCAGAATGCCATGACCAAGCGTTCGAGACTTTGCTGGAGCAATTCCGCAGATTCCCCACTGGGCAGCGGGTCACACCCATAATCCCTTTCCTGGGTTACAGCATCACTGCAGGTAGTGAACAGATGGATCACGGGAAGGTGAGAGCAGTGGTGGATTGGCCCCAGCCTACATTCAGGGTGCAGCTGCAACGTTTGCTGGGATTCGCCAACTTCTCGCCTCTTTATCCGGGGTTACAACACCCTGTCTGCACTCACCTCTCCCAATGTTCCGTTCACGTGCTCCCCAGCTGCTGACCGGGCGTTCAGGGATCTCAAACACCGTTTCACCACAGCTCCCATCTTGGTTCATTCTGACCCGTCCCTTCAGTTAGTGGTGGAGGCCGATGCTTCAGATGTCAGAGTGGGGGCTGTCCTGTCCCAGCGTTCTGCCCTGGGCCTCAAGTTACATCCCTGCGCCTTTCTTCTCCCATCGCCCCATTGCCACGGAGAGGAACTACGATGTGGGGAATCGTGAGCTTCTCGCTGTGAGGATGGCGTTGGAGGTGTGGAGGCACTGGTTGGAGGGGGCGGAACATCTGTTCGGTGTGTTGACCGACCACAAGAACCTAGAATATCTCCACACCTCCAAGCGTCTCAATCGCAGGCAAGCTAGGTGGGCCCTGCTCTTCACCCGGTTCAACTTCTCCCTCTCCTACCAACCAGGATCCAAGAACATCAAGCCGGATGCGTTGTCATGCCGCTATAGCCCCGCAGCTACACCCTCAGACCCTGAGACCATCCTTCCCATCTCGTGTCTGGCGACAGCACTCAGGTAATAGGGAAGCAGGTCCGTGAGGTGCAGCGTTCCCAGTCGTTCCCTGGGGGGGCCCAGATAACCGGATGTTTGTGCCTGATGTTGTCTGCTCCTCGGGTCCTGGAGTGTGCCCACTCCTCCAGGCTTGCCTGCCACCCGGGCTCCCGTCGAACCCTGGCCTTTGTGACAACACTTTTGGTGGCCTATCATGTTCCCGGACATCTCCGTGTTTGGCGCAGCCTGTCCGGTCTGTACGCAGAGCAAGACTCCTCGGCTAGCTCTGGCTGGTCTTCTTCAACCACTGCCTGTCCCTTACCGTCCCTAGTCTCACACATCCCTGGACTTTGTCACGGGTCTTCCTCCGCCATCCTGACAGCAGTGGACCGGTTTTCCAAAGCCGCCCACTCCATTCCTCTCCCCAAACTACCGTCTTCCAAAGAGACGGCCCAGCTCATGGTGCAGAACATCTGCCGGATCCATGGGTTCCCGGTGGACATGGTCTCCGACCGGGGTCCTCAGGTCTCGTCCTGGTTCTGGAAGGCATTCTGCACACCCTTCCCTTCCTTGCTCTGCCACGGGTCTCTCGCCCTTTGAGGAGGGAGAGGTTGGCATAACTTCGGTCCAGATGTATGTCCTCTGCTGTCGTCGTACCTTGATGAGAGCCCGGTAGACTCTTCTCAAGACCACCTCCAGGTATCGACGACAAGCGGACCGCCGCCGGACCCCGGCTCCCCAGTATCGTCTCGGGCAGAAGGTATGGCTGTCCACCCGGGATCTGCCTCTTCGGGTGGAGTCCTGCAAACTTTCCCCCCGGTTTATTGGCTCTTTGCCCATCTCCAAGGTCATTAGCCCCTCTGCTGTTCATCTTCTGTTGCCCCGTATCCTCAGTATACATCCCACTTTTCACGTGTCAAAAGTCAAACCCATGTCTCACAGCCCTTTGTCTCCTGACCTCTCTCTGCCCTTCACCTGTCGTTTTGCCTGCCCCATGTTACCTCGACACTGTCTGCATCTGGGTCTTCCCTAAAACGTGATACCCTCCCAGTAATCATGTGAGGCAGATTAAACACTCATTCACTCACTGGTCTGGATCATTTGTGATCTGTCCCTGGGATGTAGTGCAGGGGGATTTGTGTGTATGTGTTTTGTCTTCACTTGAATGTTTGTTTGTATCTGATGTGAATTTCTCAAATGTTTTTGTTTTGCACCTACAGTTTGTCTGTAGACATTGAGATTCACCCTGTATTGACATTAATTGAAAAAGAACTGAATCCAAACACTCTCTTACAGGGTGAGGTTTCCCATTCCAATTACCTTTCCATGAATTAACCTCTCTAGGGTATGTGGGACGGTAGCGTCTCACCTCGTCAACAGCCAGTGAAACTGCAGTACGCAAAATTCAAAACAACAGAAATCCCATAATTAAAATTCCTCAAACATACAAGTATTTTACAGCATTTTAAAGATACACTTGTTCTAAATCCAGCCACAGTGTCCGATTTCAAAAAGGCTTTACGACGAAAGCACACCAAACGATTATGTTAGGTCAGAGCCAAGTCACAAAAAACACAGCCATTTTTTTCAGCCAAAGAGAGGAGTCACAAAAAGCAGAAATAGAGATACAATTAATCACTAACCTTTGATGATCTTCATCAGATGACACTCATAGAACTTCATGTTACACAATACATGTATGTTTTGTTCGGTAAAGTTCATATTTATATAAAAAAATCAGAGTTTACATTGGCGCGTTGTAAAGGTTTTCTTCCAGGGGTGAAGGAGAGGACCAAAATGCAGCGCAGTTAGTGTTAAACATGTTTAATTAAAGAACAGTGAACACTACAAACAACTACCAAAATAACAAACGTGACAAAAACCGATACAGACCTATCTGGTGCAGAACACAAACACAGAGACAGGTAACAAACACCCACAAAACCCCAGTGAAACCCTGGCTGCCTTAGTATGACTCTCAATCAGAGACAAACGATACACACCTGTCTCTAATTGAGAATCATACCAGGCCGAACACAAAACCCAACATAGAAATACAAAACATAGACTACCCACCCAACACTCACGCCCTGACCAATAAAGACATACAAAACAAGAGAAAACAGGTCAGGAACGTGACACGCGTTATGTTCAGTAGTTCCAAAACATCCGGTGATTTTGCAGAGAGCCACATCAATTTACAGAAATACTCATAATAAACATTGCTAAAAGATACAACTGTTATGCATGGTATTTTAGATCCACTTCTCCTTAATGCAACCGCTGTGTCAGATTTCAAAAAAACTTTACGGAAAAAGCAAACAATGCAATAATCTGAGTACGGCGCTCAGACGACAAATCAACCCAAAGAGATATCCGCCATGTTGTGCAGTCAACAGAAGTCAGACATAACATTATAAACATTCCCTTTGATAATCTTCATCAGAATGCACTCCCAGGAATCCCAGCTCCACAAATGTTTGTTTTGTTCGATAATGTCAATCATTTATGTCCAAATTCCTCCTTGTTGTTCGCGCGTTCAGTACACAATCTAAACTCACAACGTGCGTGCAAGTCCAGCGGAAACTATGTACGAAATGTCAAAGTTCCGTTACAGTCCATAGAAACATGTCAAACGATGTATAGAATCAATCTTTAGGATGTTTTTTAACAAATCTTCATTAATGTTCCAACCGGACAATTCCTTTGTCTTCAGAAATGCGATGGAACGCAGCTAACTCTCACATGAACGCCCATGGTCAGCTCATGGCACTCTGGGAGAGACCTTACTCAGTCTCCTCTCATTCGCCCCCACCTCACAGTAGAAGCATCAAACAAGGTTCTAAAGACTGTTGACATCTAGTGGAAGCCTTAGGAAGTGCAATATGACCCAATTTCCACTATCTTGGATAAGCAAAGAGTTGAAAAACTACGAACCTCAGATTTCCCAATTCCTGGTTGGATTTTCTCAGCTTTTTGCCTGCCATATGAGTTCTGTTATACACAGACATCATTCAAACAGTTTTAGAAACTTCAGAGTGTTTTATATCCAAATCTACTAATTATATGCATATCCTAGCATCTGGGCCTGAGTAGCAGGCAGTTTACTCTGGGCACGCTTTTCATCCGGATGTGAAAATACTGCCCCCTACCCAAGAGGTTATGTAAAGGAATGATGCATTTTTTTTAAGTATTCAAATATGGCCACCAAAAGACAACAGCAAAGATTCAATAATGTTACTTCCACCAATTTTTAAATCATGTTGGATCAATGATTACACAAGGAAGGGAGGTAATAAGGACGGAGGAAAGGAATGAAGGAATTCAAACATGTTCTTATATCAGTGAAACCCTGATTGTGTCCATCTGTCTAGACCGGAACGTTCCGTATGGTGTCGGAGGAGGAGCAGGCCATGAGGTCCAAGCTGGAGCATCTGACTGTGAAGGACCACGGGCCTGTGTTTGGACCCTGTCCCAAACTGCCTGTACACACAATACAGAAGGTACTAACTATAACACCTTAAAAATCCTTGTTGTTTATGACATTTTAAATCCCAATAAAATATGTATTATAAAAAAATATGGAATATGGATTTTTATTAGGTGCACCCATCTAGTACCGGGTCGGACACCCCTTTGCCTCCAGAACAGTCTGACTTCTTCGGGGCATGGAGACGTTGCTCAATTGGTATCAAGGGATCTAACGTGTGCCAGGAAAACATTCCCCACACTATTACACCACCGGCACCACCCTGTACCATTGACACCAGGCAGGATGGGGCCATGAACTCATGCTGCAGATGCCAAATCCTGACTCTGCCATGACGCTACAGAAACCAGGATTTGTCGGACCAGGCAACGTTTTTCCACTCCTCAATTGTCCAGTGTTGGTGATCTCATGCCCACTAAAGCCTTTTCTTCTTGTTTTTAGCTGAAAGGAGTGGAAGCCGGTGTGGTTGCATGTTGCAATAGCCCATCTGTGACAAGGACCGATGAGTTGTGCGTTCCGAGATGTCATTGTACACACCACTGTTATACTACACCTTTATTTGCCTGTTTGTGTCCCGCCTCTTAGCTTGCAAGATTCTTGCCATTCTCCTTCGACCTCTCTCATCAATGAGCTGTTTTCGCCCACAGGTCTGCCGCTGACTGGATATTTTTTGTTTGTCGCACCATTCTCGGTAAACCCTAGACACTGTCATGCGTGAAAAGCCCAGGAGGCTGGCCATTTCTGAGATACTGGAACCAGCGTGCCTGGCACCGACAAATATACCACGCTCAAAGTCGCTTAGGTCACTCGTTTTGCCAATTCTAACGTTCAATCTGCCTGCTTTATATAGCAAGCCATGGCCACATGACTCAGTCTGTAGACGTGGTGTACTTAAACTGCCCACTGAGTGTATGTAATCAATGTTAACAATATCATTACCCGTGATTGTGGTTAGTGACAGGTTATGTCTCGCTAAGGCAGCAATATAGAATTGTTGAATGCTGACACAATTACAGCTAAAAGTCTTCTCTGTCAGTAAGGACACTCGTCTTTTTTTCTTGCCAATTGAGGGTGCTTTCACACTTTCAGTCCATTTGAGACAATTTTTGTGAACTCAGTGCGGTTCTCTTAATTTTTTTGTGCTGTGTGAATTCTGCAAAGTTACTTAGATCCCTCAAAAGAGCTCGCGAATCGAAGAGGTGGTCTGAGTTCGGTTTACTTGAATTCCGCAGTCCGGTTCCCTTTTTTCGGGCAATGTGAACACAAAGATCTCCAGGTTCGCTTGTCATTATTCCCGCACCACACACTAGGCTACAGCAACGCTGTTTCTCCTGCCATAACCCATCACATTGGTGCCACAAAAGAGAGAAGATGAAAAAAAGTGCTGTTTTTGAGTATTGATTAGTGATTGTCAAGGGTACACAGAAATTACTGACACGATGTTCAGATTATTTGTTTGCAATATGTTATCTATAGGCTAAGAGCTCCATAAGCTGTTTATTCGATTGTGGACTTTCAATAGTGTGAGAAGCCAACGCATTTGGTAAAATCACAACATAGGGTACAAAGTCAATGCTAGCTCTTAAAGGAGCAGTAGCCTACATTGGGTGTACAATTTTCAATTACATCATTACTAAATCTGCAGTTATTCTTCTGCTGTTTATTCTGTTACCAATAATATTTACATGTTAATATTACCTTCTGATTATAATTATTGTTTAATCTTTTAACTAAATGCAAATCTATTAGCTTCCAAAATGAAAGTAGGTATACATAGCTGTCCGATAACACGGAATCGCTTGTACTGTACTTCGCAAAAACCCAGAGAGCATTAAGTGAATGTTGGAAAAAGATCTTGGTTCCTTTCTTAACATGGCAACATGAATGCAAAGAGACCACAAAATGGGTGAAGTTAGCTTTCAAAAGAGTCCTCTTTCAATGGAGACGGCAGTGTGAAAACAAAGAACTGAGTTCTTTCGCTTTATTTACCCCAGAGTTCACTTTAAAGAGGACTGAGATCGGTTCTTTTAAAGAGGACTATATGTGAAAACACCCTGAGTTACAGCAAGAGTCGTGCCGATTCCTTCCAAATGAGATTCACTCGTGTCTCTTCCAGGCGAAGGATGAACTCAACGAGACGGAGGAAAGGCGAGTGTCATCTCTGAAGGAGCTTAGGGCCATGATGAAAGAAAAGGCGAGAGATGGGGATGACCTGGCTAAGACGGTGCAGGAGCGCTTCGGGGACAAACCCGACTCCCTGCTGCTGCGCTTCATCAGAGCCCGCAAGTTTGACGTGGCCAGAGCCCACGAGCTCCTGAAGGGTGAGTGGGAGAGGCTATAGTAAGAGCTATAGTAGAGTTGCAAAAATATTAGTAACTTTCACAAAATTCGCAAGTTTTCCATTAATCCTGGACGATATTCTGCTGATTTCTTCCTGATTCTGGAATCTTCCAATCAGGATTTCTGGAAAAGCTGCGTAAGAGGTAGAAAGGTTGCGTACTCTGTGTACACTCTTAGAAAAAAGGGTTCCAAAAGGGTTATTCGGCTGTCCCCATAGGAAAACCCTTTTTGGTTCCACGTAGAACCCTTTTGGGTTCCATGTAGAACCCGCTGTAGAAAGAGTCCTACCTGGAACCAAAAATGGTTCTTCAAAGGGTTCTCCTATGGGAACAGCCGAAGAACCCTTTAAGGTTCTAGATAGCTCCTATATTTCTAAGGGATGCATGTTTTCTGCATGATGCTCCTTTTCTCAATGGCCGGAAAGATCAGACTAGTTAAATCCATCCATCAGGAGTGAATTGGCCGATTGGGCTGGTCCATTTTCAGCCCAGTGGGCCTGTCTGACTTGATCATTATTTAGCAAATAATGGAGGCCTCAAGCACAAAAATTGTCTGGTGTGGGGGCTTCAAAGGAAAAAATGCCATCCATCCACCCACCCACATCCATCTGTGGATATTTCCCTCCCACCATCCATCCACTCACTTCCATCCATTTAATCAAGGTGTGGTAAATGATCAATCAATTAATCGAAGAATTGTAGAGGAGAATATTGGGAAGACATCATATGAAGTGTTGTCATCATCTTCATCCTGTCTGAATGCCTCTGTTCAGATGAACATCTCTGTCCCACACCGCACCTCTGGTCTCCCGTGTTTTCTCTGCCATAAACGCTGTGCAAAAGAATGAGTCATTTAGGGCCAAATATATTTTTTGCACTGTTTAGAGTCTCCGAATCCTGTTCATCACTAGGACAGAGAGAAGCCTGTAGACTTAGTTGTTTTCAAAGTCCCCCGGACAAAGGAGCTCTGTTATACACAAATAGGGCAGAAAGTCTGTTAAGCCTAAACGCATCCAGTGTTCTGCTGGGAACAGAGACAGGCTGTGCTTTCATCCCTCTTCCTCTCGTTCACACACCCACGCACACACACAGACGTGCACACACACACACACACCTGGCTATAAACATGCTACGGAGAGACATGCAAATAAACATGGTCTCTAACAGTGGACTGGGTTAAGTGAAATAGTTGTAACTTTTGTTGCATTATACTATGATTATGTAACACACACATTATTTCCTTGTGGGTTCAATGTGAAAGAGGAATGTACTTGTTTCTGGGGTTAATTGGTGGTCCAGTATAAAGGGATTGGCGAGGCACACACACACACCGTGAGGTTAATTGGTTCTGCAGTATGAAGGGGCTAGGGCAGGAGAGAAGTGGAGAAACACTGGTGTTATTGTCTTTGCTCACCATGTGAAAGCACAGCGACAAATGTTTACAATTGCAAACTGTCCTAAATACTAGTGGTGGGCCGTACTCTGCTTTTAGTTGAGTCAAATGCATCAGCGAGGGTCGAACTCTGTATACAGAGCCCACAGCACACTCGCCCTCCATGCACTTTACACATTTAGAAGGTGCCTGGAAGAACTTTTTGGGTTGCCACACCGGCGGAACCTTTCTAGTTTAAAAAGGTTCCTTGAGGAAGCCCTCTGAAAACGGTCTTCAAGGAACCCCTGTGTAAAGGTTCAAACCGGAACATTTTTGTGATGGGAGGGGTTACATTTTGAACCTTTTTAATAATATTTTGTAGAGGTGGCAGCCGAGGCTTACCGTCGAATCAAAGTGCACTCCTTCGATATGAAGTTGTTTTTTATGAAAATGAAAACGTGTCAGTTTGTCACTTTTCACAAGGTTGGAGTAATAACATGTTCAGTTACTTCAGACGTTGGCTCGAATCTAGGTCGTGCCATTCGATTTAGAGAAAATTAACAGCTAAGAAATAACGTTAGACTTTTTTCACTGACTTCTCAAACCCCAAACCCCCGGCCTGGTCTGTTTCGCAAGCGTTCCTCTAAGTCGAGCGATGTTGTGCCTCTGGGTTTAGAAACTCTATGATTATACAGTTCATGTGAAAATATTGGGATCTGGTAAAAGGCCGACATTGGTAAAAAATATACTATTTGTATAGAAATGCAAATATTGTGATTTTAGAGGCACAAAGTAGCAAAAGCCTATGATTAAAGGGACTGCATGAGAACCTATTATTGGGCTCTCACCATGTCACATGCAAAATTATCAGCTTTCTTATTAGCCTATTTCGATCACAATTTTTACATGGCAGAGTAACAATTCCAGACAGAATAAACTTCAGTTTTTTTGGGGCAAACTCCAAGGTCCTATGATAACAGCCTACATGTTTTGTGAGCAACGACATCCGGGTTTTCCGATGCATTATAGTTTGACATGGGCTGTTTGCCATCAGAGCAAGAAAACAAGAACTGATTTGATCAATCGATTCTTCAAACGAAGTACTCCGCACATATTTTACATGAATGGACTGCATCAAACTTTTTGGAAATGGCAAGTTCACTTTCTCACCCGTGAATGCATCTCAAGTGCAGGTGCGCTGTTCAGCAACTCGCGTCAGCGGGATGGGCTGCCTTTTCATTAGGAGGGACGTCTACCGTCAATCAAAAATAATGATTAACAATTCCTCAATTTAAATATTACGTGGACACCTATACATTTGACAGTCAAGCACAAGATATCAGTGTAGCCTTTTATCATCTAGACATGATGTTGAAATATCTTCATGCCTAGAATAAAAACCTCCAGGCTTTCATCATAAGACTCAATTAAATGAAAGAAAAACGTTACATCTTACAATAAGCTGCTTTTAAAATCAAGCAGAAAATAGCAGATGACCAACATCAATTTTAGGGATATTGACTAATTGTCCCGCTGATGGCCAATCAGGTGTCAAGTGTTCAGATTGATTATAATTAATCTTTCCTCGCTGGAGTCTGGGGAGATTCGGTGTGCTGCTGACAAGTTCGAGGGGATCGGCCAGAACAAACCACAGTGTCTTGCTAAAGGCAATTCCTATTCAACGTGTGCTGTTTGAGTCTACTTTTCAAATAAATATTGTTTGGCCTAGTATTATTGACAATTAGATTCTAGAGCAAATTGAAAGAAAATGAATTATTACAAAGTTAAACACTTTTCTTTTGGTTTCTTAGTTTGTTCTAGGCTATTGAATATGTGCACGTTTTTATTTATTAATAAATATATTCGTAGGTTTACAGATAGGCTGGTACATTTTTCAAGTAATCCGCCCAACCCTGTTTTATTCTGTCTACAAGGAAGGCAACGGAAGGTGTGCATGCAGCTCAGATTGTTTTTTGACAAAGAAATACACTGAGTAAACCAAACATTAGGAACACCTACGTAATGTTGAGTAGCACCCCCCTTTGCCCTCAGAACAGCCGCAAGTTGTCTGGATGTCCTTTGGATGATGGACCATTCTTGACACACGGGAAACTGTTGAGCATGAAAAACCCAGCAGCATTGCAGTTGCAGTTGACACAAACCAGTGCACCTGGCCCCTACTACAGTTAAAAAGCACTTCAATCTTTTGTCTTGCCCAATCACCCTCTGAATGGCACACATACACAATCCATGTCTTAATTGTCTCAAGGCTTAAAAATCCTCCTTTTAACTGTCTCCTCCCGTTCATCTACACTGATCGAAGTGGATTTAACAAATGACATCAATAAGGGATGATAGCATTCACCCGGTCAGTCTATGACATGGAAAAAGCA
The DNA here is from genome assembly GCF_045679555.1 of Salvelinus alpinus. Classification (NCBI taxonomy): domain Eukaryota; kingdom Metazoa; phylum Chordata; class Actinopteri; order Salmoniformes; family Salmonidae; genus Salvelinus; species Salvelinus alpinus. The sequence goes on along the minus strand of NC_092118.1, from coordinate 2,691,654 downwards.
GGTGTTCTTAATGTTTTGTATACACAGTGTAGTATAGGCTCTTTTCAGACAGGTTTAAACAGCCAACCGTGTGTGTGTGCACCCGGTCTCAGGAAAGAGAAGATATAAAGCTTTGCGGTTGTGTTTCGATGCTGCTTGGGGCGTAGGGGTGTCAGCCTTATGAACTGTACTGACCTCATGTGTTCTTCAAAAGGGACTTAATTCAACTGAATTTGCGGGTTATAGGAGTAGTAAAATCATTGACCCCATTTTGCTGGGGTTTTCAGTCAGGTTAATGTATTCACTAAGGTTAATGTATGAACTCTTTAGGATTGACCTCATTGATCGTAGCCTGAGTGCCAGTCTGTTTGTATACAATGTAAGTCAACTTTGTGTTTCCTAAATGCCTCTGCCATGACAATGAGTGACAATGTTGGCTTCAAACGGACACCAATGGAGTAGGCAAGAGCCCAAACAGATCTGGGAACAGGCTACATTGGTGTTGTTAGGGCAATGTTAATATGTGCTCTTCAAGAGGAACCTCATTGATTTCATATCTGTGGCTGTTTCTGCACAGGTTATGTGCGCTTTAGGAGGGACTACCCTGAGCTGTTTGAGAACCTGACCCCAGAGGCGGTCCGCAGCACCATTGAGGCAGGCTACCCTGTGGTCCTGCCCAGCAGGGACAAGTACGGCCGTGTAGTGCTCCTCTTCAACATCGAGAACTGGGACCTGGAGGAGGTCACCTTTGATGAGGTAGAGTATACAATCTACAGCTGCAAAATTCCAGAAACTTTTTATTTTTAATTTTAATTTTAATTTTATTTTTAGAAATCCCAATTGGAGGGAATCCTCCAACTAGGATTTCTGAAAATCCTGAGAACTTTAGGGAAGTTTGCTGAATTTTTGTAATCTTCAACCAAACCCACAGAGCAGACTGGTTCTGTGTAGACTATTTTGTCCTCAAGTCCCCAGCACCATCGAGGTGGCCTACCCAGGGACTATACAAACAGGCCAATCCTAAAGAGTTCATACTTTGGGCCTGACAATGAAAAACAACAAACATCAAACTTTATTTGTCGCATACACATTTCTTAGCAGATGTTATTGCAGGTGTAGCGAAATGCTTGTGTTCCTAGCTCCAACAGTGTAGTAGTATCTAACAATTCACAACAATACACACAAATCTAAAAGTAAAAGAATGGAATTAAGAAATATATAAATATTTGGATGAGCAATGTTGGAGTGGCATTGACTAAAATACAGTAGAATAGAATACAGTATATACATATGAGATAGATATTTTTACTTAACCTTTATTTAACTAGGCAAGTCAGTTAAGAACAAATTATTATTTATAATGATGGCCTACCCCGGCCAAATCCGGACGACGCTGGGCCAATTGTGCACCGCCCTATGGGACTCCTAACCACGGGCGGATATGATACAGCCTGGATTTGAACCAGTGACGCAGTCACTGAGATGCAGTGCCTTAGACTGCTGCACCACTCGGGAGCCCAAGGGAAGCATATAGGAAAGGAGCCTATAAGATGTAGGGTTTTGTAACTGAGTGGTAAACCAGCTAGTGATGGCTATTTAGCTGTCTGATGGCCTTGCGATAGTAGCTCTTGGCCCCAGCTTTGACACACCTGTACAGACATCGCCTTCTGGATTATAGCAGGGTGAACAGGCCGTGGATCAGGAGGTTGATGTCCTTGATGATCTTTTTAGCCTTCCTGAGACATTGCTGTAGGTGTCCTGGAGGGCAGGCAGTGTACCCCTGGTGATGCGTTCGGCAGACCGCACCACTCTGCGGTTGTGGGTGGTGCAGTTTCCATACCAGGCTGCGATACAGACCGACAGGATGCTCTCAATTGTGTATCTGTAAAAGTTTGAGGGTTTTAGGGGCCAAGCTGAATTTCTTCAGCCTCCTGAGGTTGAACAGGCGCTGTTGCGTCTCCTTCACCACACTGTCTGTGTGGTTGGACCATTTCAGATTGTCAGTGATGTGTACGCCGAGGAACTTGAAGCTTTCCACCTTCTCCACTGCGGTCCCGTCGGTGTGGATAGGGGTGTGCTCCCTCTGCTTTTTCCTGAAGTCCACGATCAGCTCCTTCGTTCTGTTGACGTTGAGGGAGAGGCCCTCACCTCCTCCCTGTAGGCTGTATCATCATTGGTGGTAATCAGGCCTACTACTGTTGTGTCGTCTGTAGACTTGATGATTGAGTTGGAGGCGTGCGTGACCATGCAGTCATGGGTAAACAGAGAGTACAAGAGGGGGCTGAGCACACACCCTTGTTGGCCCCTGTGTTGAGGATCAGCGAAGTGGAGGTGTTGTTTCCTACCTTCACCACCTGGGGGCGGCCAGTCACGAAGTTCAGGACCCAGTTGCACAGAGCGGGGTTCAGACCCAGGGCCCCGAGCTTAATGATGAAATTGGAGGGTACTATGGTGTTGAAGGCTGATCTGTAGTCAATGAACAGCATTCTCACGTAGGTATTCCTCTTGTCCAGATGGGATAGGGCAGTGCGATGGCGATTGCATCGTCTGTGGATCTATTGGGGCGGTAAGCAAATAGAAGTGGGTCTAGTGTGTCAGGTAAGGTAGAGGCAATATGATCCTTAACTAGCCTCTCAAAGCATTTCATGACGGCAGAAGTGAGTGCAACGGGGCGATTAGTCATTTAGTTCAGTTACCTTTGTTTTCTTGGGTACAGGAACAATGGTGGGCATATTGAAGCAAGTGAGGACAGTAGACTGGGATAGGGAGATTGAATATGTCCATAAACTCTCCAGCCAGCTGGTCTGCACATGCTCTGAGGATGCGGCTTGGGATGCTGTCTGGGCCGGCAGCCTTGCGAGGATTAACACGCTTAAATGTCTTACTCACATCGGCCACAGAGAATGAGAGCCCCCAGTCCTTGGGAGCGGGCCGCGTCGGTGGCAATGTGTTATGCTCAAAGCGGGAGAAGGTGTTTAGCTTGTACGGGGGAGCAAGATGTTGGCGTCCGCGACGTGGCTGGTTTTCCCTTTGTAATCCTTGATTGTCTGTAGACCCTGCCACATACTGTACATCTTGTGTCTGATTCGTTTAATTGCGACTCCACTTTGTCTCTGTACTGATGTTTTGCCTGTTTGATTGCCTTACGGAGGGAATAACTACACTGTTTGTATTCGACCATATTCCCCGTCACCTTGCCATGGTTAAATGCGCTTTCAATTTTGCCTAAATGCTGCCATCTATCCATGGTTTCTGGTTTGGGTAGGTTTTAATAATCACAGTGGGAACAACATCCCCTAAACAGTTCCTGATGAACTCAGTCACTGTGTCAGTGTGTACGTCAGTGTTATTCTCATAGGCTACCCGGAACATATCCCAGTCTGCGAGATCAAAATGATCTTGAAGCATGGATTACGATTGGTCAGACCAGTGTTGAATAGAACCTAGCACGGGTACTTCCAGTTAGAGTTTCTGCCTATAGGAATGGAGGAGTAAAATGGAGTTGTAATCTGATTTGCCGAAGGGAGGGCGGGGGAGGGCCTTGTAGGCATTTTGAAAGGGTGAGTAGCAGTGGTCGAGTGTTTTACCAGGGCGAGTACTACAGTCATTGTGTTGATAGAACTTCGGTAGCATTTTCCTCAAATTTGCTTTGTTAAAATCCCCAGCTACAATAAATGCGGCCTCAGGATATGTGGTTTCCAGTTTGCAGAAAGTCCAGTGTAGTTCCTTGAGGGCCGTCATGGTATCGGCTTGAGGGGGAATATACACGGTTGTCACTATAACCCGAAGAGAATTCTCTTGGGAGGTAATAAGGTCTGCATTTCATTGAGGTATTCTAGGTCGGTGAACAAAAGGGCTTGAGTTTCTGTACGTTATCACAATCACACCATGAGTGGTTAATCATGAATCATACACCACCGCCCTTCTTCTTGCCGGAGAGTTCTTTATTCCTGTCTGTGCGATGTACTGAGAGAGCCATAATTCCGTGAATCAGTATGTTACAGTCCCTGTCTCTCTGAAAGGAGATCCTCACCCTGAGCTCGTCTACTTTATTGTCCAGAGACTGAACATTAGCAAGTAATATACTCGGAAGCGGTGGATGGTGTGCACGCCTCCTGGGTCGGACTAGAAGTCCACTCTGAATGCCTCTTCTCCACCGGCGGTGTCTTGGAGTAGCCTCTGAGATAAGTTGAATTGCCTTGGGGGGTACTACCAAATAATCTAATTCGGGAAGGTCTTATTCCTGATCGTAATGCTGTTGAGTTACTGTCGCTCTGATATCCAAAAGTTCTTTCTGCCTGTATGTAATAACACAAACTATCTGGGCTAATAATGTAAGAAATAAAACACAAAAAAACGAAATACTGCAAAGTTGCTTAGGAGCTAGAAGCAGAGCTGCCATGTCTGTCGGCACCATATTAGAGACTCATGAGACAATCATTCCTTATGAATTTCTCTCTCCTTTCTCCCTTTTCCTCCACTCTCTCTACCCCTCTGTAATAGACCCTGCGAGCATACTGTGTGATCCTGGAGAAGTTGTTGGAGAATGAGGAGACCCAGATCAATGGTTTTGTACTGATTGAGAACTTTAAGGGTTTCACCATGCAGCACGCCTCTGGCATCAAACCCACTGAGCTCAAGAAGATGGTGGACATGATGCAGGTCAGAGCAGCAACACACACAAATCAATAGGCAATATCAGACTTAGAGGCAGCCTCACACAGAGAATAGTTACACCTACAGATTGTGAGTTCTGAATGCAGTTCAATAAGGCACGATGTAGAAAGACATTTCGCAACAAAAAACAAAAGTGGCCATTCTTAATGGGACAGTTCAAGTGGTAACACTTTACTTGACACCCAACGTCATAACGCGTTATGACAAGGCGACAACCATGGCATAATATGTCATAACAGCAGACGTAACTTCTCATAACCTTTTATAATATGGTAACAACACCGTCATTACACATATATTTAGACCTTTTGTGACATATGACAAGAGGGTGAAAATCCATCTACCGTGGTAGTTATTTTATGGCTCGTTATGACACTTGCATAACAGTGTCAAAACCCACGAAACCTACCACACAAGGCAAAACTTTCCATTACACCATAGCCTGTGTCAACAGTATGTTTTTTTGTTGATGACCATATTAAATTATCATTGTAATTGCGCACACGTTGACTGACGTCAGACATGAACCTACCCCAAAGCTCTGTTGCTGTCATAAAGTGTGTTTTCTACTAGTTATTAATAATATGATGAAAAAAACATGTCTGTAAAGAATTCATTACAACAACAACAACAACAACAAAGGATTTAAGAAACAAACGTTTAAACAAAAGAACACTTCTTGGTAAAGAAAAAACCTATTTGAATAAATGTGGGTTTTGACATTCTTATGTAGGTGTCATAACCATACATAAAATCATGCAATATATGTCACAAGACGTGTAAATATATGGGTCATGACAGTTATCACCGTATGACAGGTTATGACAAGTTACGTTAGCTATTATGACATGTTATGACACTGGGTGTCAAGTAAAGTGTTACCGTTCAAGTAGTGCCTATCTGTTTCAGTACATTAGAACAATTATAATAATGAATGCCTACTGAACAAGGCAAGGTCCTAATCAGACCAGTGGCTATCACTAGCATTCGTCCATTCTAACAATACCATCTAGGAACTACTCAGATCTGATTAGACCAGACAGTCCAAACACAACAGAAAGATCAATGTGCAGTATGTGATCAGAATAGCTGTCCCACTTCCCACTAACAGAAAACGAAGACCACTCAGTATGATCCCCGCTACTATTTGTGTTATGTGGTTTAGGATCCTTATTGGAATTTCTCTCTGGATGTGCTAAATGTGCTTATTGCCTACGTGAGTCTGACCCAGCCTGTGTTGGTCTCTGTTGTGTGCACTGCAGGACTCGTTCCCGGCCCGTTTCAAGGCAATCCATGTGACCCACCAGCCCTGGTACTTCACCACCACTTACAACGTGGTCAAACCATTCATGAAGAGCAAGCTGCTGGAGAGGGTAAGAAGGAGGAGGAAGTGGAGGGTATGAATAGAGGTGCAAGGGGATGGTGGCAGAGGGTGAGATGGAGGAAAAGGAGAATGGCAGAAGGGATGGGGTAGGTAAAAGGAGGGAGAAGGGCAGCAGCCCATGTGCCAGTCTGTTTTTTACATTTTTAGCAAACGCTCTTATCCAGAGCGACTTACAGGAGCAATTAGGGTTATGCTTTGCTAATGGCACATCAACAGATTTTTCACCTAGTTGGCTCGAGGATTCGAACCAGCAACCTTTCGGTTACTGGCTCAACGCTCTTAACCGCCAGGCTACCTGCCGCTAGGCTAGCTGTTTCTCTTTCAGCCTCATCCATTTTCTTGTTTGGCAAGGTTTGTGCACTGTAGCTTAGCTACAACAAGATGTCAGCAATAGGGAACATAATCAATGTATTTGGCGTAATCGTTTTTTATGTAGTTCCATACAGAATAATAGTAATAATAATAATAAAAAAACATTGTCAGCAACAAAAAAAAGAAGAACTACTCCTACAACTATTAATACAACTAATAAAACAAAGTGTATATATAATACAGCCATACATATTAATCGGTGATGTTTCTAATAGTTAACTGTTTGTTCTTAACATTTGAAAAAGGGCTTCTTTAAATTCACTGTGTGATTTAATGCCCTGATTTCTATAGGTAAATTATTCCAGTCAGTTGGGCCTTTTGTATCTGAAAGATCTTACTCCAATCTCATGATGTACCCGTGGAATTTGTAATTGCTGCTGTTGTCAAAAGAAGTAGTGTGAGTCGTGCATACTTAAATTTCCCTGTATATAGTAAGGAAAACCTAAGTTGATAAATTTTTAAAAAATGGTACCAATCAGTGGCGGCCGCTAATTGGCTGAATACCAGATGCGTGAGGTGGTTGGAGTTGTCAACAAAGCAGCATGGGAAAAACAAATTCAAGTTTTCGAACTACCGGTAGTTTCTTTGAGAATATATATAAAGTGATTTGTGCATTTGAACAACAGCATAAATACAGCTATTTCACGTTTTCAAGTCAAAAACCAAATGACAGCTGCTGCACATGCTGCCACTGTTTTGAACAGATTAAATTATATAATTTAGAACGAGCTGCCAGCGGATGTCACTAACCCACGAGATCACCAGGGAGAACGCAACAAGCATGCAAAAGTGAAAACCGATTATCTAAGTGGGGATAGCTTGCTAACATGTCACAAAGGATGATGCTCTAGCCAGTTATTAACTTTAATTCTGAAATAACTTAATATTTCCAAGTTAGTCAGATATTAGTTTCGGAAGACTTGAAATTGGCATGGGAGCTAGCAAGCTACCTGCTAGCTAGCCGCTTATCAAAGGTAGAGAACTACTTAGACCAAAAAAATCGACCATACTACTTCACAATGTTTCTCAAAATTACTGTAGCTGGCTAATTTGATCATTATTTGTGATACACAAGGTTTTATTTCACCTACAATAGAACCTGATGAACAACATGGGGGGAAACAATAAAATTGTTCACGCTTTTTTGTCCTACCAGATCCGCGATGAGAAGGTTCTAGCTAGTGTATTCCTGTCTTTCGACTCTTGTTCGATTACAGTTGTGTGGTTTATCAGGTGCACATGCTCCCATGACTGTTATGATCATTTATTTACAATTAACTTTTTGCGAAACACTGTACCTAATAAAGCAGATCTAGTCTCACGTGTGGAAGTAAGCCGTCTGGCACAAGAAACTCATTGGGAGACTAGAGCAGACCCAGAAGTTCTGGCTGAATGGATGCATATTTGAACGCCGCAGGACGGTCCATTTACTTTGTGCTGTTAAAATTTACGCTATGAAATCCTGCCATGTCATTGAGGCAATGTTCGCACGGCCTACGCATGCAGCTGCTGCTGGCAGCAACTGAGGGGCAGAGTAACTGAACTGCTTGTTTTTAACAAAATAGATTTGAAACAGGAAAATGTACACATTTACCGCACTTCTATGAGCATTTAAAACATAATCCATGAAAATGTATATATACTGTATATATGTCACGTTCCTGACCTATTTTTATGTTATTTTGATTATGTTTAGTTGGTCAGGGCGTGAGTTGGGGTGGGCATTGTATGTTGTGTGTGTTTTGTTTAGTCTATGGGTGTTGTATTGTGTATGGGATAGATAATTGTGAGGTTGTCTAGTTATGTCTATGGCTGCCTGGATTGGGTCTCAATCAGAGACAGCTGTCATTCATTTGTCTCTGATTGGGAGCCATATTTAAGGTAGCCATAGGCAGTAGGCTTTTGTGGGTAGTTGTCTTGTTTAACGTTTGTTGCTTGTCTGGGCACTTGCGTTATTTAGCTTCACGATCATTTGTTGTTTTGTTTGTAATAGTGTTTTCGTTTCATGTTCATCTTCGTTCGTTTAATTAAAAGAAGATGGCTTATTTTCCTCATGCTGCGTTTTGGTCCGTCTCTCCTCCACACGATCGTGACAATATATATATATATATACACACACACACACTACCGCTCAAAAGTTTTAGAACACCTACTCATTCAAGGGTTTTTTTTTATTTTAAATTTTTAAATTTTAGAATAATAGTGAAGACATCAAAACTATGAAATGAACTATGAAACTACTATGAAATATTTAGATTTGTTTAACACCAAGAAAGTGTTAAACAATCTAAATATATATTTTATATTTGAGATTCTTCAAAAAGCCACCCTTTGCCTTGATGACAGGTCTGCACACTCTTGGTGTTTTCCAACAGTCTTGAAGGAGTTCCCACATATGCTGAGCATTTGTTGACTGCTTTTCCTTCACTTTGTGGTCCGACTCATCCCAAAACATCTCAATTTGGTTGAGGTCGGGGGATTGTGAAGGCCAGGTCATCTGATGCAGAATTCCATCACTCTCCTTCTTGGTAAAATAGCCCTTACACAGCCTGGAAGTGTGTTGGGTCATTGTCATGTTGAAAAACGAATTATAGTCCCACTAAGCACAAACCAGATGGGATGGCGTATCGCTGCAGAGTGCTGTGGTAGCCATGCTGGTTAAGTGTGCCTTGAATTCTAAACAAATCACAGACAGTGTCACCAGCAAAGCACCCCCACACCATAACACCTCCTCCTACATGCTTTACGGTAGGAAATACACATGCGGAGATTACCCGTTCACCCACACCGCGTCTCACAAAGACACGGCGGTTGGAACCAAAAATCTCAAATTTGGACTCCAGACCAAAGGACAAACTTCCACCAGTCAAATGTCCATTGCTCATGTTTCTTGGCCCAAGCAAGTATCTTCTTCTCATTGGTGTCCTTTATTAGTGGTTTCTTTGCAGATATTCGACCATGAAGGCCTGTGTCACACAGTCTCCTCTGAACAGTTGATGTTGACATGTCTGTTACTTGAACTCTGTGAAGCATTTATTTGGGCTGCAATTTCTGAGGTCAGGGCTTTGTGATGGCCACTCCAATACCTTGACTTTGTTGTCCTTAAGCCATTTTGCCATAACTTTGGAAGTATGCTTGGGGTCATTGTCCATTTGGAAGACCCATTTGCGACCAAGCTTTAACTTCCTGACTGATGTTTTGAGATGTTGCTTCAATATATCCACATAATTTTCCTCCCTCATGATGCCATCTATTTTGTGAAGTGCACCAGTCCCTCCTGCAGCAAAGCACCCCTAAAACATGATGCTGCCACCCCCGTGCTTCACGGTTGGGGTGGTGTTCTTCGGCTTGCAAGCGCCCATTTTCCTCCAAACATAACAATGGTCATTATGGCCAAAGACCCTTGATGAAAACCTGCTCAGGACCTCAGACTGGGGCCAAGGTTCACCTTCCAACAGGACAATGACCCTAAGCACACAGCCAAGACAACGCAGGATTGGCTTCGGGACAAGTCTCTGAATGTTCTTGAGTGGCCCAGTCAGAGGCTGGAATTGAGCCCGATCAAACATCTCTGGAGAGCCCTGAAAATAGCTGTGCAGCGACCAACCTAAATTTCAATCTGTCCCATAGCAAAGGATTTATCCAGGCAATTCTTATTGAAGTCACTTAAGATTATACATTCATTTGACCAATACATTGAATTGACAGTGGTGATAATATTGTTTATGGAGTCTACTAAAGGTTAACAATCATCAATTACTTTTTCTCATGTAGTTATTTTAATAAATAAACCTTCAATAAACCTTCAATAAGGGATAATCTCAGGTGAAATCTTCATAGAAAGTAATTAATCGAGGATAGAGGTTGCTACTGCCCCACCTCATATGCACCTATCAATTCTAGATAATATGTAACCCTGGATTTTTTACTCAGTGTCTGAAATGTTGGTATTCAACCATGTCTCTGAAATGGTTAATTATGAATGTATTGTGCACCTACCTTTTCCTCTCCTCTAATTTTGGTCTGTGGCTCCTCCTCTTGGCAGGTCTTTGTTCACGGTGATGAGTTGGATGGCTACCTGAATGATTTTGACGCTGACATCCTGCCTGCAGACTTCGACGGGAAAGCCCCCCTCACTGACTGCAAGGCCATCGCTACCAAACTGTTTGGGTCCGAGGACACAGCGCTCTAACACCATACTGTCACATTACGAAGCAAGGCTGGAACAGACCGGGGTCTAGTCCAAAACGAACAGCTAGCACCTAACCCTGGACACTTGATGCTCCCTCAGATCAGTGAGGCAGAATAGGTGGGGGTGAAATTTCTACCATGTTGCCTACAGGGGTATTCAGTTCGATCAGCTCTTCAAGTGGGCATCAAGATGAGTGTCTTGGGTTTAGGGGCTAGTGGTTGATTTGCGACTGGGCAATAGGAACACAAGCGAGAAAGAATAAGAATGTTGAATAGAGGACATGGATAGTAAAAGTACATAATATGATTTTGTTTTTTACAGCACAGAGAAGTGTAGCTCCTCCATATACAGAAGTTAACTTTTGAATATGCACAGGGAACAAGACGGCCCCTACTGTATGTAAGAGCACAGAGAATGGCATTTGGTGATGAGATGACCCAACAACTTATTACTGTAGTCTGATGTGAATTTGGTGTTCATTGCCTTAAAGGTTACTTTCACTGTGACTTTACTAGAGGAGCCTATTGCCTAGCCTGAGACTGCTAAAAAAACATATAGGATATATATAGAATTTAGTAATAGAAGAATGATAAAATAACATATTTCAGTTAAGCTAGTTGACTATGAAGAACATTAAGAATACGATAGATGGTCTATGAAAAAATTATATGAAAATATGTACATTCCTTAACATAGTGGCATTGCTTAACTCCCCTATTCACATTACATTTTGTGTATACCGAAGTGTCTATATACTATGGGAACTCCTATGGTGTGCTTAGCTAGGATTGCAGAGAGAGTATAGTAGATGGTTGATGTCAAAAAGTGATTGATGTCAAAGTGATTGACAGGGTGTTTGACCTTTTAAGGACATCCTGTCTGGACGTTCTCATGTTGTTTAGTGTGCGCTTATGTAACTTGATACTGCAGCTGTTTCTTTTGAAGTAAAGCACGTTTGAAATAAAAAAGTAATGGGCTGGTGATTGATGTGTCGTGTAGTGACCTTGCTGAACTTAAGGAAATGTGTTTGAACATTTGAAACAGTTGGGTCATTTTTGCAGTGAACTTAAGGAACTGCTGTGTAGTGAGCTTGTGACCCCTTGTAGAATGTAAAAGTAATTTCCGGGTAGGTCTGCTGATTATAAGTAAGTGTTAGACTTCTCCTGTGAACACCACAAGCGACAACTTCAGCGATAAACCACAAACTATAGAAAACATGTCTCCTAGACCAATTCTAGGTGTAATGTCTCCTTCATGTCTGGGCCACAATGACAAAACCATTGATGCCATTCTTTGTGATGCACCTGATTGTTTTAAAGGTGGGATTGATATGAGTGAAGGCTATATGGGTTACATTGTCCAACCGGATGATTAAACGCTACTGAACAGTGCTCTCCTCTCCTTTTTCGGTTCCTACCTTGATAGTTGGCATTTAGGATCCAGAACCATAAACCACATCACTCAGCCACTTACCCTCACCGGGGGAGTCCATTCATCAGGAGAACATCCCCTTTCTTCATTACCAGTGCACCAGTCCACAAGATCATCCCCAGCCTCCCTTGGCTTCAATGACATAGCCCTACCATCTCATGGTCGAGGATGAGAATTAGACTGGTCACCCAAATACCGGAGGACCAGCTTCCCTGTCCCCTGTGGTTCCATGTCGGTTGAGAGTCCTATGGTTGCCCTTCAGCCCAACATCCCGGAGGTATACCAGGACCTGCGGGAGGCATTCTCCAAGACTCGCGCCACCAGTCTTCCTCCTTATCGCCTCTGGAACTGTGCCATCAACCTCCTCAGCTCCTCCGCGCAGACGCATCTAACCTCTGTTGGTGGCTATGACCCAGGCCATGGAGGATTACATCCAAGAGGCACTCTAACAATGTTTCATCCACACGTCCACTTCCCCTGCGTCGGCTTTTTAAAAAATAAATTCATTTCAGGACTCAGCGAAATCACCACAAAGTATCTCCCATTGGTGCCGTCAGTCAATGACTGACGTGGGGGAACGTGGGGCCCGGTTCTCCGTGGGGCCCGGTTCTTTACCAAACTGGACCTGCGGAGTGCTTACAATCTCATCCGGATCCGGGAGGGGTGTGAGTGGAAGACAGCATTTAGCACAATGTCTGGTCACTACGAATACTTGATGCCATTTGGCTTAACCAATGCTCCATCAGTGTTCCAGGCATTCGTTAACGAGGTGTCCAGGGACATGATTGGACGCCAGGTGGTTGTGTATATCGATGACATTCTGATCTTCTTGGCTACCCTGAGGGTCACAACACTCACGTTTGACCATTCCTGGAACGCCTCCTGGCCAATTTCACCAGAGGGCTGTCTCCTTCTTCGGCTGCCAAATCAGCCTGCAGTGTGTGAGGATGGACGACAAGAAGGTAGATGCAGTCAGGTCATGGGCAGTCCCAACCACCATAAAAGGGTTAAAATGGTTGATGTTATGTGGATATATTGACGCAACATCTCAAGACATCAGTCAGGAAGTTAAAGCTTGGTCGCAAATGGGTCTTCCAAATGGACAATGACCCCAAGCATACTTCCAAAGTTGTGGGAAAATGGCTTAAGAACAACAAAGTCAAGGTATTGGAGTGGCCATCACAAAGCCCTGACCTCAATCCCATAGAAAATGTGTAGGCAGAACTAAAAATGCGTGTGCGAGCAAGGAGGCCTACAAACCTGACTCAGTTACACCAGCTCTGTCAGGAGGAATGGGCCAAAATTCATCCAACTTATTATGGGAAGCTTGTGGAAGGCTACCCAAAACGTTTGACCCAAGTTAAACAATTTTAAAGGCAGTGCTACCAAATACTAATTGAGTGTATGTAAACTTCTGACCCACTGTGAATGTGATGAAAGAAATAAAAGCTCAAATAAATCATTCTCTCTACTATTATTCTGACATTTCACATTCTTAAAATAAAGTGGTGATCCTATCTTATCTAAGACAGGGACATTTTACTAGGATTAAATGTCAGGAATTGTGAAACTGAGTTGAAATGTATTTGGCTAAGGTGTATGTGAACTTCTGACTTCAACTGTATATTCAAATTCATACTTTCTCATCTTTTGGTTGCTAATCGTTTGTTAGATTAGTTTGTTCTTTGTGTTCTGTTGCCATGCTCACTGGCAACGTTCTTATCCCTTGCTTGCTAGCTAGCGGTGGCTAACACAGTCACAACGTCTGCAGCCAGAATAACAGCAAGGTACATATGCTTTAATCATTATAATACTTTTTGTGCACTCTGGAAAACACATACTTAGTGTTACACACATTCAAATGTAAGGTCATAGGCTTTCTGCAAAACAATGAAAGCCAACTGTAGTTAAAATAAAGCATGGTCAGTGGGAGCAATAACATACACCATAGTATTGTCAGCATACAGGTGCAGGTGTATTTATTTACAGACAAACCAATATTGTTAATGTATACAATAACTTTTATACCACAGCATTTTTGAATAGTCATTTCTAATTGGCTAGATAGGGCATTCTATTATGGATATTAAAACCAGATAACAGGACAATTGGAAAATGTATTGGGACAGTTGGAAAAGATATCGGGACACCTTGGAATCATGACACAATGTGCGCCTACACATGCAGGCAGTAGTTGCTATAAAGTTACAGAAAGCTAAACCAACAAATAGACGAACTGAAATTGGATACATTGTAAACAACTTTGTAATAACCTTTAGACAACCACTATTGTAAAGTGGTTGTTCCACTGGATTTCATAAGGTGAATGCACCAATTTGTAAGTCGCTCTGGATAAGAGCGTCTGCTAAATGACTTAAATGTAATGTAAATGTAGATGTATGAGTTTTACCATACCTGGTCTCGGTGATGGGTAGCTAGAGAAATTCCTTTGGTCTGTACAATGTTAGGTAATTCAGATTTTTGCACCTTACTTGAGGAATAATCTCAGTAAAGACCGACAGTCTTTACTGAAGAACGCGTTTGTTTTATACGTTTGCGTTTTGTATTCCTTTTTTGCACTTTATTTAATTGCACTTTATATATATATATTATTTTTTTGCACTTTATATAATATTTGCTCAATAATATTTCTCAGATACCGGAACTTCAAATATACTTTATTACAAATTAACAAGCTGAGCTGGTCCATGGATCAACAGCCTTTCCAGCCTCGGCACACACCTTTTTATACAGTTTTCATCCTTACGTCACACACACAGTATCTCCTCCTTATGTTAATGATTCAACCCATTTGGTTTTGGCCACCATTATCTTTTTGCCTTGCACTCATTTTAGCTGAGTTTTCATTTTCGTATTGGCACAGACATTAGGGCATAGATTCTATTGGTGACGTAACCATAGTAATGACACAAAAATAAACAGACCAGGCATGACCCAGAATGGTTAAGCCTGAATTGATCCAGCTTGCACATTCACATGGATTCTGATTGCATTCTGCTTACACATGTCTAATGGTTAACCATATATTGATTCTGCTTGCTACTCTGAAATGCATAACACATGTACTGGAAAATCCCCAATAGTAGCAGCAGTGTAAATAATCCGGTAGCCATTTGATTAATTGTTCAGCAGTCTAATGGCTTGGGGGTAGAAGCTGTTAAGGAGCCTTTTGGTCTTAGACTGGCGCTCTGGTACAGTTTTTAGACTGGCGCTCTGGTACAGTTTTTTGTGCGGTAGCAGAGAAAACAGCCTATGACTTGGGTGACTGGAGTCTATGATAATTTTTTGGGCTTTCCTCAAACACCGCCTAGTGTATAGGTCCTGGATGATAGGAAGCTTGGCCCCAGTGATGTACTGGGTCGTACACAGTACCCTCTATCCCGCCTTATGGCCAGATGCTGAGCAGTTACCATACCAGGCAGTGATGCAACCGGTCAGGAAGCTCTTGATGGTACAGCTGTAGAACTTTTTGAGGATCTGGGGACCCATGCCAAATCTTTTCAGTCTCCTGAGGGGGAATAGGTTTTGTTGTGTCCTCTTCACGACTGTGTTGGTCTATTTGGACCATGATAGTTCATTGGTGATGTGGAAACCAAGGCTCTTGAAACTCTCAACCTGCTCCACTACAGCCCCATCGATGAGAATGGGGTCGTGCTCGGTCCTCTTTTTCATGTAGTCCTCAATCATATCCTTTGTCTTGATCACGTTGAGGGTGAGGTTGTTGTCCTTGCACCACACGGCCAGTTCTCTGACCTCCTCGCTACAGGCTGTCTCGTCGTTGTTGGTGATCAGGCCTACCACTGTTATGTCATTGGCAAACTTAATGATGGTGTTGGAGTCGTGCCTGGCCGTGCAGTCATGAGTGAACAGGAAGTACAGGAGAAGACTGAGCACGCACCCATGAGGGGCCCCTGTGTTGAGGATCAGCGTGGCGGATGTGTTGTTACCAGTATCACCTGTCTTATGCTTGTCTCCACCCCCCCACCAGGTGTTTCCCGTTTTCCCCATTTATCTCCTGTGTACTTATACCTGCGTTTTCTGTTTGTCTGTTGCTAATTCATCTTGTACTGTCAGGTTGTCCCAGTGGGATTCCTGTTTTTCCCTGCTCTCTAGTTTTTGTTTCTAGCTTTTCCGGTTCTGACATTTCTGCCTGCCCTGACCCTGAGCCTGCCTACTGTTCTGTACCTGCCTGATTCTGACCTGGTTTATGAACTTCTGCCTGCCCTGACCCTGAGCCTCTCTGCCGTCCAGTACCTGTTGGACTCTGATCTCGTTACGAACCTCTGCCTGTTCTCGACCTATCCTTTGCCTGCTCCCCGTGTTATAATAAATTATCTGAGAACTGAACCATCTTTGTCTGGGTCATATCCTGAGTCGTGATAGTATGAACTGGCCACAACATTAACCCCCAGACTGTCAGTTACCCCGCTATCAGCGGCGCTTCTCCCAAATCTACCCCGGCTTCCCGAGAACCCTGCTTACCTCCTCCGGAGTGGTACGCTGGAGATCCAGGATCCTGCCGGGCGTTTCTCTCAGTGTTCTCTCATATTTTAGCTGCAGCCCTCTTCATTTCCTCGGATTGCTCGAGGATAACGTACTTGATAACGCTTATATCTGGGAGGGCTCTCGCCTGGGCTATGGCGGTGTGGGAGCAACAATCCACTGGTTGCATCAGTCTGGAGGAGTTTGTGGTGGAGGTTAGAAAGGTGTTTGATTCTCCGTTGTCTGCGAGAGAACTTGATTGTAAGCTACTACAACTGCGTCAAGACTCCCATAGTGTGGCAGACTACGCGGTAGATTTTTGCACTTTGGACGCTGAGAGTGCCTGGAACCCGGAAGCTCTGTTTGACATGTTCCTGCATGGATTATCGGAGGTGGTCAAAGACAAGTTCGCAGCCCTGGAGCTTCCCATGGATCTCAACTCTCCCATAGCCTTGACCATACGGATCGATGGGCGGCTACGGGGACCTAGGAGGAAGAGGTCTGCTCCCGGTCACACTCGCTCATCCACGGCGCCCACCTTGCCTCTGAGGAATCTCAGAAGTCCCCGGGAAGATCCGATGTCACCCGAGTTCTCTCGGGAAACACAGAGGGCTGTCAACTCGCTTCCTCCGGAGCCCATGCAACTGGGTAGGGCCAGATTGTCTCCTGATGAACGCTTACGCAGACTGAGTACCAAGAGCTGTCTGTATTGTGGAACAGGACATTACATATCTACCTGTCCATTAAAAGACCAGGCTCATCAATTAGGTACTAGTATGTACAGGGAGTTTCCCATCTTCCATTTCTTGTACCCCTGTTCATGCTATCCTGTTGTGGGGTGATCAGTCCAAATCTCTCCGGGTGCTCATTGACTCTGGGGCCGACGAGAGCTTTATGGACGCTATCCTGGGTTCGGAGCTGGGATCCCCACACAACCCTCCCCATTAACCTGAGTGTGTCAGGAATCACAGTGAGTCTATGCAGTTCCTGCTCATTGAATCCCCTCATGCACCCGCGGTTTTGGGGATTTCATGGCTCCAGAGACACAATCCTCTGATCGACTGGGCTACTGATTCTATCATGGGTTTGAGCTCGTTCTGCCAGGCGCATTGTCTGTAGTCGGCACATCTTCCTGCGGGCTTGGGAGAAGCCTTGGATCTCTCTGCCATTCCCGTGGAGTACCAGGACCCCCGGGAGGTTTTCAATAAGACCCGCGCTTCATCTTTCCCTCCGCATCGACCCTACGATTGCGCTATCAACCTTCTCCAGGCTTTATTCCCTGTCGGGTACGGAGATCAAGGCCATGGAGAGGCACATTGAGGACTCTCTTACTGCAGGGAGTATTCATCCATCTGCCTCCCCCGGCGGTACAGGGTTCTTCTTTGTGGAGAAAGTCAAAACCCTGCGTCTGTGTATCGACTACTGGGGCCTTAATTACATCCCGGTTAAAAACTGTTACCCTCTTCCACTTATCTCCTCTGATTTCGAGGCTCTCCAGGAGGCGACCATCTTCTCAAAGTTGGACATTCGGAACGCCTACCTTCTGGTTCGGATATGAATGGAAGACAGCATTGAACACTGCTAGCAGGCACTATGAGTACCTTGTTATGCCATTCGGACTGACCAATGCTCCCGCAGTGTTCCAGGCTCTGGTCAACGATGTGCTCTGTGATATGTTGAACCGGTTTGTATTTGTCTACCTTCATGACATCCTTGTTTTTACCTGGGTCAGCTCAAGAACACACCCTCTACGTCCGACAGGTCCTTCAGTGTCTCCTGGAGAACCAGCTTTTTGTTAAAGCAGAACATTTTTTGAATTCCATCGCTCCACCATCTCCTTCCTAGGGTATGTCATTGCTGACTCTGACAAGGTGAGAGCGGAGGTGGATTGGCCTGAACCCACATGCAGATTGAAGCGGCAACGTTTCCTGGGGTTCGCTAATTTCTACCGCCGCTTCATCCGGGGTTACAGCATCCTGGCTTCCCGCCTCTCAGCACTCACCTCTCCCAAGGCTCCGTTCACGTGGTCTCCAGCAGCTGACCGGGCATTCTCGAACCTCAAGCATCGGTTCACTACAGCTCCCATCTTAGTTCATCTGTACCCGTCCCGTCAGTTCATGGTGGAGGTAGACGCCTCGGACGTTGGCGTGGTGGCCATCCTGTCCCAGTGTTCTTCCCAGGACCAAAATCTGCATCCCTGCTCTTTCCTTTCCCGTTGTCTTAACCACGCTGTGAGGAACTACGACGTGGGAAATCGAAAACTACTCACGGTCATGATCGCATTGGAGGAATGGAGGCCCCGCTGCTACACCTTCGGACCTCGAGACCATCCTCCCTACCTCTTGTTTAGCGGCTGCACTCATCTGGGGTAAAGAGAACCAGGACCGTGAGTCACAGCGTACCCAGTCGGACCCCGGGAGGGGGGCCCGGCTAACCAGATGTTTGTCCCGGACCCTGCCCGTTCCTCGGTTCTGGAATGGGTTCATTCCTCCAGACTTGCCTGCCATCCTGGATCCCATTGGACCCTGACCTTTGTACGACAACATTTTTGGTGGTCCACCATGGTGCCTGACGTCTCTGCATTCATCGCCGCCTACACAGTTTGTGCTCAGATAAGACTCCGAAGTAAGCTCTGGCTGGCCTCCTTCAACCACTCCCTGTTTCTCATCGCCCTGGTCTCATATATCCCTGGACTTCTTCACTGGTCTCCCTCCATCAGATGGCAACCTTACAGTGGTGGATAAGGTTTTCCAAAGCTGCCCATTTCATTCCCCTTCCCAAGTTACCCTCAGCCAAGGAGACGGCCCAGCTCATGGTGCAGCACGTCTTCTGGATCCATGGACTTCCGGTGGACATGGTCTCCGATCACAGTCCTTAGTTCTCGTCCCGGTTCTGGAAGGCCTTCTGCACCCTCATTGGGTCATCGGCCAGCCTGTCCTCCGGTTTTAACCCCCAGGTTAACGGCCAGTCAGAGCGAGCCAATCAGGACCTGGAGATGGCTCTTCATTTCCTCGTCTCCACCAACCCCACCACCTGGAGCCAGCAACTCGTGTAGTTGGAATATAAGCCTGCAACACCCTTCCCTGCTCGGCATCTGGTCTCATGCCTTTCAAGTGTTCCATGGGATATCAGCCCCCGTTCTTCCTTGAGCAAGAGGTCAGCATACCCTCGGCCCAGATGTTCGTCAGCCACTGTCATCGTACCTGGAAGAGAGCCCAGTCCACTCTTCTCAAGACCACCTCCAGGTATCGGCGATAGGCGGACTGCCACTGGACCCCTGCTCCTCGCTATCGTCTCGGGCAGAGGGTTTGGTTGTCCACTCGAGATCTGCCGCTCCGGGTGGAGTCCGTAAACTTTCCCCCCGTTATATCTGCCCTTTTTCCATCTCTAGGATTCTTAGCCCCTCTGCTGTTTGTCTTCTGTTGCCCCGCACCCTCCGTATACATCCCACCTTTCATGTGTCTAGGATTAAATCTCTGTCTCACAGCCCTTTGTCTACTGTTTACGGCTGTCTACGGCGCCGAAAAGAGATGGCCGCCTCGCTTCGCGTTCCTTGGAAAATATGCAGTATTTTGTTCTTTTATGTGTTATTTCTTACATCGGTACCCCAGGTAATCTTAGGTTTCATTACATACAGTCGGGAGGAACTACTGAATATACGATTAACGTCAACTCATCATCGTTCCTACCAGGAATATGACTTTCCCGAAACGGATCCAGTGTTTTGCCTTCCACCCAATACAATGGATCTGATCCCAGCCGGCGACCCTGTGCGACGCCGAAAAAGGGGCAAACGAGGCGGTCTCGTGGTCAGGCTTCGGAGACGGGCACATCGCGCTCCACTCCCTAGCATACTACTCGCCAATGTCCAGTCTCTTGACAATAAGGTTGATGAAATCCGAGCACGGGTAGCATTCCAGAGAGACATCAGGGATTGCAACGTGCTCTGCTTCACGGAAACATGGCTAACTCAAAGGGACGCTAACGGAGTCGGTGCAGCCAGCTGGTTTCTTCATGCATCGCGCCGACAGAAACAAACATCTTTCCGGTAAGAAGAGGGGCGGGGGGGTATGCCTTATGATTAACGAGAAGTGGTGTGATCATCATAACAACACACAGGAACTCAAGTCATTCTGTTCACCTGATCTAGAACTCCTCACAATCAAATGTCGACCGCATTATCTACCAAGGGAATTCTCTTCAATCATAATCACAGCCGTATATATTCCCCCCCAAGCAGACACATCGATGGCCCTGAACGAACTTTATCTGACTCTTTGTAAACTGGAAACCACACACCCTGAGGCTGCATTCATCGTAGCTGGGGATTTTAACAAGGCTAATCTAAAAACAAAACTCCCTAAATTCTATCAGCATATCGATTGTGCTACCAGGGCTGGAAAAACCCTAGATCATTGTTATACTAATTTCCGCGACGCATATAAGGCCCTCCCCCGCCCCCCTTTCGGAAAAGCTGACCACGACTCCATTTTGTTGATTCCAGCCTACAAACAGAAACTCAAACAACAAGCTCCCGCGCTCAGGTCTGTTCAACGCTGGTCCGACCAATCTGAATCCACGCTTCAAGACTGCTTCGATCACGCGGATTGGAATATGTTCCGCATCGCGTCCAACAACAATATTGACGAATATGCTGATTCGGTGAGCGAGTTCATTAGGAAGTGCATTGACGATGTCGTACCCACAGCAACGATTAAAACATTCCCAAACCAGAAACCGTGGATTGACGGCAGCATTCGCGTGAAACTGAAAGCGCGAACCACTGCTTTTAACCAGGGCAAGGTGACCGGAAGCATGACCGAATACAAACAGTGTAGCTATTCTCTCCGCAAGGCAATCAAACAGGCTAAGTCCCAGTACAGAGACAAAATCGAGTCGCAATTCAACAGCTCAGACACAAGAGGTATGTGGCAGGGTCTACAGTCAATCACGGATTACAAAAAGAAAACCAGCCCCGTCGCGGACCAGGATGTCTTGCTCCCAGACAGGCTAAACAACTTTTTTGCCCGCTTTGAGGACAATACAGTGCCACTGACACGGCCCCCTACCAAAACCTGCGGGCTCTCCTTCACTGCAGCCGAGGTGAGTAAAACATTTAAACGTGTTAACCCTCGCAAGGCTGCAGGCCCAGACGGCATTCCCAGCCGCGTCCTCAGAGCATGCGCAGACCAGCTGGCTGGTGTGTTTACGGACATATTCAATCAATCCTTATCCCAGTCTGCTGTTCCCACATGCTTCAAGAGGGCCACCATTGTTCCTGTTCCCAAGAAAGCTAAGGTAACTGAGCTAAACGACTACCGCCCCGTAGCACTCACTTCCGTCATCATGAAGTGCTTTGAGAGACTAGTCAAGGACCATATCACCTCCACCCTACCGGACACCCTAGACCCACTCCAATTTGCTTACCGACCCAATAGGTCCACAGACGACGCAATCGCAACCACACTGCACACTGCCCTAACCCATCTGGACAAGAGGAATACCCATGTGAGAATGCTGTTCATCGATTACAGCTCAGCATTCAACACCATAGTACCCTCCAAACTCGTCATCAAGCTCGAGACCCTGGGTCTCGACCCCGCCCTGTGCAACTGGGTCCTGGACTTCCTGACGGGCCGCCCCCAGGTGGTGAGGGTAGGTAACAACATCTCCACCCCGCTGATCCTCAACACTGGGGCCCCACAAGGGTGCGTTCTGAGCCCTCTCCTGTACTCCCTGTTCACCCACGACTGCGTGGCCATGCACGCCTCCAACTCAATCATCAAGTTTGCGGATGACACTACAGTGGTAGGCTTGATTACCAACAACGACGAGACGGCCTACAGGGAGGAGGTGAGGGCCCTCGGAGTGTGGTGTCAGGAAAATAACCTCACACTCAACGTCAACAAAACAAAGGAGATGATTGTGGACTTCAGGAAACAGCAGAGGGAGCACCCCCCTATCCACATCGACGGGTCAGTAGTGGAGAAGGTGGAAAGTTTTAAGTTCCTCGGTGTACACATCACGGACAAACTGAATTGGTCCACCCACACAGACAGCGTTGTGAAGAAGGCGCAGCAGCGCCTCTTCAACCTCAGGAGGCTGAAGAAATTCGGCTTGTCACCAAAAGCACTCACAAACTTCTACAGATGCACAATCGAGAGCATCCTGTCGGGCTGTATCACCGCCTGGTACGGCAACTGCTCCGCCCACAACCGTAAGGCTCTCCAGAGGGTAGTGAGGTCTGCAGAACGCATCACCGGGGGCAAACTACCTGCCCTCCAGGACACCTACACCACCCGATGTCACAGGAAGGCCATAAAGATCATCAAGGACAACAACCACCCAAGCCACTGCCTGTTCACCCCGCTATCATCCAGAAGGCGAGGTCAGTACAGGTGCATCAAAGCAGGGACCGAGAGACTGAAAAACAGCTTCTATCTCAAGGCCATCAGACTGTTAAACAGCCACCACTAACATTTAGCGGCCGCTGCCAACATACTGACTCAACTCCAGCCACTTTAAAAATGGGAATTGATGGAAATTATGTAAAAATGTACCACTAGCCACTTTAAACAATGCCACTTAATATAATGTTTACATACCCTACATTACCCATCTCATATGTATATACTGTACTCTATATCATCTACTGCATCTTGCCATCTTTATGTAATACATGTACCACTAGCCACTTTAAACTATGCCACTTTATGTTTACATACCCTACAGTACTCATCTCATATGTATATACCGTACTCTATACCATCTACTGCATCTGCCATGCCGTTCTGTACCACCACTCATTCATATATCTTTATGTACATATTCTTTATCCCTTTACACTTGTGTGTGTGTGTAAGGTAGTAGTTGTGGAATTGTTAGGTTAGAATACTTGTTGGTTATTACTGCATTGTCGGAACTAGAAGCACAAGCATTTCGCTACACTCGCATTAACATCTGCTAACCATGTGTATGTGACTAATAAAATTTGATTTGATTTGATTTGATTTGTTTTCTGGAAGGTACTCTGTGGACTTCAAGCTACCTCTAACCACCTGTAACCCCATAACACAAAGCATACAAAAACTACGCAATTCATATTTATACCATGCTTACTGTAAATTGAGCTGTGTTAGCCATCAGCTTGTAAATATTTTGTCCAACTTACCTTCACCTTGTGAAGAGCTAGGCGTTGGAAGCACATGTTATCAGATTCAGTACCACCTACAATGGGGAAAAATACAGAACAATACACAATTTTGTATTGATCTATGTTAGACTGGCTAGCTAAGCTTACCTAACATGGAAATTTCAATATTGTCAGCTTGCTGTTAGCAAATGAGCGTCGCAAGATTGCTGAGAACCAACCATATACGATTGATATACGTTAATCATTGCTACCAACACACAAACAGAGAGTGACTTAGTTATATCGACAATTCAATTTTTAGTAACGGAGTGTTTTCCAGACAAGGGTGGAATAGATGGCGAACAAATTCCGATACCAAAGAAGAGTGACATTAACAAGCATACGTTAGCTAACATCAGTCAAAGGTAGAACAAACAAACAAGCAGGTTTACTCTGCTGAAGGTAGCTACCAGTCTAGCAGTGCCTACCATGGAATAAGAGAAATTGATTGACAATGTATGTATATACCAAAATATATGATTGAACTGATGGCTTTCAGGACTGTAACATTAGCTAGCTAACTTAGCTAGGCTAGCAAGCTATCTAACGTTAGGGGTGACCTAATTGAGAATCTTCTGTTTCGTTGTGAAGGAAAAAAAGATGGCATCACACCATTGGAAGAATCATTATTCAAGTTTGTGGGCATGCCCCCTCTACCTTGTGGTACACTATGAGCAGATGAAGACATAGGGAGTGAAACTTCCAGATTCTATCAATGAAATTAAAATGTGCTAGTTCTAGCTTGTGGTTTGGATAATTGTGATGTTTACAATAAAAACGTCATGTTGTTAATAAAGTAATGACGGTATGCTGTGGCAGAGCCAGGGTGACATTCCCCTTTAAGGCTACAGGGGCATGGCGTGTCTCAGTAACCCAAAGGTGTGTGATTCATAAAATAAGTATTATAATAAGTATTATCATTTTTGGGGAACTCAGTCCTGCTTTCAACTTACTCTTGAAGTTTGTCATTGCAGAACGCACAAGATCATCATCAGTTTTCATCTTGTCATGCCAGTCATTGTATACCTTAGAGAGCTGTTTAAAAATGGTCAGAAAATGTCCAGATCAACTCATCTAGCCCATGTCATCTAAACATTTTTAGCTAGGTTTTTTAGCCCATCGATTCTCTTTGTAATGTTTGATTCACTCAAATATCACATGAATAAACGTTAGACATGACAAAATGTATAGAATTGCAGGAAAATTAGCTTTTAAACTACAACATTTTCTCTGCAACCCCTGACAGAATGTGTAGAATTGCAGGAAATAAGCTCCCCAAAAAATTATCTCCGCCAACAAGTGCGGTGTGAACAGTTTGTGTCATGAACAGTGCTTGTGCCCATAGAAATAGACATGGCACGTGGGATGTTCCCCAATGCTGGAAGGGGGGCCTGAGTCAGAAAAGTCTGGGAACCTCTGATCTATGGAGTAAGGTACTTCATTCTATGTAATTGGGCTGAATACACATTTCTCCCATCCAAGCATTATATTTTCAAGCAGCTTGGTGGAATGATTATTTGATAGAAGATGACAGGCATTGAGATAAAGAATCCACGCAGTCATTGGGACTTGTAACTCTCACAAACCTCTTAAAGGATGCAGGGACTTAACCTCTTCAGCTGACAAAAATCCTAGTCCCTGAAATTGAGTACTAGGCTGTTTAAACAGTTTTAATTTTTAATTGATTGAATCAAAAATTAGAAGTCTGACATACAGTATAAGTGTGACATATGGCTGGTTTTAGCTTGCTGCTGTGCTTTCAGTGATGTGTATTATACTGCCATCCTGTGGATGTAAACGCTACTACATGATCTAGAGTTATAAGAGCCCCTGCTACATTTTCCTAACCAGCTCTCAGGCTCACACCAAAATTAGACATTTGTCCATATTTATCAAATGTCAAAAGTTGAAGTTGTTTGGTTAAGTTTAGTCTCGAACTCCGAAATCTTAAGGTTAGGCATTAATTATGAATGGTTAAGGTAAGGGTTAAGATTTTGGAGAGGCTTAAAACAAAAATCTAAATAACAACTTTATCACTGGATTTAACCATTATTACCAAAGGCTACAACAGGGCGCCCTGGAGGTTTTGTAACATTCTTGTGTAATTTCGGCAAAGTATAGAAGGTGGTTATATTTTGTGCCTACAACCCAGTGCAACGATTTTGATGTTAAGGTAGACATGTTTAAGTTTTTTTTTTAGAAACATCTGTTTAAGGGAATACTTTAGCTCCCCTGATCCTGACACTTCTATTGAACCAGTAGGTTACTCACCTGCACATAC
Source organism: Salvelinus alpinus (assembly GCF_045679555.1). Lineage (NCBI taxonomy): Eukaryota > Metazoa > Chordata > Actinopteri > Salmoniformes > Salmonidae > Salvelinus > Salvelinus alpinus. The sequence goes on along the minus strand of NC_092118.1, from coordinate 2,665,643 downwards.
TCCGACTCCTTTTAGAAGCTAGAGTTATTTTATACCTCCAGCCAATCGCAATCACTCTATCGAGACATATTGCAGACTTGTTGAAAAAGACGTTGCTCATCTCCTTAAGTACAAACAGGAGTCCAAATCTTTCCATAATTTACCTAAGGATGAAAAACAAGCTTTGCTTGATTTACAATCCGATACGTCAGTCATTACTCGCCCTGCTGATAAGGGTGGGTCGGTTGTACTCATGGATAGGACAGCTTATGTAAATGAGTGTCATAGACAGCTGCTTGACAACACCTTTTACAAGAAAGTCAGAAGTGACCCCACTTCCCAATTTCAGAATACTATCTCTACTGTCCGAGATGGCTATTTAAGTTCTGGTCAGATAACCAAAAAAGAACATGACTTTTTAGCTATTCAATACCCTAAAATTGCCACCTTCTATACTTTGCCGAAATTACACAAGAATGTTACAAAACCTCCAGGGCGCCCTATTGTAGCAGGCATTGATGCAGTAACGGACCCTATATCTACTTTTGTTGACTTTTTTATTAGACCACTCGCAGAACAGCTCCCCTCCTTTGTAAAGGACACCAGCAGTATGATCTCTATCATTGAATCTCTTGATCCTCTCCCTGAGAATACCTTGTTAGTTACTTTTGATGTTGAGTCGTTATACACACATATTCCACACGAGGGCGGTATTGAAGCTATGGAACATTTCCTTCTGCAACTTGACCCTAATGAACTACCTTCCAGTGCCTGCATTATAACATTGGCTGAAATAGTAATCACACACAACTATTTAATGTTTCTAAATGATTTCTTTATTCAGACGAAGGGTACTGCTATGGGATCCCCCATGGCTCCTAACTATGCTAATTTGTATGTGGGTTACATGGAGAAACAGTCTATTTTCAAACCTCTCAAAAAAAAATTCTTGCCTAACATCATTATTTGGAAATGGTATATTGATGATCTTTTTGTATTATGGAGGGGTGATGCAAAACAGCTTCAGGCGTTCCATGCTTTTCTTTACTCCTGTTCTGAACATTTGAGATTTACTATGCAATCTGATACACGTCAAATCAGTTCATGATCTAATGATCTTATGTGAAAATAATGTTCTATACACTGATCTTTACAGGAAACCTACTGATCGTAACAGTTTGTTGAGGGCTGATAGTTGTCACCCACTTCCCTTGAAAAATAGTTTGCCCTATAGCCAATTCTGTCGAATCAAAAGAATTTGCAAAAAACAATCAGATTTCGACAGAAATATGGCTGAGACGCAAAGAAAATTCAAGGAGAGGGGGTACAAAAATGATCAGATTAATATTGCCATTGAGAAAATTCCAAACAAAACGAGACTTGACCTTTTTCAAGGTCAGTCTCGCCAAAAGACGCATTCTTGCGTTCTAACTACCCGCTATTCAAAGTGCTCTGAACAAATGTAGGGAATCGTTCATTAACATTGGCACATTCTAAAATCCGATGACATTCTCCGTAATGTGTTTTCGGACCTTCCCTTGTTCGTATTCTCGCGGGGCAGAAATCTCAGAGACCAATTGGTACACTCTGATTTACCACCCCAAGATATTCCTGAACAACGTCTATTTACGCCCCCTACTGGATGGAAATTACAAGTGTAATGGCTGTGCTCAATGCAATGGCACTTATAAATGTAGATCCTTCAAACACCCACAAACAGGGAAATCGATCCCCATCAAAGGTGTTATCACGTGCTCCACTAAGGCAGTTATTTATCTTATAACTTGTCCTTGTGGTAAAAATTATGTGGGTAAAACAAAGCGCGAATTAAAAGTACACATCTCAGAGGATCGTAGCACCATTAGGTGCAAAAACTTGACTTACCTGCCTGGATCTTTAATTTAAAGACCCTTGCTCCCTTCGGTCTCAATGTAGACTTTGATCTGAAGCCATTCTTGTGATTATTGTGACTTTGCCATTGTAATTGTTTGTAAGCTTGTGTAGTCTAAAATTAATCTATGACCATATGCTATCCATTTGTTTTTTGTATGGTGTTCTTTGTATGCCATTTTTTATATTTGAGAATTAACCAATGATATTAGGCCACATTTGGCCATGATTACAGACATCTGTGTGTCTTTTGACACTATATAAACGAGTCACCCCGCAGTGTTAGTGATCATACCCCGATGAAGACAGCTTGGCTGTCGAAACGTTGGACATTACATTTTTGCATCTGAGCTCCTAGGGTGTGCGGCTCTCCTTTGTTTTCAATCAATTGAATTTACCACAGGTGGACTCCAATCAAGTTGTATAAACTCAAGTATGATCAATGGAAACAGGATGCACCTGAGCTCAATTTTGAGTTTCATAGCAAACTGTCTGAATACTTATGTAAATAAGGTATTTGGTTTTTCGCTGAGGAAAATAATGATTTAGTCAATTTTAGAATAAGGCTGTGACGTAACAAAATGTGGAAAAAGTCAAGGCGTCTGAATACTTTCCCGAAGGAACTGTATATGGATAGCGCTAAATAGTATATCAAGGCTCAGGCTACGATCCAGATGCAGACACAGGAGGCGAATAGTACGAGTGTGAGAGTGTATTATAGTACAAGTGGCGGGCAAAATGTAAGTCAAAGCAGGCAAAGAGTCGTAATCTAAATCAGAGTCAGGCAGGTACAGGACGGCAATCAGGGTCAGGACAGGCAGAAAGGTCAGAACTGGGAAGACTAGGAAAAACAAAAACTAGAGTACAGTGAACACACTGGTAGGACTTGACGGGAGAAGACGAATTGGCAACATACAAACAGGTAAAAATACACAGGGGATTTTTTATTTTGCTAGGCAAGTCAGTTAAGAACAGATTCGTATTTACAATGACGGCCTAGGAACACTGGGTTTAACTGCCTTGTTCAGGGGCAGAATGACAGATTTTTACCTTGTCAGCTCTGGGATTCAATCTAGTAACCTTTCAGTTACTGGCCCAACGCTCTAACCACTAGGCTACCTGCCGACGAGATAATGAGGGGAGATGGGAGACACCTGGTTGGGGGTGGAGACACAAAGACAGGTGGAACAGATCAGGGAGTGACAGAAAATGGTTTTGACAGAGTTTGAAGAATTTAGAAAATAATATTGGGCCAATGTTGCACAATGCAAGTGTGGAAAGCTCTTCGAGACTTACCCAGAAAGACTCACAGTTGTAATCGCTGCCAAAGGTGATTCTACAAACTATCGACTCAGGGTGTGAATACTTCTGTAAATGAGTATTTGTGTATTTCATTTTCATTTTCAATACATTTGCAAAAATGTCTTAAAAACATGTTTTCACTTTGTCGATATGTTGGTTTGTGTGTAGATGGTTGAGAACAAAAAAGTATCTATTCATCCCATTTTGAGTTCAGGCTGTAACGCAAAAATGTGGAATAAGTCAAGGGGATACTTTCTGAGGGGATACTTTCAGTCATGTTTTCAGGGTTGCACTGTCCTGAGGCATTGCACTTATAGATCAATTCGACTATTACGTTTTCTGTAATACCACGTTTTCTTTGCTGGGAAACGTTTCAACTTTCGGCACTGTAGATGGAACCATTTGTTGCATTTGTCACATGCAGCCTGTAACGGCTTTCGTCGGTGGAAGGAGAGGACCAAAGCGCAATGTAGTTAGTGTTCATCTTAATGTAATTTAAAAAAACAAAAAACAGAACACTTCAAAATACAAAACAACAAAAGTGAAAACCGAAACAGTTCTATCTGGTGCAGACACACAAAGACTGAAGACAACCACCCACAAAACCCAACAGAAAACAGGCTACCTAAATATGGTTCCCAATCAGGGACAACGATTGACAGCTGCCTCTGATTGAGAACCATATCAGGCCAAACACAGAAAACCAACACAGAAATAGAAAACATAGATTACCCACCCAACTCACGCCCTGACCAACTAAAACAAAAGACAAAAACAAAGGAACTAAGGTCAGAACGTGACACAGCCATCTCACCCTCTTCGCCCTTCAATAGTTCAAATGGTTCTTTGCGGTTCATAAAAGGGTTATTTCCTCCTCTAGTGATAATAAAAATGTATGGCTGGCGCTTCATTAGCATGAGAATGCAAATACTTTGGGGTGTGGTTTGTATTATGCTATTACATGATATATATGACTATGGCTAGTGAGTGTCCTGTGAAAGACTTGCGTACGGTTTAGTGTCAGAACCTTTGAGTTTGAAAATACTCTTTATTGAAACATTCTCCATAAAGGTTACATAAATAACAATAAAAAGGGTTATCTCCAAAATGGATTAGAATTTTGGGGGAACTCTTTTGTTGCTATATTCAGTCGTGGCCAAAAGTTTTGAGAATGACACAAATATTATTTTCCACAAAGTGTGCTGCTTCACTGTCTTTAGATATTTTTATCAGATGTTACGATGGAATACTGAAGTATAATAACAACCATTTCATAAGTGTCAAAGGCTTTTATTGACAACTACATGAAGTTGATGCAAAGAGTCAATATTTGCAGTGTTGACCCTTCTTTTTCAAGACCTCTGTCATCCGCCTTGGCATGCTGTTAATTAACTTCTGGGCCACATCATGACTGATGGCAGCCCATTCTTGCATAATCAATGCTTGGAGTTTGTCAGAATTTGTGGCTTTTTGTTTGTCCACCCGCCTCTTGAGGATTGACCACAAGGGATTAAGGTCTGGAGAGTTTCCTGGCCATGGACCCAAAATATCGCTATTTTGTTCCCCGAGCCACTTAGTTATCACTTTTGCCTTATGGCAAGGTGCTCCATCATGCTGCAAAAGGCATTGTTCGTCACCAAACTGTTCCTGGATAATTGGGAGAAGTTGCTTTCGGAGGATGTGTTGGTAACATTCTTTATTCATTGCTGTGTTCTTAGGCAAAATTGTGAGTGAGCCAACTCACTTGGCTGAGAAGCAACCCCACACATGAATGGTCTCAGGATGCTTTACTGTTGGCATGACACAGGACTGATGGTAGCGCTCACCTTGTCTTCTCCGGACAAGCTTTTTCCGGGTGCCCCAGACAATCGGAAAGGGGACTCACCAGAGAAAATGACTTTACCCCAGTCCTCAGCAGTCCAATCCCTGTACCTTTTGCAGAATATCAGTCTGTCCCTGATGTTTTTCCTGGAGAGAAGTGGCTTCTTTGCTGCCCTTCTTGACACCAGGCCATCCTCCAAAAGTCTTTGCCTCACTGTGCGTGCAGATGCACTCACAGCTGCCTGCTGCCATTCCTGAGCAAGCTCTATACTGGTGGTGCCCCGATCCCACAGCTGAATCAACTTTAGAAGATGGTCCTGGCACTTGCTGGACTTTCTTGGGCGCCCTGAAGCCTTCTTCACAACAATTGAACCGCTCTCCTTGAAGTTCTTGATGATCCAATAAATGGTTGATTTAGGTGCAATCTTACTGGCAGCAATATCCTTGCCTGTGAAGCCCTTTTTGTGCAAAGCAATGATGACGGCATGTGTTTCCTTGCAGGTAACCATGGTTGGCAAAGGAAGAACAATGATTCCAAGCACCACCCTCCTTTTGAAGCTTCCAGTCTGTTATTCGAACTCAATCAGCATGACAGAGTGATCTCCAGCCTTGTCCTCGTCAACACTCACACCTGTGTTAACGAGAGAATCACTGACATGTCAGCTGGTCCTTTTGTGGCAGGGCTGAAATGCAGTGGAAATGTTTTGGGGGGATTCAGTTCATTTGCATGGCAAAGAGGGACTTTGCAATTAATTGCAATTCATCTGATCACTCTTCATAACATTCTGGAGTATATGCAAATTGCCATCATACAAACTGAGGCAGCAGACTTTGTGAAAATTAATATTTGTGTAATTCTCAAAACTTTTGGCCATGACTGTAGAAGCTTTGTTTTACAGTTCTTTATAGTACCCTAAAGGGTTCTTTATATCACTAAATAGATTCCATTTAGAACCATTTGAGCATGGTTCTTTATAGAACCTTAAAAGGTTCCATTTAGCACCAAAAGGGGTTATGCATGGTTACAAGCAAAATAACCCCATATAGACTATAGAGAACAATTTGTTTTTAGTGTGTATGGTGTGCCCACAGTGTTTGAATGGGCACTTTCTCTCCATAACTCCTTTTCCACAGCAGAGACAGTTGACAAGGCCATCTGGTTATGCTACCAAGAAGGGTTTCTCTGTTGAAATGAGAAGACACAGCCTTTGATAAGCAGGTGTTGTATGCGGTGGTCATGATCTCGGTGTACCTCCGGAATGCTACAGGCTCATGATCTCTTCCCCAGAGAATGGTGGTCGTTCTCAGTGGCCTCTCAAGGGGAGAAAGTACTTTGGACACCAAAGAGGATGGCGGATGTTGGACACTAGCCTTCAGAGCGGCATGAACAGTGGACGATGTTATGCATATATCCCAGATGCACAGCAGCCTCGATTTTAAAGAACAGTGCTGCCACATGTGAACAGCTTTCTCCCAATCTGAAAGAGTGAAAGGCCTGTAAGTTGTGATCACATTCGTTATCTATCTAGCAACCCCAGCTACACAGTTAGTAACTAGCTAACTTAGCAACACTAGCTAGCTAGCTGTGTAGTCGTTTTCTTCAAACATAACTTCAAGATAACATTGTTTAACAAGTGAGATATCTACAGTTGAAGTCGGAAGTTTACATACACTTATGTTGCAGTCATTAAAACTTGTTTTTCAACCACTCCACATATTTCTTGTTAACAAACTATAGTTTTGCCAAGTCGGTTAGGACATCTACTTTGTGCATGACACAAGTAATTTTTGTTTACAGCCAGATTATTTCACTTATAATTCACTGTATCACAATTCCAGTGTGTCTGACGTTTACATACACTAAGTTGACTGTGCCTTTAAACAGCTTGGAAAATTCCAGAAAATGATGTCATGGCTAATTGACATCATTCGAGTCAATTGGAGGTGTACCTGTGGATGTATTTCAAGACCTACCTTCAAACTCAGTGCCTCTTTACTTGACATCATTGGAAAATCAAAAGAAATCAGCCAAGACCTCAGAAAAAAAATTGTAGACCCCCACAAGTCTGGTTCATCCATGGGAGCAATTTTCAAACGCCTGAAGGTATCACATTCATCTGTACAAACAATAGTACGCAAGTATAAACACCATAGGACCACGCAGTCGTCATACCGCTCAGAGGGATGGATACCACTCCGAGAGATGAACGTACTTTGGTGCAAAAAGTGCAAATCAATCCCAGAACAACAGCAATGGACCTTGTGAAGATGCTGGAGGAAACAGGTACAAAAGCATCTATATCCACAGTAAAACGAGTCCTATATCGACATAACCTGAAAGGCCGCTCAGCAAGAAAGAAGTCAGTGCTCCAAAACCGTCATAAAAAAGCCAGACTACAGTTTGCAACTGCACATGGGGACAAAGATCGTACTTTTTGAAAAATGTCCTCTGGTCTGATGAAACAAAAATAGAATGTCTATAATGACCATCGTTGGAGGGAAAAGGAGGAGGCTTGCAAGCCGAAGAACACCATCCCAACCGTGAAGCACGGGGGTGGCAGCATCATGTTGTGGGGGTGCTTTGCTGCAGGAGGGACTGGTGCACTTCACAAAATAGATGGCGTCATAAGAAGGAAAATGATTTGGATATATTGAAGCAACATCTCAAGACATGTCAGGAAGTTAAAGCTTGGTCGCAAATGGGTCTTCCAAATGGACAATGACCCCAAGCATACTTCCAAAGTTGTGGCAAAATAGCTTAAGGACAACAAAGTCAAGGTATTGGAGTGGCCATCACAAAGCCCCGTCCTCAATCCTATAGAAAATGTGTGGGCAGAACTGAAAAAACGTGTGCAAGCAAGGAGGCCTACAAACCTGACTCAGTTACACCAGCTCTGTCAGGAGGAATGGGCCAAAATTCACCCAACTTATTGTGGGAAGCTTGTGGAAGGCTACCAAAAACGTTTGACACTGTCACGACATCCACCGAAGGTGGTTCCTCTCCCTGTTCGGGCGGCGCTCGGCGGTCGTCGTTACCGGTCTACTAGCTGCCACCGATTCCTTTTCCCTTTTCTGTTGGTTTTGCCTTTATTGCTTTCACCTGTTCCTTGTTTATGGTTAATTCGGGGCTATTTAAGCCTTCAAGGCCCACCTGCTTTTGTGTCTATTTTCTGTTCTGTCAGTGGCGGTTTGTGTTCTGTTACATTACGTATTGTTTGGTGTCCCATTTTGTTGGTCATTTGTGCCTGTTGTTTTTGGCGTGACCAATCTTGGGAATAAATACGTCTTTTCTGAAAACTCTGCTCTCTGCGCCTGACCACACCCACCACTCCTAGCTAACATGACAGACCCAAGTTAAACAATTTAAAGGCAATGCTACCAAATACTAATTGAGTGTATGTAAACGTCTCACCCACTGGGAATGTGTTGAAATAAATAAAAGCTGTAATAAATCATTCTATCTACTATTATTCTGACATTTCACATTCTTAAAATAAAGTGGTGATCCTAACTGACCTAAAACGGGGAATTTTTACTAGGATTAAATGTCAGGAATTTTGAAAAACTGAGTTTAAATGTATTTGGTAAGGTGTATGTAAACTTCCGAATTCAACTGTAAATGAAATTATGAACTATTTACTTTTTTATTTCTCCCAGTCAATGTGTGCTTAGTATTGTTTTCTTTGGCAACTGTGGTAATAAGATGGATAAACAGCTTAAACGAAACGCAACGCAATAATCTTTACATGCTGACCAGACCGGACACGTCGCGTGCACGAGCATCGCAAAATACATTTAGAAATCCATGTTATTCAATTATTGCACCCACACTGCTCGCGCGCGCCAACGAGCGTCTGCGACGCCAAGGGCTAAAATAGAACTCATTCCTATTTCTGACGCAGATCGCGGTGCAAGTCCTGCCTCTCCCATCTCCTCATTGGTTTATAGATGCAGGTACCTACGTGCCATCTCCTCATTGGTTATACCCACGTGGGTGATTGAAAGACGAACTTTGTCGCCGGTTGTCATGGAAATAAAATGAAAGTTTAGATGCAATCGACATATAAGTTCAAAGATGAAAAAGCCTGGAAGGAGGAGAGATGACTAGAAACGATTCGGTTGGCCGTTTTACGAATTGTCGGAGTAGAGGTCCTTGTGCATTTCAGGTAAAATAACAACTCAATGTTTATATCCCAGTACAAATTAGCTAGCAACAGCAAGCTAGCTAAATAGGACAAATTAACGTTAGCTAGCAAGAGCAAGCTAGCTAGCTAAATTGCCATATATGTTTAATGCTTTTCGACCTGTCCCCAAATTAATGTCATTGGTTCAGAGTTTGTTTTGATATTTTAACCTGCTTGTCGTGATCGCGTTTGGTGTGGGGGGGCAAAATACAGTTATGCACGATGGCGCACGCGCGCAGCCGGTTTGGGTTCCGTGTTACTGTTATTCTGGCTGCAGAGGGCGTCACTGTGTAGCCGTAGCTAGTTGTCTAGCTAGCAGCAAGCAAGAGATAAGAACGCTGCCACTGAGCATGGCTACGGCACATAAACAATGAACGACTGGGTCACATCTGTAAATATCCAACTAATTGAACGAACGACGCTCTAGCAGCCAAAAGATGAGAAAGTATGAATTTTCTTATAAAAAAATAAAATAAACAAAAAAAATATTTATACCGGTAAATGTGTGCTTTGGCAACCGTGGTATAAGCGGGATAGATGCCTCCGTTCTCCTCAAAGGGACTAGGCTCCACCTCGTCCTGCTGCGTCTTCCCGCTGTGTTTTCCATTGTTTACTTATAACGCTTCGAACACACCGACTGTGTCATTGCGTTTCGATACACCAGAGGTACATTCATTTCCAATGGAACGCTGCATTTGCCTTGCAGCATTGCAGAGGCAGTTGCAGTGCGTTCTGTGTGGTCGAACGTATGCATCAACTTGTATGCGTAGACTTGACAGAAAGTAGCAAAATATGAATGTAGATTTTTTTTTTGCACACATATTCAGTAAAAAATGTGGGATTACATAAAAACAGTTTGATTGCATAATTTCTTTACATTTTTTATTAATTTATTTGCCAAGTATATTATTTATTCCATGACATCCACAAATGAATTGTGAGAGCCTATAATGTAATTTCCCTCCAATGCAGTTTTGGAGCGAAATGCAATAATAAATAGTCAAGATAGCAGAGTAGGCTCTTTCAAAAATGAGACCATCGTTGAGGAAGGTGGTCTTGATCACACTGTTGGGCCGGGACCAGCCCCGCCGAAAGCGCAGGTCTGTGTGGGTCCAGAGATGGTTAAAGTCCCGAAAGCAGGCAGGGGAGTTCCACCGTCTAATTCAAGAGCTTCGACTGTTTGGAGAGGAATTCCGAAGTTACTTTCGTCTGGACCGAAGCCAGTTCGATCACCTGCTCCAGATGGTTGGAGCCAGGATCACCCAGATGGATACCAACTACCGGGAGTCCATCAGCCTGGCGCTTTATCTCCGGTAAACTACATTCTAGTACATTTTTATCTTCTCTCTCTCTGATACCTGTGCCTGAATTCTCTCCACTTCCTCCTACAGTCTTCTTCTACATAGACATGAACATGATAAGCCAAACCATTACCTAGCATAACTATAGTTATTAGATAGCTATCATGGACATGTCACCTACTGTACACATAGACACACACACACGGTTATCTGACCAAATGATCAGGGGTACAGTAGTATCTACCATTTCTATTACTATTTATCTAGCATACACACTCACACTCTTTCAAACATGATTATTTGGTAAAGTTATCAGGGGTAGTAACTAGCATAATTTATTTGACTATTTCTTTCACACACACACACCTCATTGGCTAGGTTAGCAAGCTAGGTTAGCTAGCTAGCTAACGCTAACTAGCCACATCTAGCACAAGCTCACTACTAAACTGACCTGGCAATCCTACTATAGTGGACACTTGTCTCCAAGCAGTATTTTTTGTGTTTATGTCCCTGTAGCTGTCAGCAGTTGTGTCAAAAAGACACGGTTTTGAGGATACTGCGAAAATGATTCTCTCCTCCATGTGTCCAACCGCATGCGACCATTTGCAAAAGGTACCTGAATCAGTATAGTTGCCTAGCTGCGCAAAATGTTATGCAGCAGTGATGCAATGACGCAGTCGGTGTGTTCGAAGCGTTAGACATTCTAACATATACCACAATGTCTTGGTACTTATTTTCAATGCAACATTTGAATAGCAATTTTGACCAACCCTTGGTTATGATGTATATGACAAGATACTTTGGTTATTTTAGTAATTATTTTTCACATGCTTATAATCCAAAGATACGTTTTTATAGGGGAGTGAAATATTGTTTATGTTAAACTGTTGAGAAAAGAGAACCTATGGTGACTCAGGGAGACACTCATGTTTTATATGCTACACATATCATTCTGACAATAAACAAGTAGATTTACAGTTTCAAACAATGTTTAAAGGCATGTCGGTACTTTAGTACTACACTGTTATTTACTACTAATGTAGTATCTAACATGTTAAGGACGGTCTACATGTACACAATATAACACATCCCCACAGCATCTGAGGCGGCATTCACTGACACTGACATTGTATTGTATTATTATGTGAAAGTAGCATAATATAATACATAGTATAAGAAACGTAGAGTTTATAATGTTGTTTAAAAGTTTAGAATATACAGTGCCTTCAGAAAGCATTCATACCCCTTGACTTATTCAGCATTTTGGCATGTTAACATGTGTTTAGATTCTTTTCAAATTTATTGACAATTAAATACAGAAATATCTAATTTACATAAGCATTCACACCCCTCAGTCAATACTTTGTAGAAGCGATTACAGCTGTGAGTTTTTCTGGGTAAGTCTGTAAGAGCTTTCCACACCTGCATTGTGCAACTTTTGTCCATTATTCTTTTCAAAATTCTTAAAGCTCTTTCAAATTGGTTGTTGATCATTGCTTGACAACCATTTTCAGGTCTTGCTGTAGATTTAAGTCAAAACTGTAACTCGGCCACTCGCTGTCTTCTTGGTAAGCAACTCCAGTGTAGATTTGGCCTTGTGTTTTAGGTTATTGTACTGCTGAAAGGTGAATTAATCTCCCATTGTCTGGTGTAAAGCAGATTGAACCAGGTTTCCCTCAAGGATTTTGCCTGTGCTTAACTCCATTCTGTTTATTTTTTATCCTGAAAAACTCCCCAAAATTTAACGATTACAATCATACCCATAACATGATGCAGCCACCACTATGCTTGAAAATATGGAGAGTGTTTTGAATATGTGTATTCTGTACAGGCTTCCTTCTTTCCACTTTGTCAATAAGATTAGTGTTGTGGAGTAACCACAATGTTGTTGATCCATCCTGAGTTCCTCCTATCACAGCCATTAAACTCTGTAACTGTTTTAAAGTCACCATTGGCCTCCCTGAGCGGTTTCCTTCCTCTCTGGGCAAAACATGATAGGAAGGATGCCTGTATCTTTGTAGGAACGGGGTATATTGATACACCATCTAAAGTATAATGAATAACTTCACTATGTTCAAAGGGATAGTCAATGTCTGCTTTTTTAATTTCTACCCAACTACCAAAAGATGCCCTTTGCAAGGCATTGCAAAACCCCCATTGTTCTTTGTGGATGAATCTGTGTTTGAAATTCACTGCTCTATGTGTGGGGTACAGAGATGAGTTGGTCATAGACTCACCACTGGCGTACCAGACGCCCCCGCAGCCCCCGTAAAGAGGGGGCCATGAGTTTTGCAGGCCCATGCGCCTGTCATTGATGTCTATTTGTTTTATTTAATACATCATTTTGACAGTAACTCTACAAAAAGTCATGCATAAACCACATATTTCCATATGTACTAGGAAGCTAAGTGTTTGTTTCTTGTGACTGAAAAAGAACAAATAAACTGATTGAAAGTATGAGGGGATATCAGTGAACAAATGCCGTGGTCAAGGCTATGACGGTGCCAGGGCAATGAGTGGAGCTTACTCAGGTGTTCAAAAGCGCATATCATACCGAGAGCCTAATGCTTCTTAGGTAGTTCTTTATAAGTTTTAGTTTAGAAAACGATCTCGCAGAAGCAACAGTCACAGGGACGGTACAAACAGCTTGATTGCCGTAGCAACATCAGAGAAACTAGGCAGAAGGGAGTTGTGCTTCAAATACAGCAGTTCTATAACATCTTCAGCCTCTTGTTGCAAGCTCATTCTCCTTAAAGGCCGGTCTCAACACGTTATGGAAAGAGACTAACTGTACAGGAAGCTCTGGGGACAGGTCGTCTGGATACTGGACAGGCAATAAATTGGGAAACGCAAACAGATTCTTCTTACGCAGACAATAGTTCTTGAAGACTTAAACAAAAAAAGCTTTTGTGATTTCTTTCATACTGGTGAACTGTCGTTTGAGTTGAGTGGTTGCAATACCAACAGTCCCTTATCTCTGGTATACATTGGCATGCATCAAGACTAAGTAAAAATGTTTTGTACCACGATGGACATATAATGCACAATGACTCAGGAAACTATCCGGGTTGGCAATACTCAGTATAGAAAACAGTCGGACCCGCAACCTGGACCTACAGGCTGTGGTGAAAACATTTGCAGACAAGAAAGGAGGACTTTAGGACACCAGTGGAGTCCCAATTTGGATTAAATTTGATTTAATTTACCTTGAATAATGCAGCCCATTTGTGTAGGCTATTAGCCAGACAAAACCCACTAAGTTCAACAACCACAAAAATCTCTGCAGCACTCCACCAATCAGGCTTTATGGTAGAGTGGCCAGATTGAAGCCACTCTTCAGTAAAAGGTACATAACAGCCCACTTGGAGTTTACCAAAAGGTGTCTAAAAGGACTCAGACCATGAGAAACAAGATTCTCTGGTCTGATGAAACCAAGATTGAACTCTTTAGCCGGAATGCCAAGCACCATCCTTACAGTGAAGCATGGTGGCGGAAGCATCATGCTGTGGGGATGTTTTTCAGTGGCAGGTACTGGGAGACTAGTCAGGATCGAGGCAAAGATGAACGGAGCAAAGTACAGTGATCCTTGATGAAAACCTGCTCCAGAGCGCTCAGGTCCTCAGACTGGGGCTAAGGTTCACCTTCCAACAGGACAACAACCCTAAGCACACATCCAAGACAATGCAGGACTGGCTTCGGGACAAGTCTTTACATGTCTTTGAGTGGCCCAACCACGATGCTTTGGGTAAAAAGCTCATCTTCGTCAACTGCAGGTGGTGCTGGAACGGACAGGCCATCTGCTTCTGCTTAGATTGCAGTCAAAATGCGCTGCTGGGAAGGGGTCTAAGGGCTTGGGGTTTCCGGGTATGGGGTCTAGTGGGTTGGGTGACTTGAGAGGTGCTTGGGGTTGGAGGTCTGGTAGCTTGAGTGGTTCTCAGGGTCAGCAAAGGGGTTTACTCTGAGGACATAGGCTCTTCCCGTATAGCGACCTCAAGTGTTCACCTGTGTCTTCTCTTCCTCTCCCTGTCCTCTCCCTGCACCTGGCTGTCCCTGTCTGTCATATTCCCACTTGTGGGACGTTATTTTACAAATGAATGACATGATTGGGATAAAATGCCAGAGACGGTGGTTGCTGGCTGCAGTCACACTCTGTATTTCCTTCTCTACCCTTTATGTACTGCCTCTGTTGCTCAGGTTTCTCATTTCTCTACAGTCGTCTTCTACAAAGTGATATAAAAAAAGTTGACCTTTTGCATGATCTCTTCCTCTGATATACTGGCGTCCATACTAATTTAATGTGCATGCCACCACTGTTACACGGAGTGGAACAGGGGAACTCAAGAGCAGACTCAGATGAGGAGACTGGGACGAAGTAACCAAGGTATTTATTGAAACATGGGGGGAGATGGAGTGCAGGTCAGGGAAAGCTCGGGCGGATTGCTAGAAACCAGGTGCGGAGGCTGAGGCTGGAGCGAGAGGGGTTGAGACAGAGTAAACAGGTCCGGAGAGGAATCCATGGGAGTAGAAGAGTGGGGATTCCAGGACAGAGTAGCAGGATGACGAGACGTGGGACTGGAGACAGGGACCAGTCAGAGCGGGCAGAACTGTAGCGGAGAGGAAAACAGCGTCAGGCAAGGAAACCAAGCACAACATGATCTGAACAGTAACAAACGGCTAGAAACATAGACTGACTGAGCAGATATTACAATCTGGCAGTGTGGAAGTGGCAGGGCTGAGTATTTGTAGAGGTCTTGATTATGGAACAGGTTGCAGCTGGTGGGGATCTGCTCTGACTCCACCCACACAATGAGAGAGAGAGAGAGAGAGAGAGAGAGAGAGAGAGAGAGAGAGAGAGAGAGAGAGAGAGAGAGAGAGAGAGAGAGAGAGAGAGAGAGAGAGAGAGAGAGAGAGAGAGAGAGAGAGAGAGAGAGAGAGAGAGAGAGAGAGAGAGAGAGAGAGAGAGAGAGAGAGAGAGAGAGAGAGAGAGAACGTGTACTGGGGGAGTGGCGGCAGGTCAAGGAGACACAGGATGAGCAGTAGAGGGCGTTGCAGGAGCAGATGTGACAACCACCAACTGTACGGGTAATGAACTGGATATTGTTCTTGAAACCATTGCGCAAATGGAAAATAAATACATCATCATACAAAGAAACAAAAATAGATAAATAAATTAACATCCCACACCTTCAGTCATAGTCCAATCCAAATCACAACCCTACACAGGCTCAGGGGCCTGGGAGGAGATCATCTTTAGTCAGTATTCCCTGCAATGTTTCAGCTGTTATTTCCTGAATACCAAAAAACCTTGCAGATACAATTATGTACAGCTTCTTGGACTTCTTGCTCGTTCGGGCAGTTCAATGAATCCCTTGAACAATAAACATCATAAAATCCACTATCAATGTACGTATCTGTATCCTTCAACTGATGAATAACATTCTGAATCTCAACTGGCTGCTGGGCATCCACTGCCATAGTTTCCTCAGCTCCACTCGCTCCTTCAACAATTTCCTGTGCCCCTGTGTAGGAGACCTGCTGTACAGCCCGGATTCATGCTACTTCAAACTCCTCCACCCTAGCAGGGAACTCCAGGAATTCAGCAATGTGATTTCCACCACAATTGCAACACTGTAGATCATCACCTTCTTTACAAACATATTTCTTCCGTTGGTATAGACTTGACACATGACCATACTTTTTGCAATTCGACACTGTAAAGGTTTATTCACAAATGCTTATGTATCCCAGTTTCACACGAAAATCAAAACTCTACACTTCAGATCCTGATCATTTAGAGAGACAGCAGGGAAAGAAAAAAAAACATTCCTGGTCACTGACTGGCTCTACCTTTCCTAATGCCTCCTTAACCATCTCCATGACCTCAAATTGATCTCCCAGAAATACATTTTATATACAGAAATACAGATTACTGCACCTGTACATAGCCCATCTATAATTTAGCCCAAACAACTACCTCTTTACCTACTGTATTTATTTATTTATTTTGCTCCTTTGCACCCCATTATTTCTATCTCTACTTTGCACATTCTTCCACTGCAAACCAACCGTTTCAGTGTTTTTTACTTGCTATATTGTATTTACTTCGCCACCATGGCCTTTTTTATATTTTTATTTATTTATATATATATATTTTTTGCCTTCACCTCCCTTATCTCACCTCACTTGCTCACATTGTATATAGACTTATTTTTCTACTGTATTATTGACTGTATGTTTGTTTTACTCCATGTGTAACTCTGTGTTGTTGTATGTGTCGAACTGCTTTTTTTTATCTTGGCCAGGTCGCAATTGTAAATGAGTACGTGTTCTCAACTTGCCTACCTGGTTAAATAACGGTGAAATAAAAATAAAATAAATAAACATTGTTGTTGATGAATCGCACTCCTACTAGAAACTGATTTACAACTTTTGCTATTTTTGATCCATTTCCCGCTGTAACTGTCTTTCATTCATTCTCACCGACTTCACTCAACGAATCAACCAGCACTCCCCCTTCCGCCGTCGGCATCTTCTTCTTCTTCTATGATATCATGGAGGTCCGCAAACAATCGTTTAAGTGCATGCCGCCACGTACTGTGCTGGAATGTACAATCAATTATGATCTGCCCAATTCTGTACTACCATGAAAATAAAATAAAAAACAAATAAATCCCTATTAACTTCTACCCCCCCTCCCCAAACCCCTCCACAACTCCCCTACCCCTTTACACTTGATCTATATCATTCTGAAACACTGCACCCTCAGGATTGTTAAGCATGTCAACAACCATTTCAACAGTAACATCTGTTACCCCCCAACATCTCTTTTACCGTCTCCACAATAACCTTCAACCTGGCATTTCTGCTTTCCACAACCCGAGTCGTATTGATAACCTTACCAATAAGAGCTATGATGTCAACTTTATTCATGATCAATGTGTCCTTTGACAGCGCACATTCATGAGCACAAGATTTCTGAACAGGCCTCGAAACCATGCCAAGACCATCAGAAACACCATACCCGACATTAGGTCCACTTACTTAAAGATTAGTCATGGAAGATACATCACTACCCACTGTAGTTCCACCAATCTGTCTTTCAGCCTCTGCATACGATATTTCATGACTAATTCTATATCTCTGAGCCTCTCTACCCTCTCTCTGTACCTGGCATCCACAAATGCTGCACAATGTCCCCCCCCCCCCACACATTTACAACACTTAACCTTCAAATTGCTCCCACATTCACCGTAATCATGTTCCCCTCCACACTTGGCACATGTTTTCCTTCCTTTCCATTGAACAGCCACATGTCCCATTCTTTGGCATTTAAAACACTGCAATGAGGATGGGACAAATTCTCTGACATTGAAACTAAGGAATCGTATCTGTACTTTTCCAGGTAAAACATTCTCAAATCTCAATAGCACTGATAGGCTTTCACTTCTTCGACCCTCTTTCCTACTGATCAACCATTTTGGCATCAATCCCTCTTCCTCCCTTCACATTTTCTTTAATATCATCCATGGACATAGATATAGGGACCCCAGTGATGACTCCCCTCAATCTAGCATAAGCACCAGGGAAATGGCTTTTAATCTTCTTCCCATTAAGCTTTTCCATTTTCAAAATATTTTCTTGCTGGCTACCTCAAAATATGAACAACCTACCATGTGCAATGAACCGAACTAGTTTGACTTCACCTACCTCTTTCTCTATGGCATTAGTTAGTTGGATAGGGTGTAAATGAGGCCCTGTGGTGTCATCAAACACCATCACCACTTTCCACTCCAACACATCATTACTCTTGCTTCCTACCTTGGCCCTCTTTATGCTTTCTTCACTAGACACGCCACTGCTTTCTGTATCGTGATCTCTCTTCTTCCTCTGTCTTTTCATGACCGACCATTTCGGTCCTTGACCCTCATCCTCCCGCCCCGTACCGTCAGAACTGACACACATATTGTTCGCATTCGAGGACAGCTGTTGCTTCCATCAACTTTTTCTCCATTTCATCAGCGCTACTCGCCGCCATTTCCGTCTCTCCCCTCTACCTTTGACGTTGACCGTCTCCACACTCCTCCCTACTAACTCAACACGCCCACTTCCACCATCTCCCCGGAGGCGTGTTTTCCCTTTGTGTGATCTCAACTGTGAAGATGCAGAGCATGGATTGTGACAATTGCATAAAATGTACCGTACAGCAAAGTGATGATGAAAGCAGTGTGCACGTGGCGTTACTCCCAAGCCCTGCTGAGTGCTTATGGTTATTGTGAATGAGGCTTCAGGGATTTTACAGCAGAGGCACTACAAGGAATCCTTTGATTGAATGCTCCGTCCTCACATGTCCCTGAGCCTGTGTAGGGATGTGATTAGAACTGTGACTGAAGGAGTGGGATGGTTTTGGATTGATATGCATCTTCTTTTTTTATGTCACCCCCCTTCTAGTGGCCAAAAGGCTGTATTATGGGCAGCGCAATTGAGGGCTTCCACCATTTTAAAGTAGTCAACTGGGTGGGACTTCTAACTTCATTGGCGGACCCTCCTGGTCATCAGGAGGGATCAGCCAACCATCAAGAAGAAAATTGACTACTTCAAAATGGAGATTGCCTCAATGACACTGCCCATGCAACTATAATGGTACAGATACTAGTGCCACATTCGAAACAACTGGGACGTCGGAGAAAGAGTTTAAATCATGATGTCAGTGATTTTCAGGTCAGAACTCTTGAACGAGGGCTGAGTTTCCGATTTGGAATTCCCGAGTTGGATGACCGTTCAAATCAATATTTTTCCAGTCGGAGCTCGTTCCCAGTTGTATTGAACGCAATGAAGTCGTAGATTTCTGAGTTCCGAGTTGTTTTGAACGTGGGAAAAGATGAGTCCTCTGTCTACCTCTATGAGAACTGCGTCGCTCCCCAAGCAGGAAGTTGAATATTGGGAGAGCCGGAAGAGAGCGGGCCAAAAGGAATGTTCCATCACACCCCGAGGACTGTCAAGAGGTGCATTATTTTCACATCTCAAATATATATTTTTGACTGCAGGACATTTTCATAAAAAGTAAGTAATTTAGATTAACATGGAAGTATCTCTTAACTACTACGCGCTCGCAGGATGGAATGCAGGCTGAATTGAAAAACCAATCCGAGCTCGACCAGTGGCAAAATAATTTTCGACACAAGCAGAGCAAGTAACTGGAACAGGAAATAATATTAAATTACTATGAACCTCTTCATGTTTAGTAGCTAAATAATCTAGCTAAACTTGTTCTTCATGTCTGTCATTGTCTAATAGAAATAGCATTCTCTGTACCGTCTTTTCTGATTCCACTGTTAAATCACTGCAAACGAAAATGTGTCACAAGGTTTGATAAAGATCAGCAATCAAGAAAATGCTAATAATGTAGCTACTTTACAAGCTACTTATGTCAATGTTATTTGTTTAATCTCTCGCAAGTGCACTTGACAAGGCAGCACATTTGAACGACTATTGTTGCTACAGTGGTCCAGTCGACCAGTCCAGCTAATAAACGCAGAAATACTATGAATACACAGCTGCCTGGATTTTTTTTCTTCTAGCTGACGTTAGCTAATTAAGCCAATTGTCTTGCATTTGTATTATGGACGTAGCTTTTCTAACGAAACACTCAATCTACGTGTGTGGTGGTGCTGGAAGCCTTCAATACTATGACTACTCATCGTCAATGCGCAATACAATAAGTGGCTTTTGTGGTTAACTTGGAATCGCTAGAATAGGTTAGCTGACAACACTGAAACAATGCGCATGTTTCAATAGGGCCGAAGTCGTGAATAGTTTTGATGCTGGATGGCCAGATCGCGAACAAGAAACTGCCGTGTGGGGAATCGTAAGTGGCTCGTTTCAACTAGTTTAATCTTGTCCTGGACTTGATACCATGGCTTGTTTTGACTGATTTCACGTCAATGATATGGCAAAAAATTCGCTAGATAGCTAGCCAACAACTGTAACGATATATTTGAGAAACAAGTGTTCATTGTGCAAATGTATGTATGTTTTCAATAAACATTGGAGACGAAATATTGTTTACATGTTGTCAACATTTTAAGCCAACCCCATCTGTTTTGCCCCATAGTTGCGCACACGTCGGTTTTGTAGCTAAACAACCAACCCGTCTATGGCCGCACCTCTTTTTTTATTATTTTATACGTTTTTTAAGGGGCTTTACTACACATGGGGTGTGGTATGTATGTCACAACTGCGCCAGACGGAAGACCATTTTGTTGTTACAGAGAGAGAGTCCCATGTTGTAACAGGGTGCATCCTCCCTCCTTTTCCCCATCTCGGAATGAATGGAGCCACGTCGCGTACTACCCGCTCATTGAACACAGATGCCAGCCTTGTGCAGAGTTAGGTCTTAGTTAAAAGTGGCCCTTCTTGCTGAGACTTGGATGATGGCCAAAGGCAGCCTAAAAAAAAAATGCAAATACACCACAATACCCCCATCCCAGCTTTTGAAAGACTTCATACTGGTTATTCAGTTGTCTGCTAATGTTTAATGACATTCAGATGGGGTTTTTAGGTCCTATAAAAATCATAGGAAGATGCATGTTTGAATATTGATATGCCAATTCTCCCCAGATGTGGAAGGCAGCAGCAGGTCAGTCCGTCACCGTGGCGGTGGATGATGGAGGTGATGACTGGGAGACAGACCCAGACTTTGAGGTAAGTCGACCACGGTAATGAAGTCCCACTTCATTAGTCCAGGCTGTTTTTCCCCTGTTTTTTGCTGTTTCGTCTTAACACCTCACCATATCCTCTCCTCCCTCCTTACCCAATGTCCACTAAATCATTTTTTATTTGACTACTCCTCTTCCTCTCTCTCTTCCTTTGCCTCCCCTATTTCCCAATTTTTTTAAATTTTTATATCTTCCTCTTTCCTCTCCTCCCCCGCTGACCACCTTGCTCCTTGTTTCCGTGCTAACAGAATGACGTTTCGGAGAAGGAACAGCGGTGGGGGGCCAAGACGGTGGAAGGCTCCGGTCACCAGGAACACATTAAGTAAGTAGCGCTGCTTTGTCATCCTTGTCATCAACACCAGTTTATCGTTATCGGCGTCACCACATTTCAAACATGATCATTTCAATGTCATTGTAATCATGGTCTTCACATTGTCTACCGTTCGACGATATTACATCTTTAATCATTTCATTATTCAGTTAAGTTTTTTTTTTTACCTGTCATCAGGTTTTTGAGGATGGCCAGTGAAGCTCAGTCATTCTTACCCCATTATTTCTCTCCCTCCTCCCAATCTTTTCCCTCCTACCCCCTCTCCAGTATCCACAAGCTGCGTGAGAACGTGTCATCGGAGCACAGTGACCTGAGGCAGAAGGAGCAGGCCACCATGCCCAAGGCCTCAGATGGCTATGGGGGCAAGTTTGGGGTGCAGCAGGACCGCATGGACAAAGTGAGTGGTGACCATAGTAATAGAATTACTGGAACGGGAAATGCCCTTCAGACCACAGCAATTTGATTATATTTTATTTTGGCGACCACATCTGTAGAAAAGCTGATTATCCAATGATTCAAAGCCCAGGACCAACAGCTGATCGCTATAACAACAGTCTCCAGAGGGAGCGCAGGAACATTATTTTGGAATGGAATTAGTTTAACCTCATCTGATTGGCATAAATTGCCAATTGCATTTCAGTCTTCTACTGATATGTTTACTTTTACACATGCGCACACAGGAATGTTGCCGTGCGTTGACTGTGATTTGTGGCAAAAGCAGCTGAGCTCATCATTGCTGTTTGAGTTGTGTTATCCACAATGCTCTCTCTCTCTCTATTTCTCTTTCTTTGTGTGTGTGAGAACAGGGTGTGACGGTGGGCAGGCAGGGGGCCATTTTAGCCCCCCCCCCCCTCACTCTGCCTGCACACTGCTCAGTGTGTTGTGAATATTATGACTCAGCACTGTTTACCCCACTCTGTGTGTGTGACTCGGCGGTCAACACCTGATCAAACCACTGCATACCCAGCAGTCAGCCTCACACTGTTTGCATTTATTCACCTCTCTTTCTCTCCCCCTCCCCTCCAGTCTGCGGTGGGTCATGAGTACCAGAGTAAGCTGTCCAAGCACTGCTCTCAGACAGACACATCCAAAGGCTTCGGGGGGAAGTTTGGAGTGCAGGGCGACCGCGTCGACAAGGTACGCTCATCATGGTCACATTGGGCTCTATGGTCAGGTCACATGGTCAGGAAAAACCACACAGAGATTTTAGGTCTTGACATCAATATATGATGTGGCATTTTGGGACAGATCTCCCTTGTAAGATAGTTTTTGAGGTACCCAATAGGAATACCCAATTTATAGGATGAATGAAAAGAATAGAATTTGAGTAAGTGCCCATCTCTCAAGTTATGTCATTTAGATGTGAATACTTGAGTAGCATGAAAAGATACTGGATGATGGTGCTGAGAAATGCTGCGTTCTCCTTTGGCTGGTGACTTTTGTTAACTTCAACATGGAGATCTCTCCCTTTTCAGTCCGCCGTCGGGTTTGACTATGCCGGGAAGACGGAGAAGCACGCATCGCAGAAAGGTGATTTTTACACGGTCTGTTAACACAGGCAAACGACACAAGTTGAACAGTTCAATGTTTTGTAACTCTGGGGTAGAAGTTGCACAATTTAGCTCTGATCTAAGATCAGCTCACTATCCTTAGTCCCCACAAATCCTTACTGTATCCATCAGGCGGTAAAAGGTCAAACTGACCTGAGCCTTCTGAATACACACTCGTAGTTTAGACACTTCACATAGTTCAGAACTGTCTGCTCTGTAGACCATCTGGATGACATCGTATCTGGTCCAGTCAGACCTTTATGGTATTAGGATGGGTGTGAGTGGCATCCGATGCTGTGTGAGTGAGTATGCTCCTGGCTTTTAGCTTTCAGTGCTCCCCGACTCCAGCTGCACTCCTGTGATTCCGTGCTGTGACCACCATTGTTCCTCACCCCCATCTAGTTGTTAGCTCTATGTGCCCAATCCTAAATGAACCCCTAGCTCCTAAGGCACTTAAACTAAAATGACTACATTAAGCAAGATCACAACAGCTCCACCTTGCCCTCTGACAAGCTAGGGGGAAATTTACCCATATTGCTCACACCTATACTATTAAACAGTCAATCTGAATTTTATCCCAGACCTACTGTACATGAAGTGCCTAGATTGTATGGGCTAGGGGTTGATTTTTTTGTTGAGTATTCATCACTGCAGCCACCATTCCCTGCTTCATTCTTGACCCCTCCCCCTGCTTTGATGTGCAGACTACTCCACAGGGTTTGGGGGGAAATACGGGGTGCAGGCAGACCGCGTGGACAAGACTGCAATGGGCTTTGAATACCAAGGCAAAACGGAGAAACACGACTCCCAGAAAGGTTTGTGTAGCGAGTTCTACTGTAAGTCGCTCTGGATAAGAGCGTCTGCTAAATGACTAAAATGTAAATGTAATACACACACATAATTTGTACATGGACACCCACACATACATTCGTGCACACATACATTAGTGGGGGAAAATATGGCAAACGTTAAGTCCCAGAAAGGTTTGTGTAGCATAACATGAGTACACAGTCGTGTGTGTATATAGTACCAAAAGTTTGGACACCTACTCATTCAAGGGTTTTTCTTTATTTGTACTCTTTTATACATTGTAGAACAATAGTGAAGACATCAAAACTATGAAATAACACATATGGAATCATGTAGTAACCAAAACAGTGTTAAACAAATCAAAATATATTTGAGATTCTTCAAAGTAGCTACCTTTTTCATCCCAAACCATCTCAATTGGGTTGAGGTCGGATGATTGTGGAGGACACGTCATCTGATGCAGCACTCCACTCGCCTTTTTGGTGAAATAGCCATTACACAGCCTGGAGATGTGTTGGGTCATTGTCCTGTTGAAAAACAAATGATAGTCTCACTAAGATTTGTCATAGACGCTTGCTAAAAACTTTAATGAGCAGGCCTCTAAATTTAGAGGCCTTTCATGACCTGGCCTCTAAATTGGTATGAAATTAGCTTGATCCCCTCTGTTGAAGTTTGGACCTTCTTTTTTGATATCTTTAGTGATATTGTTAACAAACACGCCCCCAAAAAGAAAATGAGAATTAAAAACCGGTTCAGTTCCTGGTTCGACCATGATCTTGCAGTTACACTACCTCAAGAATTGCATTTGACGAAAGGCTTGGCACACGCATACTCAGGCTGACTGGCTCTCCTTCAGGGAAATGAGAAATAAGTGCACTCAGGCTATCCGGAAGGCCAAAGTTAGTTACTTTAAGGAGCAGTTCTCTCTCTGTGGGTCGAACCCCAAGAAGTTCTGAAAAACGGTTAAAGACCTGGAGAATAAACCCTCCTCCTCACAGCTGCCCATGCCCCTTAAAGTTGATGATGTGGTTGTTACTGACAAGAAGCACATGGCTGAGCTCTTTAATCACCTCTTCATTTAGTCAGGATTCCTATTTGACTCAGCCATGCCTCCTTACCCGTCCAACATTTCCTCATCTCCCACCCCTTCTAATGCGACTAGCCTCGATGCACCTCCCTCTTTTTCCCCTGCCTCGCTACAAAGTTTCTAAAGGAGCTCCTTAAACTTGACCCCCAAAAAAACATCTGGGGCAGATGGTTTAGACCCTTTCTTCTTAAAGTTTTCTTCCCTTAGACTTGGCAATTATATATCTGACCTTTTAAACCTGTCTATCCTCACTGGGGAGATTCCCATTGCTTGGAAGGCAGCCACAGTTCACCCTTTATTTAAAAGGGGAGATCAAGCTGATCCAAACTGTTATAGGCCTATTTCTATTTTTCCCTGTATCAAAAGTGTTGTAAAAACTTGTCAATAATCAACTGACTGGCTTTCTTGATGTCTGTAGTATTCTCTCTGGTATGCAATCTGGTTTCCGCTTCGGTTATGGATGTGTCACTGTGACCTTAAAATGTCCTCAATGATGTCACCATTGCCCTTGATTCTAAGCAATGTTGCGCTGCTATTTTAATTTACTTGGCCAAAGCTTTTGATACGGTAGACCATTCCATTCTTGTGGGCTGGCTAAGGAGTATTGGTGTCTCTGAGGGGCTTTGGCCTGGTTTGCTAACTACGTCTCTCAAGGAGTGCAGTGTATAAAGTCAGAACACCTGCTATCTCAGTCACTGCCGGTCACCAAGGGTGTACCCCAAGGCTCAATCCTAGGCCCCACACTCTTCTCAATTTACATCAACAACATAGCTCCGGGAGTAGGAAGCTCTATCATCCATTTGTATGCAGATGATAGTCTTATACTCAACTGGCCCCTCCATGGCTTTTGTGTTAAATGCTCTACAACAAAGTTTTCTTAGTGTCCAACAAGCTTTCTCTGCCCGTAAAAGTCTTCTGAACATCTCCAAAACAAAGATCATGTGGTTTGGTATGAAGAAAGGCCCTCTCCCCACAGGTGTGATTACTACCTCTGAGGGTTTAGAGCTTTAGGTTGTCACCTCATACAAGTACTTGGGAGTATGGCTAGACAGTACACTGTCCTTCTCTCAGCACATATCAAACCTGCAGGCTAAAGTTACATCTAGACTTGGTTTCCTCTATTGCAGTGGTTCCCAAACTTTTTATAGTCCCGTACCCCTTCAAACATTCAACCTCCAGCTGCGTACCCCCTCTGGAGGACAGAGGAGCCTCTTAAAGAAGAGGTCTCTTACAGGTCTGTGAGAGCCAGAAATCTTGCTTGTTTGTAGGTGACCAAATACTTATTTTCCACCATAATTTGCAAATAAATTCATTAAAAATCCTACAATGTGATTTTCTGGATTTCTTTTTCTCATTTTGTCTGTCATAGTTGAAGTGTACCTATGATGAAAATTACAGGCCTCTCTCATCTTTTTAAGTGGGAGAACTTGCACAATTGGTGGCTGACTAAATACCTTTTTGCCCCACTGTACATCACCCGTTCTGCCAGTCACATTCTGTTAAAGGTCCCCAAAGCACACACATCCTTGGGTCACTTGTCTTTTCAGTTCGCTACAGCTAGCGACTGGAACGAGCTGCAACAAACACTCTAACTAGACAGTTTTATCTCAATCTCTTCATTCAAAGACTCAATCATGGACAATCTTACTGACAGTTGTGGCTGCTTTGCATGGTGTACTGTGGCTGCTTTGCATGGTATACTGTTGTCTCTACCTTCTTGCCCTTTGTGCTGTTGTCTGTGCCCAACGGTGTTTGTACCCTGTTTTGTGCTGCTACCATTTTGTGTTGCTACCATGCTGTGTTGTCATCTTAGGTCTCTCTTTATGTAGTGTTGTCTGTCTTGTCGTGATGTGTGTTTCGTCCCATATTTTTACTTTTAATAAGTTTATTTGTAATCCCAGCCAACATCCCCCGCAGGAGGCCATTTGTCTTTTGGTAGGCCGTCATTGTAATTAAGAATTTGTTCTTACCTAACTTGCCTAGTTAAATATAAAATAAAGCGCAAACCAGATGGGATGGTGTATTGCTGTGGTAGCCATGCTGGTTAAGTGTGCCTTGAATTCTAAATAAATCACTGACAGTGTCACCAGCAAAGCACCATCATACCTCCTCCTCCATGCTTAACTGTGGGAACCATGCATGCAGAGATCATCCGTTCACTTACGCTGCGTCTTCCAAAGACGTGGTTGTTGGAACCAAAATTGAACTTTGAAGTATTTATTTGGGTTGCAATTTCTGAGGATGGTAACTTTAATGAACTTATCCTCTGCAGCAGTGGTAACTCTGGATCTTCCTTTCCTCTGGCGGTCCTCATGAGAGCCAGTTGCATAGCGCTTGATGGGTTTTTGCAACTGCACTTGAAGAAACATTCAAAGTTCTTGACATTTTCCGCATTGACTGACCTTCATGTCTTAAAGTAATGATGGACTGTCGTTTCTCTTTGTTTATTTGAGCTGTTCTTGCCATAATATGGTCTTTTATCAAATAGGGATGTCATCTGTATACCACCCCTACCTTGTCACAACACAATTGATTGGCTCAAACACATTAAGAAGGAAAGAAATTCCACAAATTCACTTAACAAGGCACCCCTGTTAATTGAAATGCATTCCCGGTGACTAGCTAATGAAGCTGGTTGAGGGAATGCCAAGGGTGTGCAAAGCTGTCAAGGCAAAGGGTGGCTACTTTGAAGAATCTCAAATATAAGATCAATCAAAAATATAACACTTTTTGGGGTTACTACATGATTCCATATTTGTTATTTCATAGTTTTGATGTCTTCACTAATATTCTACAATGTAGAAAATAGTAAAAAATAAGAAAACCCCTTGAATGAGCAAGTGTCCACACTTTAGACTGGTATGGTACATTAATCAGAAATGACTTTGTCAAGCAACAAAATAACTAGGACTTTACAGTGATGATGAAACTTGGGTAAACAATGTATTGTGGGTTGAAATCTTCATAGAAGTGACACAGGGTTGACGGAAAATCAAAATGCTGAATTTGGCACTTTAGCAAGTCTTCATTCAAATAAACAAATGTATTCATTGAATTGTCCATGTGGTCTATTTTTAAGGGCACTTCATTTAATATAACAGCCTTTTTAAAATTCATTATTTGTGCACTATTTCTACTTTAAAATATCAAAGGGCACTAATTTTGTGGAACAACCCTACAGGATGTGCAGGTTTGACTTCCTGCCCAGTTCTGACACACCTAATTCGGCTTATTACGGTTTTGATGTTTTAGTGCTGGGCTGTAACAAATACCTGCACTTCCTGTAGCTCTCCACAACCAGGGTTGAAGTCCACCGGTTTGCAGTTTTCTTGCCAAATCCAGTGCTTTGTTGTGCTTTAGCTTGATCGGCTGCTGTGCAGTTCCTGTTTAACTTGGTTTTTGGGCTGTGTGTCAGTGACTAACACTTGCCTGTGTATATATAATGTAGAATGTGTATCCAGATGGTACCTTGACTGAACTCTGAATTCTTTGCCTTGGGGGCAAGCCCAACCTATTTTTTTTCTTTTCTTCCTATGATTAACTATATCTGCTATTTTCCCAACCACTTTCCCGGGTATCCACCAGATTACACCAAAGGTTTTGGCGGGAAGTTCGGAGTGGAGACGGACAAGGTGGACAAGAGCGCCTTGGGCTTTGAGTACCAGGGCAAAACCGAGAAGCACGAGTCTCAGAAAGGTGTGTGTCCCTTTTGTCACGCACACACTAGGCTTGGGCGGTATCCAGAGTGTCATACCGTGATACCGACCTTGTGTGCAATACCGGGTTATTCAGTAATACCGGCACTGAACACAAGGGGCCCTGTTTTCAAACCCAACTGATACTCTAATACGAAAGGTTAGAAATGCTAACAAGTAAATGTAAAATCCCATAGCGAACGCTAACAATCGCGTTGCGGACGTTGTATACAGTCTCTGAACTAAACTATACAAGTAACTAAATAATGCTACTCACAGTTTGCTGTTCGCCTAAAGCAAATATTAGACGGCAAGGCTCTTGATCCAGGAGGTGATTATCTGGTGTTACCAAGCAACTGCTTGATTTTGGAGGAAGCTAAACAGTTAGCTAGATAGAAAACTAGCTACTAAATTAGCACATTAAATGCACAACTGCAGAGCATTTTGCACATTTTAGACAGTTAACTTAATAGTTATAAGATATCTAGCTGGCAAACATTTAGTTATAAATTCCATACTGTAATTCGATCACCTGGCGCATTCTGCACAACAGTGAGTGACTCAAGGCTCTGGTCTCGCTCTGTGCTTGTAAACACACACCACGTGACTGGGGACTATTGGTAAGCTTCATAATGAAAAATTATTTGACGGGTGAAATGAAGAACTCGATCTTTCTCCTAACATATTGCACAAGTTGACTGCAGGCATTTAGTTAAAAAGTAGGTTCAAATATTTATTAAAACACAGAAATAGATTCAATGGTATTGACGTTATTGAAAATCATCGTGGCTTTTTCCAAATACCCCGGTGTATGTTGTACAGCCTTATGCATACGCACTTGTTTTCAAATCAAATCAAATCAAATTTTATTAGTCACATACACATGGTTAGCAGATGTTAATGCGAGTGTAGCGAAATGCTTGTGCTTCTAGTTCCGACAATGCAGTAATAACCAACAAGTAATCTAACCTAACAATTCCACAACTACTACCTTATACACACACACAGTGTAAAGGGATAAAGAATATGTACATAAAGATATATGAATGAGTGGTGGTACAGAACGGCATGGCAAGATGCAGTAGATGGTATAGAGTACGGTATATACATATGAGATGAGTACTGTAGGGTATGTAAACATAAAGTGGCATAGTTTAAAGTGGCTAGTGGTACATGTATTACATAAAGATGGCAAGATGCAGTAGATGATATAGAGTACAGTATATACATATGAGATGGGTAATGTAGGGTATGTAAACATTATATTAAGTGGCATTGTTTAAAGTGGCTAGTGGTACATTTTTACATAATTTCCATCAATTCCCATTTTTAAAGTGGCTGGAGTTGAGTCAGTATGTTGGCAGCGGCCGCTAAATGTTAGTGGTGGCTGTTTAACAGTCTGATGGCCTTGAGATAGAAGCTGTTTTTCAGTCTCTCGGTCCCTGCTTTGATGCACCTGTACTGACCTCGCCTTCTGGATGATAGCGGGGTGAACAGGCAGTGGCTTGGGTGGTTGTTGTCCTTGATGATCTTTATGGCCTTCCTGTGACATCGGGTGGTGTAGGTGTCCTGGAGGGCAGGTAGTTTGCCCCCGGTGATGCGTTCTGCAGACCTCACTACCCTCTGGAGAGCCTTACGGTTGTGGGCGGAGCAGTTGCCGTACCAGGCGGTGATACAGCCCGACAGGATGCTCTCGATTGTGCATCTGTAGAAGTTTGTGAGTGCTTTTGGTGACAAGCCGAATTTCTTCAGCCTCCTGAGGTTGAAGAGGCGCTGCTGCGCCTTCTTCACAACGCT